>NC_036871.1:183317-494068 GCF_002910315.2 Salvelinus sp. IW2-2015
TGTTTCGTTTCATAATGTCGTCTCAGATTATACTGCTTTCAGTACCGCCACACTTTCTCCACACAGAAGACACACAGGTTTTCCAGCTACCTCCGTGAACATATACTCCGACTCCCACCTTGTTTGAAACCCCCGTTCTCAGTGTCCCACCTTCGTTTTGCCATTTTTGATGGGTATCTGAAAGTTAATTTTACCTGTGATGCTGACGACTGCTGTGCCAATAAAATATTGAAATGAAGCAGCCTACTGCTCGGTGCGTCACCGTTGCATTGTGGGAAATGTAGTATTGGTGCGTGTAAAAGATCTGCGGGCCTGCCGGCTTGCTGCGGTCTGCGGGGCCGGTTCTAATAATAAATCAAGATCATCCCAGGGGCCGTAAAAAACCTTTCTCGCGGGCCGGATGAGCCGCGGGCCTTGACTCTGGACATTATGTTGATCAGTTGAAACAGGTGTGTTAGTACTGGGCTAGAACACGATCAGTTGAAACAGGTGTGTTAGTACTTGGCTTGTTACTACTGGGCTAGAACTAGTTGAAACAGGTGTGTTTGTACTGGGCTTGTTAATACTGGGCTAGAACTAGTTGATCAGGTGTGTTTGTACTGGGCTTGTTAGTACTGGGCTAGAACTAGTTGAAACAGGTGTGTTTGTACTGGGCTTGTTTGTACTGGGCTTGTTAGTACTGGGCTAGAACTAGTTGATCAGTTGTAACAGGTGTGTYCCTACTGTGCTTGTTAGTTCTGGGCTAGAACCAGTTGATCAGTTGTAACAGGTGTGTTCGTACTGGGCTTGTTATTAGTACTGGGCTAGAACCAGTTAATCAGTTGYAACTGGTGTGTTCGTACTGGGCTTGTTAGTTCTGGGCTAGAACCAGTTGATCAGTTGAAACAGGTGTGTTCTTACTGGGCTTGTTAGTACTGGGCTAGAACCAGTTGATCAGTTGTAACAGGTGTGTTTTTACTGGGCTTGTTAGTACTGGGCTAGAACCAGTTGATCAGTTGTAACTGGTGTGTTCGTACTGGGCTTGTTAGTACTGGGCTAGAACCAGTTGATCAGTTGTAACTGGTGTGTTCGTACTGGGCTAGAACCAGTTGATCAGTTGAAACAAGTGTTTTAGTGCTGGGCTTGACTGTGCACCGCCTGAATTGGTTCCCCTGGTAATTGATAGAGAAACACTGGGGGCTACCGTAGCAACACTTCCTGTCTGTAGGTAGCTAGAACTGTACACAGTGTTTGCGTCCCAAATGGCACCCTATTTGCTAGTGGAGCCCTGGCCAAAAGTAGGTCACTACATAGGCAATAGAGTGCCATTAGGGGCTCAGACACTTACCTGATTGATGGCTCTGTTTGGCACATGTCCTGTATTCTATAGACCGTATCCTGTTAGCAGGCATCCGGGAGTGACAACTTCTAACCCCTCACTGAGCCATCAGTGAGAGGTTAGATCCAAACTGAATTGTATTGTTTCACTTTACGATTTCAACAAAAAAAGAGAGAGAAGTGAAATGGACCAATCCGGTTTCATGTCAGCATACCTACAGGACCGACTAATTAATATCTACAAATATTTGTAAGGGAATGTTGATGAGTATCTTCTGTGTGAACCTCAGTTGTGTATATCATTTGAACATGTGCTCCAGTTCTCTAAAGACGACAGTCAGTTAATGAGATGCTAAGTCTGTTTACAATTGTTTAAAACATTTTGTTGTCAAATGTGGTGTTTTTGAGGTTCCAGGAACCTCTCCACTCTATGATTGTTGTTTATTTAGGGGATATATAAAGCAGAGATTTCTATAAAACCACACATTTAGAAAGGACTTAAGTCCCCCTAGTGGCATGGCTTTGTGATTACAAAATGGCAAAAAGGTCGGACGAAATACAGTCTCAAATTGAGTTCACTGTAGACAATTATTGTTAAAAAAAATACAATTCCATTCACTAATGAAGCATACTTTGTTATTACAGCATATGGCTACCTTTGGTGTCAAATTGCTGGCCATACAATCTCCTGAATCTATTGTGAACTGTTCTAGTTTTCTGTCTTTGCAGATTTTTGATTGTGCTGGGATGTTTGATATTGGCCATACTAACAACTTTCAAAGAACACGAAAAGGCCTCCGGCCATTGGCTTGTTATATTGGTAAGTTTGTAAATAAATGCACAAAAGTTCAATATTGAAATACATACATCATAAATACATCACATATTAATATTGGGTCCAATTCCAACAATATGTACTAATGTATTTAATGCATAATAATAGCAACATTTGATGTGAAATCTTTACTGAAGGTATTCTATTTGTCTTGTTTGACTTTCTCAGGAAACATCCACCATATTTGTCTTCGGAACAGAGTTTGGGTTGAGAATATGGTCGGCAGGCTGTTGCTCCAGATACAAAGGATGGAGGGGGCGGCTCAAATTCGCCCGCAAGCCATTATGTATTTTAGGTAAGATGGAGGAAGTACAGAATACTTTTGGTTTTACCAGTACACAGCCATATTAGGAACGCAGAAGTCTCTTCAGCCAAAGAAACAGATTTAGCATGTTTCATTTTTAGTCTTTGATTATTTGCAGTGCACGTAATTATAATGACTATTTACTACTATTATTTATTATTCATTATTAGTCAGGGCCATATCTGAAAATGTTAAGTACAAAATGCCTATATACTCAATCAAATTTAAAATACTGTTACAAAATCCCTTAAGGCCCGCATGGACTGTACAATTTTAGCCGTCTTATGCTACGATTTTGCCGTCACAGACAAAACATTTCCTCGTGGGCAAATTCTTAGGGCGTGAACGATTGTCGGATATCTTGGCTCGTTCAGTGTGACAGGGTTTAGGTCCGCCAATTAAGCACCACTACGTGCAGTTGTAGGCTCCGACAAAGTTCTGGCAGTGTCAGAAATATCGAGCCATTATCATGTAGTGTGGCTGGTGTTACGAACCGATCCCTGTGACTGACCAGTAGGAACACGGCCGGCACTGAGTATGCACAGTCAGATGAATATAATAGTTTGATTTCAACGTTTACATGCCTTGCAAAAATAACAATTTCCCTAATAATCTCGTTTACGTGACACATCTGAAATCAGGCTACCTGATGGGATTTAGATACGTGCACAAAATCGCCAATCAATAAACGTTCTACCACAGCGAATAAGCCAAGTTCGGACGTATGAAGTTTGGATTTAAAAACGGTTTCTAAGATGCCTGCTTTCAGTTTTGACAAACTCACTTTACTCGCATATACTGTAAGATTAGAGGGAGGCACATACGCAGATCAAATACACAGATCAAATACACTGCTGAAGTTGACAAGCAAATTGTACAATCTGGCCAGGTTTGATATCAAGATTTTTATTTGGTCATAATCGTACAAGACTGAACCCAACGTATAGTGCAGTAAGCCCTTTAGCTAATTACTAAAATATACTACTACACAGCCACGTCTTCAAATAGTAAATACATATATTCCCTGTCAAGTAAGGACTAACCCAGAGCAACCTGTCGGCACTACATCCAGAGTTGTGTTCATTAGGCACCAAAGGGAAGAAAAATGGACTGCAACAGGGACTACCTGGCTGGGACTACCTGGACTTGTCCAATAACCAATGCTCAAAAGCAAAGGTTTTACAACATTTTCTGCTGTTGTGTGCCCTAATGAACATGACCCATGACTTTTCAAAACACAATCATCCASTCACACAGCATTCTTTATATCTATGTGATATTGTAGACTTATCAGCTAAATATACATCTACGGGCTGGTTTCCCTAATGAACCCTAATGAATACGACCCAGAACCTTTCAGAACACAATCATCCTCTCACACAGAATTCTTTATATCGTAGACTTATCAGTTAAATATACAACTATGGGCTGGTTTCCCAGACACAGATTAAGCGTTCTAGACTAAAAAGCATGTTCAATGGAGATTCTCCACTAGGCTTAATCTGTGTCTGGGAAACCGTCCCTGTGTTATACAAATTGACAATTGGTTTATGAATTTAATCTAATTTTGGATGTTTTGTCTTTTCATTTTCTCTCTGGTAGATATTTTTGTGCTGATTGCCTCGGTTCCGGTGGTTGCTGTGCGTAACCAAGGCAACGTGCTTGCCACGTCCCTGCGCAGTCTGCGCTTCCTGCAGATTCTGCGCATGCTCCGCATGGACCGCCGTGGAGGCACCTGGAAACTACTGGGCTCCGCCATCTACGCACACAGCAAGGTAGGGTGTCCATAAACACTTACTCCATCTACGCACACAGTAAGGTATGGTGTCCATAAACACTTACTCCATCTACGCACACAGTAAGGTATGGTGTATAAAACACTTACTCCATCTACGCACACAGTAAGGTATGGTGTCCATAAACACTTACTCCAATCTACGCACACAGTAAAGGTATGGTGTCCATAAACACTTACTCCATTACTCCACATAAAGGTATGGTTGTCCATAAACACTTACTCCATACTACCCACTGTAAGGTATGGTGTCCATAAACACTTACACTCTACTCGCACAGTAAGTATGGTGTCCATAAACACTTACCTCATCTACTCCCACAGTAAGTATGGTGTCCATAAACCACTTACTCCATCTACTCCCACCACAGTAAGGTATGGTGTCCATAAACACTTACTCCATCTACTCCCACAGTAAGGTATGGTGTCCATAAACACTTACTCCATCTACTCCCACAGAGCAGGGTTTCCTTTAGGAAAATGTGGCGCCGGATATTTGACAGGCAGCGTTTTACTTTACCGGACCCATATGCATTGGGTGTGTAACCTGGTTAGGGCATCCACCCACGGTGCTCAGAATGACAGAAATCACATTTAGAATATGGTAATTGATAATAACAGAACATGCAAGTCCAGGATGCAAAAATGTGCGGTCCTTTTATGGAATGCTGACGTGCACTTTGAACATGTTAGAATAACTGTCCACGTGTACTTTTCCTCGGCCAACAAGACGAGTAACGAACAGCGAAATCACTAAACTATGTCAATCTACTACAGTAGAAAAGTTTAGCCTACCTATTCTATTGGTCAGCTTGTGGAGAAATAAATGGCCTATTCCAAACAGACTCTGGAACAGTTGTGGGACGATTCCAAATTAATAGAACTGGTAGGCCTAGGCAACATCATTTTGTAAAGCATTGAGTCTGATGCAAACGATCAGAAAGTTGAGCTTAAAATGTTTCTAAACTATTATTTCGTCACATTATGAGCGCAGCATGTGCACAAGGCAGTAGGCTACGTATGTCCCATAATGCAATTAGTGGGAAAACACCATTGTCAAAAGTGCATTGCAAATGCGTGCGGTTTCATGTGACGGAGATGAAAATATCCTTTAGGAATTTAGAAAGAAAGAGAGGAGATCGAATAGGTTACTTTCAAGCAAGGTAAGACATGCCTCATAATATGTATTAAAATGTTCAGGTTTCAAACAATTAAGTATATGTTTTCAAAATACTCCATCTACACACACAGTAAGGTACAGTGTCCTTATATACCCTTACTCCAGCTACTGATGTATAGAGTTCACACCTGGGTTCAAATACTGTTTGAAATCTTTCAAATACTTTATTGAGTGTTGGCCCTAGCTTGCTTTGACGGTCAGATGGGGTGGGGTTTCCACTTTTGGGACTTTTGTATTGGTTCCATTGCAACAGGCTGTAACGGTTCTCCTCCTCCTCTTCATCCGAAGAGGAGGAGCATGGATTGAACCAAGACGCAGCGTTGTATTTAGACATGATATTTATTCAAACAGACGAAAACGAACTTCACTGGAAAACTAACAAAATAACAAAACGAATGTAGACAAACCTGGACTACGAACTTACATGTAACACGAAGAACGCACGAACAGGAAAAATGACTACATAAAACGACGAACGAACGAAATGAACAAACAAACCGAAACAGTCCCGTATGGTGCACCATAGACAGACACTAACACAGGAGACAACCACCCACGACAAACAAAGTGAAAACACCTACCTTAATATGATTCTCAATCAGAGGAGATGAAAACCACCTGCCTCTAATTGAGAACCATATTAGGTACCCATTAACCAACATAGAAACAGAAAACATAGACTGCCCACCCAAACTCACGTCCTGACCAGCTAACACATAAAAACAGGTCAGGAACGTGACACAGGCAAGCTCAATGAATTGCAGATCAAGTATTTTTAATCATTTGAAATAGTATTTGAACTTATGTCAGATGGAGTTCTCATTACTTAAAAGCAGAAAAAATCTGAACAAAAGCCTGCACACCCAGTAGCTCTCCAGTACCGGAGTTGGAGATGTAATGTACAGAGTCCTCATAATTCCATCACACAAAGTGCCCTGATCCAACTCCATCTACAGTGCCTTCAGAAAGTATTCAGACCTCTTGACTTTTTCCACTATTTGTTAGGTTACAGCCTTATTCTAAAATTGATTCAATAGTTTTTTCCCCTCATCAATCTACACACAATACCCCATAATGACAAAGCAAAAGAGTTTATTTTTATTTTTTATGTTTGCTAATTTATTACTAATAAAAAAACGGAAATACAGTAATCCCTCGTTTATCGCGGGGGTTACGTTCCGAAAATGACCCGCGATAAGTGAAATCCGCGAAATAGAAAACTTTTTTTTTTTTTACAATTAGCAACTATTACATGTATACAAATACAGTGACTCACGTGTAGGCCGTTTCGTCGACATTATGGGTTTAGGAGATGTTCGAAATTACAAGATAATTTGGCCAACTTAATGTAAATTTGCCAAGCTGTTTTATGTACGTACACATAACTGCACGAGACGACAAAATGATAGCACAATTCGTAGCATGTTTTGATACAAGAAGCGGGAGTGAGTTTTTAGCGAATCAGAATGCAGAGCACAATGCACAAAAAAAAAAAAAAAAATGCATTATGAAAATCCGCGAAATAGCGAATCCGCGATAAGTGAACCGCGAAGTGGCGAGGGATCACTGTATTACATTTACAAAAGTATTCAGACCCTTTACTTAGGACTTTGTTGAAGCACCTTTGGCAGTGATCACAGCCTTTGTCTTCTTGGGTATGGCGCTACAAGCTTGGAACATCTGTATTTGGGGAGTTTCTCCCATTCTTCTCTGCAGATCCTCTCATGCTCTGTCAGGTTGGATGGGGAGCGTTGCTGCACAGCTATTTTCAGGTCTCTCCAGAGATGTTTGATCAGGTTTAAGTCCGGGCTCTGGCCTTGCCACTCAAGGACATTTAGAGACTTGTCCCGAAGCCACACCTGCGTTGTCTTGGCTGTGTGCTTAGGGTCGTTGTCCTGTTGGAAGGTGAACCTTCGCCTCGGTCTGAGGTCCTGAGCGCTCTGGAGCAGGTTTTCATCAAGGATATCTCTGTACTTTGCTCCGTTCATCTTTCCCTCGACCCTGACTAGTCTTCCAGTCCCTGCTGCTGAAAAACATCCCACAGCATGATGCTGCCACCACCATGCTTCACCGTAGGGATGGTGCCAGGTTTCCTCCAGACGTGATGCTGGCATTCAGGCCAAAGAGTTCAATCTTGGTTTCATCAGACTAGAGAATCGTGTTTCTTATAGTCTGAGAATCTTTAGGTGACTTTTGGCAAATGCTAAGCGGGCTGTCAAGTGCCTTTTACTGAGCAGAGGCTTCCGTCTGGCCACACTACCATAAAGGCCTGATTGTTGGACTGCTGCAGAGATGGTTGTCCTTCTGGAAGGTTCTCCCATCTCCACAAAGTAACTCTAGAGCTCTGTCCGAATGACCATCGGTTTCTTGGTCACCTCCCTGACCAAGGCCCTTCTCCCCTGATTGCTCATTTAAGAATGATGTAGGCCACTGTGTTCTTAGGGACCTTCAATGCTGCAGAAATATTTTGGTACCCTTCCCCAGATCTGTGCCTCGACTCAATCCTGTCTCGGAGCTCTACGGACAATTCCTTCAACCTCATGGCTTGGTTTTTGCTCTGACATGCACTGTCAACTGTGGGACATTTTATATAGACCGGTGTGTGCCTTTCCAAATCATGTCCAATCAATTGAATTTACCACAGGTGGACTCCAATCAAGTTGTAGAAACATCTCAATGGAAACAGGATGCACCTGAGCAAAAATTTCTGAGTCTCATAGCAAAGAATACTTATCTAAATAAGTATATTTGGTTTTGTTTTTTTTATTTTTAATGCATTTGCAAAAATGTCAACCTGTTTTTGCTTTGTCTTCATGGGGTATTGTGTGTAGATTGCTAAGGATTATTTTGGGGGGTTACTACATGATTCCATATGTGTTATTTCATAGTTTTGATGTCTTCACTATTATTCTACAATTTAGAAAATAGTACAAATAAAGAAAAACCCTTGAATGAGTAGGTTCGTCCAAACTTTTGACTGGTACTGTATTTCAATCTGCAAAGTTCAGAGTGTTTCACGTCCCTAAATACACATCAGAACCCTTACTGTATGTTTCTGTGTGACTGGCTTTTAGGAGCTGATCACCGCTTGGTACATTGGCTTCCTGTCCCTCATTCTGGCCTCCTTCCTGGTGTACCTGGTGGAGAAGGATGATGTCACCATGGAGGTGTCGGATACTGATAGCCCCACCATTAAGCCCGAACCCCAGGACTTTGACACGTATGCCGACGCTCTGTGGTGGGGCCTGGTATGTATTTGTAGAAAGACCCGTAGTTGGTACCTGCCCAGGTCTTTGTTTTAAAAGAGACTGTGGTGGGGCCTGGTATGTATTTATAGAAAAACCTGTAGTTGGTACCTTCCCAGGTCTATGTTTTAAAAGAGAATCTCAGCCAACTGGTATATTCCCAGTTTGCACAAAAAGTTGAATGAAATATTGTGTGGATGAAGGGCAGGTGGGATAAAGAGAAAACAATACCTTAAAAAAAATCAAGAAATGTTTCATTCTTGTGCAATTTATATCTACAGTATAGTCTACATTTACATTTTTCTTTCATTATTTTAGACTACCTGGCATTAGTGCGTAAGCCTCTGTTTTAGGGCCTAACTGTACGCCCTTCCAAAAAAGGCCTACACGCCAATCGCCAAATGCTTTTAGGATAGGCATTAAAAAGTGAATGTTTTTCACAGAAGCGAAAAGGACAATGTCGAATTTAATTCAATTAGAGAAAAGCTGTGAAATGGAGAGTTGAAAATAAAGGAAAGAGGGGGTCAGAAAATACATTTTTGGGAAAGATTTGGTGAAATGGTAAAAGAGGACGATAGCAGTGCCGGCTATATTATGTGTGATGATTGTGAGGTGCTATACAAATTCCACAGTCACAAGACGGGGACTTCAAAAAGGCTTATGGCACATCAAGGGAGCTGTAGCCTGCTGTTCAGATGGGTTAAATAGAATCTGGACACTGACTAGGTCTATAACAGCTCACATAGCCTTAATATTAACTCCTGCAGAATGAAGCATTTCTTACAGTAAAATGATACACCAAATGTACATTTTGACATGGGCACAGGAGTGGAGAAATATGATGTATTTCTTTCAGCATCTTGAGAGAATGTGGGGGGCAGGACCAAGTTTGGGAAACTGAGTGTACAAAACATTAGGAACACCTTCCTTATGTTGAGTCGCACCCCCTTTTGACCTCAGAACAGCCTTACACATGGACGCTGGCCCATGTTGACTCCAATGCTTCCCACAGTTGTCAAGTTGGCTGGATGTCCTTTGGGTGGTGGACCATTCTTGATACACAGAGGAAACTGTTGAGCGTGAAAAACCCAGCAGCGTTGCAGTTCTTGATAAACTCAAACCGGTGTGCCTGTCACCTACTACCATACTCTGTTCAAAGGCAATTAAATACTTTGTCTTTCCCATTCACTCTCTGAATGGCACACATCCACAATCCATGTCTCAATTGTCTCAAGGCTTAACATCCTTCTTTAACCTGTCTCGTCCCCTTCATCTACACTGATTGAAGTGGATTTACCAGGTGACATCAATCATAGTTTTCACCTGGATTTACCTGGTCAGTCAATATCATGGAATACCAGGTGTTCCTACTGTTTTGTACACTCAGTGTATAATGACAGAAGAGAAGTTGCATGTATTTAATTGTAGAGAAGTTGACTAACAAATAGTTGGAAATTATAAGCAGAAACATATAAACCAGGCAACAACAAAAAATCCTGCAACCCTGTCAAAAAATTATTCTGCTGTCTCTGACTGTAGCCTACAGCGCATTTTCTATGTTAGCGAGTTAGGGTCTGGTGCAGGCCTCAGATTTTCGCTTTATCCCACACATATAGTCGGGCGGTTGCGGATGGGTCATTAGCAATTGTGGGCGGGTGCTTGTGAACAAACAGCTGACCCACGCACCGCTACTATGGTTACTATTTTCATACAATGTTGCAGGATAGTTGCTTGGCTTTGGAACATTCTCAGCACATTTAAGGAACTTGGGAAAAAAACATGATTTTCTTGTTAAATTTCATTACTTTAACAGAATGCTTCCTATAAGTTCCACACGTGGTTACATTTAATTTAATTGCAGGTAATATTTGAATAACAATCTCAAAATGCTGTGATATTGGGAATGTTCTCAAATAGTTCAGAGAACTTTAGGAAACAGCCTCCATTTTGGGAGAATTTCATTACTTCAGCATAACGTTTCCTCCAGGTTCCCTAATGGTTCTAGTTCCCTAATGGTTCTATGTCATTTTTGGGGCGTTATTCTGGGAACATTCTCAAAAATGGTGCGGTGTTAGGAATGTTCTCAAATAGTTGAGAGAACTTTCGGGAAAAAACATTATTTTGGGAGAATTTCAGTACTTCAACATAACGCTTCCTGGAGGTTCCCACAAGGTTCTGTTTAAAAACATTTTTGATTATATTCTGGGAGTGTTCTAAAACATGTGATATTGGGAATGATCTCTGAACGGTTTCAGAACATTCCCAATGCCACACCATTTTGAGGAAACGTKACATTTTCAGTAATGAAATACGAAGAAAGTTCATTAAAGATGCTGAGAATGTTGCAAAGCCAAGCAACTATCCTTCAACATTCCCATAAAGTTGTCGGAAGGTTGWATGCAAAATCACCATAGGACAACCACTCTCTCACAAGCTCTTAGAAAGTTATGTGCAAGGTGGGATGTAGAGACCTAAGTTGAGCCAAACTCAATCAATCATGCCGTAGCAACGCTTATGTAATGTTTTTATACACTATTGCCCATTTATCTTTAATGTCTGAGAGCTGGAAACATCTGCAGTACATATGGATAGCTATAATACCAGCTGGCAATGTCAGATCCTACCTGCATCTTTACAAATACGGCAACATTCACATTACCAACCATGTTGTACATTTCTTCAGTTTCCGTGGCGCCGTGTATGAAGATCACGTCTCTCTCCCCTGTACGTAGATCACATTGACCACCATTGGTTATGGGGACAAAACCCCAAAGACGTGGGCTGGGAGACTGTTAGCTGGCACTTTTGCTCTCATTGGAGTGTCCTTCTTCGCTTTGCCTGCAGTAAGTAAAAACTMTTGGATAGGGTTTAGTCCATGATTGCATTATTGTGAAATGTATGAATTATCACATATTTTACACATGCATTTGTTTTGCAATTGTACATGAAGATGYAAATTCTATACCACGCCAGTGTCAATTTGCTCGAATGTTAAATGAATTATTAGTTATGTACTGTATAGTAAGACCACTTATTTACACACTTGTCATTCGTCAAGGATTAGGTGACTGTATCATCAACATTTAAGAAGTAATATTTTATTGATGAATAAGGTCTGTTTCCTTAATGGATACATACAGTATTTGATATAAAGTGTATGTTCCTTAGGCGATGTGTAAACTTGGTAAACTCAGTGGCTTCGCAAAGGCCAGTTGATTAAAGGCCCAGTGCAGTCAAAAACATGATTTCCCGTGTATGATATATATTTTCATATATATTGGAATAATACTGTGAAATTGTGAAAATGATGATAATACCTTTTTGTGTAATAGCAGTTTGAAAAGACTGCATTACATTTTTGGAAAACAGGAATGGAATTTTGGCCTGCTTGGTGACATCACCAGGCGGCTAATTAGTTAACAGACCAATAAGAAAATGAGTTATAAACCTCTCTGCCAATAACAGCTAGTTATTTCAGTTTCAATTCTTGCTTGAGAAATTGCTCTTTACTAAGAAGCAATTTTTGTTGAAGACATTCACAGTAAGGTACTTAATTGTTACCCAGAAATGATATGATATATTGAGATRAAAACGGTTGCATTGGACCTTTTCGACGCTGTCTTTTCCACAATGGGAACGATAGTTGATGAAAGCTGCCTGTCTCCCCCATAGGGCATCTTGGGCTCAGGCTTGGCTTTGAAGGTCCAGGAGCAGCACAGACAGAAGCACTTTGAGAAGCGTAGGCATCCAGCCGCTGGGCTTATTCAGGTGAGACTACAGTAATAGTAAGGGTGGAATGCCTCTCTCACATACAAAAATCCCCTTAATGGTAATGGCATACAATATCTGAATGAAACTCCATGAGAGAAAAGGGACATTTTTTATTATCAAGGGGTATATTTTACTGGCACAACCTAAATCCCTATAACTTTGATTAAGTAAAGAGATTACCACCCCTAAAACCACTGGATGACAGTATAGGTCAAACTGGGGCACATTCTGAGTGTGCACTTGTGGTTGCCTCCCTAGGCACATAAATGATTATCCTACCTGTGTGGTTAACACATCCTGCCACCTACCGGCCCTACTCTGTATGTCTATGTCAATCTGTGCTTGGAGTGAAAAGCAATTATCCAAAATAAGCCAGCAGTGTTATTAAAAACCTTAATGCAACATTCAGCGAAAGTTCAAACAAATTGTTATTCAAAAATCTCCRAATRACCTTTAAATTTCGTTCTCGGAGTGCTAAGAAAACGTTTAATAATAACAATAATAAAACTTTCACAACATTTAAAGAATGTTCTCAGAATGTTATTTAATCTCCTATATTTTCCGTTCTCAGACCTATACATTCGTTAATTAAATGTTCACAGAACCCACCTTCAACCTAAAAACAAATGTTCASAAAACTGTCTGGAWTKTTTKWTTTTTTWTACATTCTGAGAACAAAAGCTTTCAGTTTTCCTGAGGGTTTTGTTCACAGAACCAATCTGAAACCAAAAACACCTGTTTCCACAAATTCTAAGGCACCAAATGTGCTTGCTGGGAAGACTTGAGAAAACAGGATAGATCTGGCATATCGCATTGAAGGAAAATGACAGCGGATCAAGGACTGAACCCTGTGGGGCCTCTGACATTTATTCCCACTGCATAGGCATAGTGGTGGTATTATATAGACAAAAGTACTGACTAGTGATCTCCTTAAAGGTGCAGTCAAAAATGTGATTTTAATTATATTTCCACMCTACGAGGTCAAAAGAAAACTCTGAAATTGTGAAAATGATAAYGCTCTTTTTGTGTAAGAGCTGTTTGTAATTTAAAAAAAAATCTTATCTGATTATCCTGACCAATGGCCAGTCATCTTTTATTTGAAAACCCCTTCAAAAAGGAGGATGCATAAAGGCGTCCACATGCTTCCCATCTAAAACAGTACAGAACAGTTTGTGCATATATCATGACAACATTTTGTGACTTTTTTGTTCGTTTTGGTCTTCTGCAAAGTTTTTTTCGGCTGTTCGTGCAAACCMAAAAAATTCTTGAGGCAAGCCGAAGTTCAGAGCCAAAGTCTACGCCCCTTCGTCAGTCATTGGTCAACTATAGGGATTCTTCAATAAAATGACTAGTTTTCACGAAAACATTTTTACTTGAGAAATACTGCACCACACATCTTGGTTAGATGTAAAATTGCACGACTAACATCTCCTCGGGGAAATTGAATGACAGATTTCTTGAGTTATCTTAGATTAATTCGGACTACTTTGAAGTAGTGAATACTGGCTACAGCGTCTCAAGATGGACAAACACTACTATTGCTGCTTTTTCAAGTTTTTCAAGCCAAAGTCTTTTAAGGGAGTATGCAAGCACACTCGTTCGGTTGACCAGCCGAACCGAAACATGCTGAAGCCTTAAGCGGGGTAGGCTCGAGAGTCTAGACCAGTGGTCACCAACCGGTCGATCGTGATTTACTGGTCGATCTCCAAGGCATTCCTAGTCGATCATCAAACATTTATGTAAAAAAAAACAATGGTAAAGCCTTGCGTCCCTATTTAAAAAAAAAATTATGCTTTTGATAGTAGGTGCGCTTGATTCAGCAGCCCTAGCGCCGGGAAGGTAAAGTGTTCCCATTTTGAACCATTGAATGTGTCTAAAGGTAGAACTCCGCCTACCCGGCAGGCCCAGAGAGCAAAGCAAGTGCATCCATAGGCCTACCGCTGGCCAATCAGATAGCTCAGATCACCTTGTCGGCACAGTTTCCTCGAGCCGTAGACTGTTAAAAGAAGCCTCGAACACACAGCAAAGTTGATACTGTGAGATTTCAAAACTTTTAAAATCATAGATGGCCTCCTGAGAGGCGCAACGGTCTCAGGCATTGCATCGCAGTGCTTGAGGCGTCACTGCAGCCCGGGTTTGATCCCAGGCTGTGTCACAGCCGGCCGTGACCGGGAGACCCATACAATTTGCCCAGCATCGTCCGGGTTAGGGGAGGGTTTRGCTGGCCGAGATTTTCTTGTTCCATCGCGTTCTAGCGACTCCTTTTGGCAGGCCAGGGGCCTGCAAGCTGACTTCGGTCGCTAGCTGGACTGTGTTTCCTCTGACACATTGTTGCGACTGGCTTCTGGGATAAGCGAGTAGTGTATCAAGAAGAAGTACAATAAAAAATACCTAAAAATACATGACTAGAGAGACTCAATGAATACAGCAAAGAGCTGCTGTTTTTCAAATCAAATGTTATTTGTCACGTGCCGAATACAACAAAAGTAGACGTTACAGTGAAATGCTTACTTACAAGCCCTTACCCAACAGTGCAGTTCAAAAAGAAGAAAATATTGACCAAGTAGACTAAAATAAAAAGTTATAATAAAAGTAACACAATAAGAATAACAATAATGAGGCTGTATACAGGGGCCACCGGTACCAATTTACAATGTAAATTGTCCGGTGGCGATTTTATGAATTGTTAAGCAGTCTTATGGTTTGGGGATAGAAGCTGTTGAGGATCCTTTTGGTCCTAGACTTGGCGCTCCGGTACTTCTTGCTGTTCGGTAGCAGAGAAAACAGTCTATAACTTGGGTGAATGGAGTCAATGACAATTTTATGGGCTTTCCTCTGACACTATTATATAGGTCCTGGATGGCAGGAAGCTTGGTTCGCACTACACTCTGTAGCGGCTTACGGTCAGATGCCCGCACAGTTGCCATACCAGGCGGTGATACCAACCGGTCTGGATGCTCTCGATGGTGCAGCTGTAGAACCTTTTGAGGATCTGGGGATCCATGCCAAATCTTTTCCGTCTCCTGAGCGGGAAAAGGTTTTGTTGTGCCCTCTTCACCACTGTCTTGGTATGTTTGGACCATGATAGTTTGTTTGGACCCGCTCCACTACAGCCCCGTCAATGTTAATGCGGGCCTGTACGGCCCGCCTGTTCCTGAAATCCACGATCAGCTCCTTTGTCTTGCTCACATTGAGGGAGAGGTTGTTGTCCTGGCACCACACTGCCAGTTCTCTGACCACCTCCCTATAGGCCGTCGCATCGTTGTCGGTGATCAGGCCTACCACTGTTGTGTCGTCAGAAAACGTAATGATGGTGTTGGAGTCGTGTTTGGCCACGCAGTCGTGTGTGAACAGAGAATACGGGATGGGGACTAAGCACACACCCTTGAGGGGCCCCAGTGTTAAGGATCAGCGTGGCAGACGTTTTGTTGCCTACTCTTACCATCTGGGAGCGGCCCGTCAGGAAGTCCAGGATCCAGTTGCAGAGGGAGGTGTTTAGTCCCAGGGTCCTTAGCTTAGTGATGAGCTTCGTGGGCACTATGGTGTTGAACGCTGAGCTGTAGTCAATGAACAGCATTCTCACATCAGTGTTCCTTTTGTCCAGGTGGGAAAGGGCAGTGTGGAGTGCGATTGAGATTGCGTCATCTGTGGATCTGTTGGGATGGTATGCGAATTGGAGTGGATCTACGGTGTCCGGGAGGATGCTGTTGATGTGAGCCATGACCAGCCTTTCAAAGCACTTCAGGACTACCGACGTGAGTGCCACGGGGCGGTAATAATTTTGGCAGGTTACCTTCGCTTCCTTGGGCACAAGGGACTATGGTGCTCTGCTTGAAACATGTAGGTATTACAGACTCGGTCAGGGAGAGGTTGTAAATGTCAGTGAAGACACTTGACATTTGGCCCGCGCATGCTTTGAGTACACGTCCTGGTAATCAGTCTGGCCCAGCGGCTTTGTGAATATCGGCTACCAAGAGCGTTATCACACAGTCATCCAGAATAGCTGGTGCTCTAGTGCATGCTTCATTGTTGCTTGCCTCGAAGCGAGCATACAAGGCATTTAGCTCATCTGGTAGGCTCACGTCACTGGGCATCTCACGTCTGAGTTTCCCTTTGTAGTAATAGTTTAGTAATAGTTTTCAAGCCCTGCCACATCCGACGAGTGTCAGGGCCGGTGTAGTAGGATTCAATCTTAATCCTGTAATGACACTTTGCCTGTTTGATGGTGCGTCTGAGGGCATAGCGCGATTTCTTATAAGCGTCCGGATTAGTCTCCCGCTCCTTGTAAGCGACAGCTCTAGCCTTTAGCTTGATGCGGATGTTGCCTGTAATCCATGGCTTCTGGTTTGGATATGTACGTACTGTCACTGTGGGGACGACGTCATCGATGCACTTATTGATGAAGCCGATGACTGAGGTAGTGTATTCCTCAATGCCATTTGATGAGTCCCAGAACATATTCCAGTCTGTGCTAGCAAAACAGTCCTGTAGTGTAGCATCCGTGTCATCTGACCACTTCCGTATTGAGCAAGTCACTGGTACTTCCTGCTTTAGTTTTTGCTTGTAAGCAGGAATCAGGAGGATAGAATTATTGTCAGATTTGCCAAATGGAGAGCTTTGTATGCGTCTCTGTGTGTGGAGTAAAGTTGGTCTAGAATTTTTTATCCCTCTGGTTACACGTGACATGCTGGTAGAAATGAGGTGAAACRGATTTAAGTTTGCCTGCATTGAAGTCCCCGGCCACTAGGAGCACCGCTTCTGGGTGAGCATTTTCTTCTTTGCTTTTGGCCTTATAGAGTTGTTTGAGAGCGGTCTTAGTGCCATCTTCGTTTTGTGGTGATAAATAGACGGCTACGAATAATACAGATGCGAACTCTCTTGGTAGATAGAGTACCTCATGATAAGCTGTAGACCGCACTACCTCAGGCGAGCAATACCTCGAGACGTCTTTAATATTAGACATCGCGCACCAGCTGTTATTGACAAATAGACACACACCCCCGCCCCTCGTCTTCCCAGACGTAGCTGCTCTGTCCTGCCAATGCACGGAAAACCCAGCCAGCTCTATATTATCCATGTCGTCGGTCAGCCACAACACGGTGAAACATAAGATATTTAATGTCCACTTGGTAAAAGATAGTCTTACCAGTTTCTTTCAGTCCGCAGTGAGTAATCACTTTTCTGATGTCCAGAAGTTATTTTTGGTCATAAGAGACGGTAGCAGCAACATTTTGTACACAATAAGTTWAAAAAAATWAAAAATAAAAAGGCRCGCAAAAAAAAATAAAAAATAGCACAATTGGTTGGGAGAATGTAGAACGTCAGCCATGTTATTCGGCGCCATCTTTACGAGTAAGTTCATGTTTAAGTTGTTATTTAGCACTGTCAACACTTTGTTCAACAGTTCTATAAGCCATAAAATGTGCGTTCTACCTACTTCCTCTCACGCTACAACCAGCACTGCAGCTGCAATGAATGAGTAAGTGTTTCGATCAGCTTGCGTTGTTATTATTTGTGGCGCGTGTCTTTTTTAATATCGAGGAATAGTTCACTTCCTCTGGTCATCGGAGTAGCAACATGAATTTGTGCGTGAGGCAGAAATAATGCAGTGCGACTTGAGTTTCGCCATCAGATGGAAAACTGTCCCTTCTTCTCAGCGAAGGGATGGTGAGTCGGGTGAGAGGCAGCCTCACCTCTGCTCCCTCGCTCCACTCAGACTGACCATCAGATGCAGACCGTCAGTCCAGTAAAATAAATAAGCAAATTATTATGGTCACTTAGCTGTGCCCCACAAGTAATACAACAAATTATCTATGACCAGTGTGGTCATATACCTAAAATTGTTTAAAATAATTTCAGAATGGTCTGAGACGAATAACATTGGCATGGCAATTCAAGCATAGACAATATGCAGTGATAATGTATTAGGCCTATAGCCTACTGCACAAACCTCATTGCTCCAGAACTGTTTTTAATTGGTTAATGTTGCATAGGCTTACGTTTTTTAAGTCATGTTTAAAAAAGAATCTGAGCGGTAGATCTCGGCWTACATTTTGACTCAGAAAGGGATCTTGACTCAGAAAAGGTTGGTGACCACTCATTTACACAATCAGGGCTGTGTATGTAAGTATTTTATTAACACGCCCACACAATCAGCCCGAGCATTTCAATGGCAGAAGGAGGCTCAGGGAAATAAATTATAAAAATATATTTGGAGTTATATTCATGAAATAAACACACATAGTGAACCGAGTGGCACAGCATTCTAAGGCACTTCATTGCAGTGCTAGAAGCATCACTACAGATCCGGGTTCGATCCCGGGCTGTATCACAACCGGCCGTGATCGGGAGTCCCATAGGGCGGCGCACAATTGGCCCAGTGTCGTCCGGGTTAGGGGAGAGTTTGTCCACAGTAGGCTGTCATTTGTAAATAAGAATTAGTTCTTAACTGACTTTCCTAGTTGGGTTAAAAAAATAAAATAAAATATACAGTACCAGTCAAAAGTTTGGACACCTACTCATTCGAGGGTTTTTCTTAACAAGGCAAAGGGTGGCTACTTTGAAGAATCTAACATTTTAAATATATTTTTCTTTGTTTTACACTTTTTTGGTTCCTACATGATTCCATATGCGAGTACTACAATGTAGAAAATAATAAAAATACAGAAAAACTCTGGAATGTNATTATCACATATTTTACACATGCATTTGTTTTGCAATTGTACATGAAGATGCAAATTCTATACCACGCCAGTGTCAATTTGCTCGAATGTTAAATGAATTATTAGTTATGTACTGTATAGTAAGACCACTTATTTACACACTTGTCATTCGTCAAGGATTAGGTGACTGTATCATCAACATTTAAGAAGTAATATTTTATTGATGAATAAGGTCTGTTTCCTTAATGGATACATACAGTATTTGATATAAAGTGTATGTTCCTTAGGCGATGTGTAAACTTGGTAAACTCAGTGGCTTCGCAAAGGCCAGTTGATTAAAGGCCCAGTGCAGTCAAAAACATGATTTCCCGTGTATGATATATATTTTCATATATATTGGAATAATACTGTGAAATTGTGAAAATGATGATAATACCTTTTTGTGTAATAGCAGTTTGAAAAGACTGCATTACATTTTTGGAAAACAGGAATGGAATTTTGGCCTGCTTGGTGACATCACCAGGCGGCTAATTAGTTAACAGACCAATAAGAAAATGAGTTATAAACCTCTCTGCCAATAACAGCTAGTTATTTCAGTTTCAATTCTTGCTTGAGAAATTGCTCTTTACTAAGAAGCAATTTTTGTTGAAGACATTCACAGTAAGGTACTTAATTGTTACCCAGAAATGATATGATATATTGAGATRAAAACGGTTGCATTGGACCTTTTCGACGCTGTCTTTTCCACAATGGGAACGATAGTTGATGAAAGCTGCCTGTCTCCCCCATAGGGCATCTTGGGCTCAGGCTTGGCTTTGAAGGTCCAGGAGCAGCACAGACAGAAGCACTTTGAGAAGCGTAGGCATCCAGCCGCTGGGCTTATTCAGGTGAGACTACAGTAATAGTAAGGGTGGAATGCCTCTCTCACATACAAAAATCCCCTTAATGGTAATGGCATACAATATCTGAATGAAACTCCATGAGAGAAAAGGGACATTTTTTATTATCAAGGGGTATATTTTACTGGCACAACCTAAATCCCTATAACTTTGATTAAGTAAAGAGATTACCACCCCTAAAACCACTGGATGACAGTATAGGTCAAACTGGGGCACATTCTGAGTGTGCACTTGTGGTTGCCTCCCTAGGCACATAAATGATTATCCTACCTGTGTGGTTAACACATCCTGCCACCTACCGGCCCTACTCTGTATGTCTATGTCAATCTGTGCTTGGAGTGAAAAGCAATTATCCAAAATAAGCCAGCAGTGTTATTAAAAACCTTAATGCAACATTCAGCGAAAGTTCAAACAAATTGTTATTCAAAAATCTCCRAATRACCTTTAAATTTCGTTCTCGGAGTGCTAAGAAAACGTTTAATAATAACAATAATAAAACTTTCACAACATTTAAAGAATGTTCTCAGAATGTTATTTAATCTCCTATATTTTCCGTTCTCAGACCTATACATTCGTTAATTAAATGTTCACAGAACCCACCTTCAACCTAAAAACAAATGTTCASAAAACTGTCTGGAWTKTTTKWTTTTTTWTACATTCTGAGAACAAAAGCTTTCAGTTTTCCTGAGGGTTTTGTTCACAGAACCAATCTGAAACCAAAAACACCTGTTTCCACAAATTCTAAGGCACCAAATGTGCTTGCTGGGAAGACTTGAGAAAACAGGATAGATCTGGCATATCGCATTGAAGGAAAATGACAGCGGATCAAGGACTGAACCCTGTGGGGCCTCTGACATTTATTCCCACTGCATAGGCATAGTGGTGGTATTATATAGACAAAAGTACTGACTAGTGATCTCCTTAAAGGTGCAGTCAAAAATGTGATTTTAATTATATTTCCACMCTACGAGGTCAAAAGAAAACTCTGAAATTGTGAAAATGATAAYGCTCTTTTTGTGTAAGAGCTGTTTGTAATTTAAAAAAAAATCTTATCTGATTATCCTGACCAATGGCCAGTCATCTTTTATTTGAAAACCCCTTCAAAAAGGAGGATGCATAAAGGCGTCCACATGCTTCCCATCTAAAACAGTACAGAACAGTTTGTGCATATATCATGACAACATTTTGTGACTTTTTTGTTCGTTTTGGTCTTCTGCAAAGTTTTTTTCGGCTGTTCGTGCAAACCMAAAAAATTCTTGAGGCAAGCCGAAGTTCAGAGCCAAAGTCTACGCCCCTTCGTCAGTCATTGGTCAACTATAGGGATTCTTCAATAAAATGACTAGTTTTCACGAAAACATTTTTACTTGAGAAATACTGCACCACACATCTTGGTTAGATGTAAAATTGCACGACTAACATCTCCTCGGGGAAATTGAATGACAGATTTCTTGAGTTATCTTAGATTAATTCGGACTACTTTGAAGTAGTGAATACTGGCTACAGCGTCTCAAGATGGACAAACACTACTATTGCTGCTTTTTCAAGTTTTTCAAGCCAAAGTCTTTTAAGGGAGTATGCAAGCACACTCGTTCGGTTGACCAGCCGAACCGAAACATGCTGAAGCCTTAAGCGGGGTAGGCTCGAGAGTCTAGACCAGTGGTCACCAACCGGTCGATCGTGATTTACTGGTCGATCTCCAAGGCATTCCTAGTCGATCATCAAACATTTATGTAAAAAAAAACAATGGTAAAGCCTTGCGTCCCTATTTAAAAAAAAAATTATGCTTTTGATAGTAGGTGCGCTTGATTCAGCAGCCCTAGCGCCGGGAAGGTAAAGTGTTCCCATTTTGAACCATTGAATGTGTCTAAAGGTAGAACTCCGCCTACCCGGCAGGCCCAGAGAGCAAAGCAAGTGCATCCATAGGCCTACCGCTGGCCAATCAGATAGCTCAGATCACCTTGTCGGCACAGTTTCCTCGAGCCGTAGACTGTTAAAAGAAGCCTCGAACACACAGCAAAGTTGATACTGTGAGATTTCAAAACTTTTAAAATCATAGATGGCCTCCTGAGAGGCGCAACGGTCTCAGGCATTGCATCGCAGTGCTTGAGGCGTCACTGCAGCCCGGGTTTGATCCCAGGCTGTGTCACAGCCGGCCGTGACCGGGAGACCCATACAATTTGCCCAGCATCGTCCGGGTTAGGGGAGGGTTTRGCTGGCCGAGATTTTCTTGTTCCATCGCGTTCTAGCGACTCCTTTTGGCAGGCCAGGGGCCTGCAAGCTGACTTCGGTCGCTAGCTGGACTGTGTTTCCTCTGACACATTGTTGCGACTGGCTTCTGGGATAAGCGAGTAGTGTATCAAGAAGAAGTACAATAAAAAATACCTAAAAATACATGACTAGAGAGACTCAATGAATACAGCAAAGAGCTGCTGTTTTTCAAATCAAATGTTATTTGTCACGTGCCGAATACAACAAAAGTAGACGTTACAGTGAAATGCTTACTTACAAGCCCTTACCCAACAGTGCAGTTCAAAAAGAAGAAAATATTGACCAAGTAGACTAAAATAAAAAGTTATAATAAAAGTAACACAATAAGAATAACAATAATGAGGCTGTATACAGGGGCCACCGGTACCAATTTACAATGTAAATTGTCCGGTGGCGATTTTATGAATTGTTAAGCAGTCTTATGGTTTGGGGATAGAAGCTGTTGAGGATCCTTTTGGTCCTAGACTTGGCGCTCCGGTACTTCTTGCTGTTCGGTAGCAGAGAAAACAGTCTATAACTTGGGTGAATGGAGTCAATGACAATTTTATGGGCTTTCCTCTGACACTATTATATAGGTCCTGGATGGCAGGAAGCTTGGTTCGCACTACACTCTGTAGCGGCTTACGGTCAGATGCCCGCACAGTTGCCATACCAGGCGGTGATACCAACCGGTCTGGATGCTCTCGATGGTGCAGCTGTAGAACCTTTTGAGGATCTGGGGATCCATGCCAAATCTTTTCCGTCTCCTGAGCGGGAAAAGGTTTTGTTGTGCCCTCTTCACCACTGTCTTGGTATGTTTGGACCATGATAGTTTGTTTGGACCCGCTCCACTACAGCCCCGTCAATGTTAATGCGGGCCTGTACGGCCCGCCTGTTCCTGAAATCCACGATCAGCTCCTTTGTCTTGCTCACATTGAGGGAGAGGTTGTTGTCCTGGCACCACACTGCCAGTTCTCTGACCACCTCCCTATAGGCCGTCGCATCGTTGTCGGTGATCAGGCCTACCACTGTTGTGTCGTCAGAAAACGTAATGATGGTGTTGGAGTCGTGTTTGGCCACGCAGTCGTGTGTGAACAGAGAATACGGGATGGGGACTAAGCACACACCCTTGAGGGGCCCCAGTGTTAAGGATCAGCGTGGCAGACGTTTTGTTGCCTACTCTTACCATCTGGGAGCGGCCCGTCAGGAAGTCCAGGATCCAGTTGCAGAGGGAGGTGTTTAGTCCCAGGGTCCTTAGCTTAGTGATGAGCTTCGTGGGCACTATGGTGTTGAACGCTGAGCTGTAGTCAATGAACAGCATTCTCACATCAGTGTTCCTTTTGTCCAGGTGGGAAAGGGCAGTGTGGAGTGCGATTGAGATTGCGTCATCTGTGGATCTGTTGGGATGGTATGCGAATTGGAGTGGATCTACGGTGTCCGGGAGGATGCTGTTGATGTGAGCCATGACCAGCCTTTCAAAGCACTTCAGGACTACCGACGTGAGTGCCACGGGGCGGTAATAATTTTGGCAGGTTACCTTCGCTTCCTTGGGCACAAGGGACTATGGTGCTCTGCTTGAAACATGTAGGTATTACAGACTCGGTCAGGGAGAGGTTGTAAATGTCAGTGAAGACACTTGACATTTGGCCCGCGCATGCTTTGAGTACACGTCCTGGTAATCAGTCTGGCCCAGCGGCTTTGTGAATATCGGCTACCAAGAGCGTTATCACACAGTCATCCAGAATAGCTGGTGCTCTAGTGCATGCTTCATTGTTGCTTGCCTCGAAGCGAGCATACAAGGCATTTAGCTCATCTGGTAGGCTCACGTCACTGGGCATCTCACGTCTGAGTTTCCCTTTGTAGTAATAGTTTAGTAATAGTTTTCAAGCCCTGCCACATCCGACGAGTGTCAGGGCCGGTGTAGTAGGATTCAATCTTAATCCTGTAATGACACTTTGCCTGTTTGATGGTGCGTCTGAGGGCATAGCGCGATTTCTTATAAGCGTCCGGATTAGTCTCCCGCTCCTTGTAAGCGACAGCTCTAGCCTTTAGCTTGATGCGGATGTTGCCTGTAATCCATGGCTTCTGGTTTGGATATGTACGTACTGTCACTGTGGGGACGACGTCATCGATGCACTTATTGATGAAGCCGATGACTGAGGTAGTGTATTCCTCAATGCCATTTGATGAGTCCCAGAACATATTCCAGTCTGTGCTAGCAAAACAGTCCTGTAGTGTAGCATCCGTGTCATCTGACCACTTCCGTATTGAGCAAGTCACTGGTACTTCCTGCTTTAGTTTTTGCTTGTAAGCAGGAATCAGGAGGATAGAATTATTGTCAGATTTGCCAAATGGAGAGCTTTGTATGCGTCTCTGTGTGTGGAGTAAAGTTGGTCTAGAATTTTTTATCCCTCTGGTTACACGTGACATGCTGGTAGAAATGAGGTGAAACGGATTTAAGTTTGCCTGCATTGAAGTCCCCGGCCACTAGGAGCACCGCTTCTGGGTGAGCATTTTCTTCTTTGCTTTTGGCCTTATAGAGTTGTTTGAGAGCGGTCTTAGTGCCATCTTCGTTTTGTGGTGATAAATAGACGGCTACGAATAATACAGATGCGAACTCTCTTGGTAGATAGAGTACCTCATGATAAGCTGTAGACCGCACTACCTCAGGCGAGCAATACCTCGAGACGTCTTTAATATTAGACATCGCGCACCAGCTGTTATTGACAAATAGACACACACCCCCGCCCCTCGTCTTCCCAGACGTAGCTGCTCTGTCCTGCCAATGCACGGAAAACCCAGCCAGCTCTATATTATCCATGTCGTCGGTCAGCCACAACACGGTGAAACATAAGATATTTAATGTCCACTTGGTAAAAGATAGTCTTACCAGTTTCTTTCAGTCCGCAGTGAGTAATCACTTTTCTGATGTCCAGAAGTTATTTTTGGTCATAAGAGACGGTAGCAGCAACATTTTGTACACAATAAGTTWAAAAAAATWAAAAATAAAAAGGCRCGCAAAAAAAAATAAAAAATAGCACAATTGGTTGGGAGAATGTAGAACGTCAGCCATGTTATTCGGCGCCATCTTTACGAGTAAGTTCATGTTTAAGTTGTTATTTAGCACTGTCAACACTTTGTTCAACAGTTCTATAAGCCATAAAATGTGCGTTCTACCTACTTCCTCTCACGCTACAACCAGCACTGCAGCTGCAATGAATGAGTAAGTGTTTCGATCAGCTTGCGTTGTTATTATTTGTGGCGCGTGTCTTTTTTAATATCGAGGAATAGTTCACTTCCTCTGGTCATCGGAGTAGCAACATGAATTTGTGCGTGAGGCAGAAATAATGCAGTGCGACTTGAGTTTCGCCATCAGATGGAAAACTGTCCCTTCTTCTCAGCGAAGGGATGGTGAGTCGGGTGAGAGGCAGCCTCACCTCTGCTCCCTCGCTCCACTCAGACTGACCATCAGATGCAGACCGTCAGTCCAGTAAAATAAATAAGCAAATTATTATGGTCACTTAGCTGTGCCCCACAAGTAATACAACAAATTATCTATGACCAGTGTGGTCATATACCTAAAATTGTTTAAAATAATTTCAGAATGGTCTGAGACGAATAACATTGGCATGGCAATTCAAGCATAGACAATATGCAGTGATAATGTATTAGGCCTATAGCCTACTGCACAAACCTCATTGCTCCAGAACTGTTTTTAATTGGTTAATGTTGCATAGGCTTACGTTTTTTAAGTCATGTTTAAAAAAGAATCTGAGCGGTAGATCTCGGCWTACATTTTGACTCAGAAAGGGATCTTGACTCAGAAAAGGTTGGTGACCACTCATTTACACAATCAGGGCTGTGTATGTAAGTATTTTATTAACACGCCCACACAATCAGCCCGAGCATTTCAATGGCAGAAGGAGGCTCAGGGAAATAAATTATAAAAATATATTTGGAGTTATATTCATGAAATAAACACACATAGTGAACCGAGTGGCACAGCATTCTAAGGCACTTCATTGCAGTGCTAGAAGCATCACTACAGATCCGGGTTCGATCCCGGGCTGTATCACAACCGGCCGTGATCGGGAGTCCCATAGGGCGGCGCACAATTGGCCCAGTGTCGTCCGGGTTAGGGGAGAGTTTGTCCACAGTAGGCTGTCATTTGTAAATAAGAATTAGTTCTTAACTGACTTTCCTAGTTGGGTTAAAAAAATAAAATAAAATATACAGTACCAGTCAAAAGTTTGGACACCTACTCATTCGAGGGTTTTTCTTAACAAGGCAAAGGGTGGCTACTTTGAAGAATCTAACATTTTAAATATATTTTTCTTTGTTTTACACTTTTTTGGTTCCTACATGATTCCATATGCGAGTACTACAATGTAGAAAATAATAAAAATACAGAAAAACTCTGGAATGTGTAGGTGTGTGTCAACTTTTGACTGGTACTGTATATTAGACATACAGTGATGATTTAAAAATAAATAAAAAAAATTGGCAACTGGTACACACACAAACATGGAAAAAACTGTAAGGTGACTTTCCTTAAAAAATGTGTATTGTTTTCTTTCGTGTGCAGTCTGCCTGGCGATACTATGCCACCAATCCAATCAGAGAGGACCTTATTTCCACATGGAGATTCTACGAAACGGTCATCTCATTACCCTGTTTCAGGCAAGTACCTGCGTACATTTCTGATACATATGTAGGATCTTAATTTGAGCCAGTTTGCTACAGCAGGAAAATAATCCTGCAGCAACAGTACATTTGCATTTTTATGTGAATTTTTGTAGGGGTTGATATATTTAGAAAATCAAGTCTGGCATTTCAAAGTGGAAATTACAAACAAACCTTTTTAAGCCTCAAATACACGACAAGTTTTACATTTCCTGCATACAGGAAMGTTCTCCTGTAACAGGGTGATCAAATTAAGATCCTACATATGTATGTGAAACTCTCAACCATTTTTTCTATGGCAGGCTACAATGTGTTTTTGTTTGATCAAGTGTTGCATTCATGTTGTCAATCCAACATGTACAGTGCGAGTTTCTTAATGATTTATCAATTAATTTGTGCATTTGTATACTCACCATATGATTTGTTCAACTTTATTTGTTTTGTTTTTTAGTTTGCATGATTTACATTACCCTGAGTTGGAGACATTGGTTTCCATGGAAAACTGGATTCCTGCAACCAAACAGGATAACAATCTGTGAGGTAACACAGATGTCATTTGGTCCTTTTTTAACTGTCTGTCTGTCTGTCTATTTCCTCACTGATTTTGTTTTCTTGGTCAAAATATACATTAAGTGAAATGTGTTATAGGACTTAAATAATATTGTCATTAGAAATAACAGTTGTCATAATAGCTAGTTGATGACGGAATAAGCACCTAATCTCGTGTTTACTGCCTCATAGAGCTTTAACAGCGTTATTAATATAGTTTTATTGCTAAGACTCTACCTTAGCTTCCTCTTGTAACGTGATCCTACATGATCTGAAATGTAAACATAGTGTCTAAATATTKTCATACAGTTTTACTTATTTATCTATAGGCCTAGTCCTGTTTTTCACTGGTATTCTCTGGTACGGGACGAAGATAGAGATTGAGATGTTGGAGGTTGTGCAAAACTACTGTCCTTAGTGTCCATGTCATGTTATATTGAGTGGTGGCATGCATTTTAAGTTCTTAAAACTGCGTTCATTTACTGTATTTTCTTTCTGTGTCCAAAGGAAGGATAATTTGGAGGGCATAGCAAGGTAGGTCACCAATGACTGATCTCTTCTACTGATAGATCATGTATAGTCACGAACATGGAAAGTCACTAGTATAACAATCTCTCATGGCATTTTCATTAGCTCATAAGACTAACGAGGGTCCCAGAATACCCCTTCTTCAAATAACTTCCTCGATTAATTCACAACTCATATGAATCTGCCAACTAAGTAGTGGCTAATGGCCATTATAAATATGTGTTCTATGACTTTCTCTCACACACGTCTTCTTCTTTAACTTCTCTAGGGTAGGGGGCAGCATTTGGAATTTTGGATGAAAAGCATGCCCAAATTAAACTGCCTGCATCTCGGGCCCAGAAGATATGATACAGTGAGGGAAAAAAGTATTTGATCCCCTGCTGATTTTGTACGTTTGCCCACTGACAAAGAAATGATCAGTCTGTAATTTTAATGGTAGGTTTATTTGAACAGTGAGAGACAGAATATCAACAAAAATATCCAGAAAAACGCATGTCAAAAATGTTATAAATTGATTTGCATTTTAATGAGGGAAATAAGTATTTGACCCCCTCTGCAAAACATGACTTAGTACGTGGTGGCAAAACCCTTGTTGGCAATCACAGAGGTCAGATGTTTCTTGTAGTTGGCCACCAGGTTTGCACACATCTCAGGAGGGATTTTGTCCCACTCCTCTTTGCAGATCTTCTTCAAGTCATTAAGGTTTCGAGGCTGACATTTGGCAACTCGAACCTTCAGCTCCCTCCACAGATTTTCTATGGGATTAAGGTCTGGAGACTGGCTAGGCCACTCCAGGACCTTAATGTGCTTTTTCTTGAGCCACTCCTTTGTTGCCTTGGCCGTGTGTTTTGGGTCATTGTCGTGCTGGAATACCCATCCACGACACATTTTCAATACCCTGGCTGAGGGAAGGAGGTTTTCACCCAAGATTTGACGGTACATGGCCCTGTCCATCGTCCCTTTGATGCGGTGAAGTTGTCCTGTCCCCTTAGCAGAAAAACACCCCCAAAGCATAATGTTTCCACCTCCATGTTTGACGGTGAGGATGGTTTCTTGGGGTCATAGGCAGCATTCCTCCTCCTSCAAACACGGCAAGTTGAGTTGATGCCAAAGAACTCCATTTTGGTCTCATCTGACCACAACACGTTCACCCAGTTGTCCTCTGAATCATTCAGATGTTCATTGGCAAACTTCAGACGGGCATGTATATGTGCTTTCTTGAGCAGGGGGACCTGGCGGACGCTGCAGGATTTCAGTCCTTCACGGCGTAGTGTGTTACCAATTGTTTTCTTGGTGACTATGGTCCCAGCTGCCTTGAGATCATTGACAAGATCCTCCTGTGTAGTTCTGGGCTGATTCCTCACCGTTCTCATGATCATTGCAACTCCACGAGGTGAGATCTTGCATGGAGTCCCAGGCCGAGGGAGTTTGACAGTTATTTTGTGTTTCTTCCATTTGCGAATACTGTTGTCACCTTCTCACCAAGCTGCTTGGCAATGGTCTTGTAGCCCATTCCAGCCTTGTGTAGATCTACAATCTTGTCCCTGACATCCTTGGAGAGCTCTTTGGTCTTGGCCATGGTGGAGAGTTTAGAATCTGATTGATTGATTGCTTCTGTGGACAGGTGTCTTTTATACAGGTAACAAACTGAGATTAGGAGCACTCCCTTTAACAGTGTGCTCCTAATCTCAGCTCGTTACCTGTATGAAAGACACCTGGGAGCCAGAAATCTTTCTGATTGAGAGGGGGTCAAATACTTATTTCCCTCATTAAAATGCAAATCAATTTATAACATTTTTGACATGTGTTTTTCTGGATATTTTTGTGGTTATTCTGTCTCTCACTGTTCAAATAAATCTACCATTAAAAGTATAGACTGATCAATTCTTTGTCAGTGGGTAAACGTACAAAATCAGCAGGGGATCAAATACTTTTTTCCCTCACTGTATGCATATGATATGCATGTAGATTTGGATAGAAAACACTCTAAAGTTTCCAAAACTGTTAAAATAGTGTCTGTGAGTATAACAGAACTGATTTGGCAGGCGAAAACCTTTTGGTTTTGTAGTTTTCTATTCAATGTCATTACAGTATCCATTGACTTAGGACTCAAATTGCAGTTCCTATGCCTTCCACTAGATGTCAACAGTCTTTAGAAATTGTTTCAGGCTTGTATTCTGAAAAATGAGGAAGTAAGAGCAGTCTGAATGAGTGGACCCTAAAGTGTCACATAGCTTTTTCATGCGCGAGACCGAGAGAGTGCCTTTCTTGTTTACAAAACCTACAAAAAAAATGACTTCCTGTGAATGGATTTTTCTCAGGTTTTCGCCTGCCAAATCAGTTCTGTTATACTCACAGACACTATTTTAACAGTTTTGGAAACTTTAGAGTGTTTTCTATCCAAATCTACCAGTTATATGCATATCATATATTCTGGGTCCGAGAAGCAGGCAGTTTAATTTGGGCATGCATTTCATCCAAAATTCAGAATGCTGCTCCCTACCCTAGAGAAGTTAAGTACATTGCTTCTCTTTACAACAGGAGTATAGCCTACCTGGCTGGCATGAAAATGTACCATGGGAAAAGCATCCTCCATTCACTATTTAAGTGCATACATGACATGTCTTTTTTCCCCCTGCCCCTGTTTCAAGACCGATGCATGATAATGGTCCATTCTAAATCAAAACAAATTTCACACATATATTATTTAGTATATGTAAAGACAAGATTAAATCAAGAATAGTCTGATGGGTGACAATATTAGCTTATCACTTAAGAATGATATCTATATATATGATATATATATAAGAATATATCAAGTAGGCCAAGCCTATAGAAAGCTGATGGGAACCTCTTCTTTTTAATAGAGGCCGTCACTGTTTTCTCGCGCAATTGCATAGCCTATAGAAATGTTGTGCAACATGAGCTCATGGTCTCTCATGAAGTGTTTGATTAGATTTTCGATTACATTTGCATTGATGTCAGAGTGATTAGAGGGACAAAAGTGCTGAGTACCAGGCAGTTAGCAAGTTTGGAATGCTACTAAAACCATCAGCAGCATCAGAGCTTAGAGAAGCCTGATTACCGTGACTAAACCGTCATTACTCACATGGAATTTGACTGCCTTCATGACTCGTGACCGCCGGTGTGGCGGTAATATGGTCACCGCAACAGCCCTAGCCATAAGTCAGTAGTGTCCCCTGTCAATGATTTTGGAGGACAAGATAATTATGATTTAAATGGTTGCACTGTACAGATCCGTCTACACCTGTAAGATATCAAGACAATGCGTGCCTGAATACCTACGGAGGTGGTCAGGAAGATCTGATTACAATGTGTCTTTTAAAGGTTTTCGGGTCGACACATTGTATTAAAATGTGAAAATGATTAGACTGATCTTCTTTCAAAATAATATGATGTATTTATTTTAAGACAATTAATGATGGCATAAGTCAATGGTGCTACCTGTCAATGATTTTAGAAGCTGTTATACGGATTATTTAAGTGGTTTGACCATCCAGATCTGTTTAAACTTGATTAATATCCAGACACAATGCCTACCTTTGGAGGTGGTCCGGGAGATCGGCCGTGATTGGGAGTCCCGTAGGGCGGCGCACAATTGGCCCAGCGTCGTCCGGGTTTGGCCGGGGTAGGCCGTCATTGTAAATTAGAATTTGTTCTTAACTGACTTGCCTAGTTAAATGAGGGTTAAAAAAATAAGAATAACAACAACAACAAAAAATTGTCTAACCTGTAAAAAAAAATCTGAATGTAGACAAGATGAGGACAAAGGGTGCATGTTAGCACCAGTTATAAACAGGGCTTAAAAATGTGAACACAATCAGAATGTGGTCAAGATCAGTTCAAAGGTGCATGTTAGAACCAAGTATAATCGGTCCCAGGTTGACGTTCACTGTAGCATGTCCTATGCCAGTGTTTCTCAACTCCTTGAGTGTTTTAGCCCCACATAATCATCAATCAAGGCCTTGATGATTAGTTGAGAAGTTGAATCCGGTTTACTTGTGCTGTGTGGGGCTACTTGAGGAGGAGAGTTGAAATACACTGTCCTTGGAAAGACAAGAAGGCCCAAGGCCCTCTTATGTTCCTGCTGTACTACCACCTTTCAGTAGTCCTTTTCATTCATGGATATTCATTACCCTACATTTAATGGGATGTTATTTTGACAACAACCACTTTTCTAAACATTGGCTATATCCCAATTACCTCTGCTTCCTCCCGAATTGTGCACTTGTTCACTTCAAAAGGAAATTATATGGTAGAAATTCACTGTATCCCAGGCCTCCACCAATCCAATGCTTTTAGATTTTTTTGTTGTTGTCTCGATAGGCACTCATTACAAGACTAGAAGAGGATGCGTTCTGCTCCTGGCTTGCCGCCCCCCGCGCTGCTAATCCATGTTCACCACTCAGGATTGAATTACTGCCCCTAAATGCTCCCTGGCAGCCACCCCAAAGGCCAGCCCAGGCACCTCTGCCAAGTCTGAGACAGGGAGGGGGAGAGAGACAGACAAGAGAGTGAGGGGAAGAGCGAGATGGAGGAGAGATAGTGTTTCCATGTAATTTAAAAGATCAGGTGGATATCAAATCAGTTTTCGGTCATATGAGAAGCAAAAGTGCCCCGATCCACAACTAACGGTCAATAAGCAAAAAGGAGAGGTGATCTTTTGTTTCTTACTGACCCGTTCAATGTGTTTCTCCTACTGCGGTCTTTGAGTCTTCGTTTATACCTCAGTACTGAAGCACTGTTACGTTGAGGCAGCAGACTGTGAATCCGTCCCCAGTCCAAGGCAGACAGCCCAAACAAAATAGAAACCAAATTATCGGGTTTTCTGTCGAGGCAGTGGTATCGTCATGCGTGTCCACAGAGAAGATCCTGAATTGACCTCTATTTTGGAGAAATTGATTCACAGTAGCTTGATTGTCTGCCTTGTTTCAGTGTTTATTACCACATTGTCATTACTGTTATTATCATCTATGTAATTTAATAAATTCAAGTCACTCATAGGAAAAATACTTTCCTCTCCCCTCTCTCTCGTCTCAGTCAAAAGCTGAGTTTGCTGGAGCGTTGTCGCATGCCTAATGCGCGACAGTCGACAGTAGTGAGGGGCAGGGTGCTGATGCCGGGGAACCCGGACATTGAAGAGAGTCCTTCCAAGGAACCCAAACCCGGCGGCTTCAGTAACCGGGAGAGGTTTCGCACAGCCTTCCGGATGAAGGCCTACACCATGCGTCAGAGCTCTGATGGTATAACAACACTGCCAAATTCAGCCAATTCCAATCCACATTTCCTCAATTGTAATTTAAGTTTACTTCCTGAATTGACATTAAAATGACACCAACCCTGCTGTCTATCAACACAACTGTGACCATCTGAAATAATTCAGTAAAATAATCTGTCGTTGCCGTATATGGTAATCTGGAGTTATGACCTATTTTGTTTTACCCAAGGAACTGGGTAAGGTGTGACATAGGCTTATAGAAGATTTGTGAAACATCTATGTAGGTCTCATGAAGACTTGATATATTCTAAGTAGGGACAGTCGTTGTTCCCACAGATGCTGGAGCCCTGCAGGACCCTGAGGAGAGGGGCTTTCCTGCAGACATCCTCCTGGAGGAGATGATCCCCACGCTAAAGCTGGTCATCAGGGCAGTCAGGTAATAGAAGTTTAAAGGGGAAGTTCCGTATTCAACAATTTAATGTTAGATGGTTCGACACCCTGAAAGTAATCTATGGCCAGGAGAAACTGTAATCCATGATTATTATCAGCCACTACAACTTGAGCTAAATTTAGCCACAGCTAGCTAAAAATCTATGGAAGAGATAGAACTTACATGCATATTACATACTTTAGATCCAACCACTTGGCTCTCTATGAACTGAGGGATGGGACCTGAGAAGTGTAACCTCTTTTATATTCATGGACAGAGCTATGGATACAAGGACTGAATTCATGAGATCATCATGAGTTTGTTTTAATCCTGGCCTCATCGTTTTACCTCTACATTCCAGCTCGGTAATAACCGGGTAATCAGATGGTAATAACTATGTATTCACTAGGTAATTAGTTAGTTATTACCATTAGTAGTTACCATGTTGTTTCTTCCCCAATCCTTTCCTGACACCCCAGCCAGCATATGTTTGTTACCTGGTAACAGTGACTGTATTGTGTATGTAATAACTCTGCATCCGTGCTGGAAAGTGCATCATAACCTGTTTCTCTTTAGTTTTAATGTTACATCCCTTCCCCATAACAAACATGACAGTGACATGTGCTTGTATAGTAAAGTGTCAAATTATTCACTTTATTTTGAAAAAAAATACCAATCACAAGAGCTTAAGCGCCCCGGGTGTCCTAATGGACATGCCACCACTGGTCTATTTCCTTCCACACCATTATCTGTGGGTGAATAGGGTTTTTAATGGGATGGCAAGTTCTGTTGGGTTTCATTTTTTTTTTTAAGTGAGCGTGTGCACCATAAAACTATGGGAAAGGTGTTGAATTCAAGTCACTAGAAACTGAATTGCTCCAGAAACTGGATTGCTTTCCAAATTACTCGGAAATCGATAGAGCTAGAGAGACCATATTTTATGACCAACAACGTATATACAGTTGAAGTTGGAAGTTTACATACAATATAGCCAAATACATTTAAACTCAGTTTTTCACATTTCCTGACATTTAATCCTAGTAAAAATCACCACTTTATTTTAAGAATGTGAAATGTCAGAATAATAGTAGATAGAATGATTTATTTCAGCTTTTATTTCTTTCATCACATTCACAGTGGGTCAGAAGTTTACATACACTCAATTAGTATTTGGTAGCATTTAAATTGTTTAACTTGGGTCAAACATTTCGGGCAGCCTTCCACAAGCTTCCCACAATAAATTGGGTGAATTTTGGCCCATTCCTCCTGACAGAGCTGGTGTAACTGAGTCAGTTTTGGAGGCCTCCTTGCTCGCACATGCTTTTTCAGTTCTGCCCACAGATTTTCTATGGGATTGAGGTCATGGCTTTGTGAAGGCCGCTCCAATACCTTGACTTTGTTGTCCTTAAACTATTTTGCCACCACTTTGGAAGTATGCTTGAGGTTATTGTCCATTTGGAAGAGCCATTTGCAACCAAGCTTAAACGTCCTGACTGATGTCTTGAGATGTTGCTTCAATATATCCACATAATTGTACATCTTCATGAAGCCATCTATTTTGTGAAGTGCACCAGTCCCTCCTGCAGCAAAGCACCCCCACAACCTGATGCTGCCACCCCCGTGCTTCACGGTTGGGATGGTGTTCTTCGGCTTGCAAGCCTCCCCCTTTTTCCTCCAAACATAACGATGGTCATTATGGCCAAACAGTTGTATTTTTGCTTCATCAGACCAGAGGACATTTCTCAAAAAAAAGTACAATCTTTGTCCCCATGTGCAGTTGCAAACCGTGGTCTGGCTTTTTTATTACGGTTTTGGAGCAGTGGCTTCGTCCTTGCTGAGCGGCGTTTCAGGTTATTTCGATATAGGACTTGTTTTACTGTGGATATAGATACTTTTGTACCTGTTTCCTCCAGCATCTTCACAAGGTCCTTCGCTGTTGTTCTGGGATTGATTTGCACTTTTCGCACCAAAGTACGTTCATCTCTAGGAGACAGAACGCGTTTCCTTCCTGAGTGGTATGATGGCTGCGTGGTCCATGGTGTTTATACTTGCATACTATTGTTTGTACAGATGAACGTGGTACCTTCAGCCATTTGGAAATTGCTCCCAAGGTAGAACCAGACTTGTGGAGGTCTACAATGTTTTTCTGAGGTCTTGGCTGATTTCTTTTGATTTTCCCATGATGTCAAGCAAAGAGGCACTGAGTTTGAAGGTACAGTCATGGCCAAACATTTTGAGAATGACACAAATATATATTTTCACAAAGTTTGCTGCTTCAGTGTCTTTAGATATTTTTGTCAGGTGTTACGATGGAATACTGAAGTATAATTACAAGCACTTCATGAGTGTCAAAGGCTTTTATTGGCAATTACATGAAGTTGATGCAAAGAGTCAATATTTGCAGTGTTGACCTTTCTTTTTCAAGACCTCTGCAATCCGCCCTGGCCTGCTGTCAAATAACTTCTGGGCCACATCCTGACTGATGGCAGCCCATTCTTGCATAGTTTGTCAGAATTTGTGGGGTTTTGTTTGTCCACCCGCCTCTTGAAGATTGACCACAAGTTCTCAATGGGATTAAGGTCTGTGGAGTTTCCTGGCCATGGACCCAAAATATCGATGTTTTGTTCCTCGAGCCACTTAGTTATCACTTTTGCCTAATGGCAAGGTGCTCCATCATGCTGGAAAAGGCATTGTTCGTCACCAAACTGTTCCTGGATGGTTGGGAGAAGTTGCTCTCGGAGGATGTGTTGGTAACATTCTTTATTCATGGCTGTGTTCTTAGGTCTAATTGTGAGTGAACCCACTCCCTTGGCTGAGAAGCAGCCCCACACATGAATGGTCTCAGGATGCTTTACAGTTGGCATGACACAGGACTGATGGTAGCGCTCACCTTGTCTTCTCCGGACAAGCTTTTTTCTGGATGCCCCAAACAATCGGAAAGGGGATTCATCAGAGAAAATGACTTTACCCCAGTCCTCAGCAGTCTAATCCCTGTACCTTTTGCAGAATATTAGTCTGTCCCTGATGTTTTTCCTGGAGAGAAGTGGCTTCTTTGCTGCCCTTCTTGACACCAGGCCATCCTCCAAAAGTCTTTGCCTCACTGTGCGTGCAGATGCACTCACACCTGCCTGCTGCCATTCCTGAGCAAGCTCTGTACTGGTGGTGCCCCGATCCCGCAGCTGAATCAACTTTAGGAGATAGTCCAGCAAGCGCCAGGACCTTCTTGGGCGCCCTGAAGCCTTCTTCACAACATTTGAACCGCTCTMCTTGAAGTTCTTGATGATCCGATAAATGGTTGATTTAGGTGCAATCTTACTGGCAGCAATATTCTTGCCTGTGAAGCCCTTTTTGTGCAAAGCAATGATGACTGCACGTGTTTCCTTGCAGGTAACCATGTTGACAGAGGAAGAAGAATGATTCAAAGCATCACCCTCCTTTTGAAGCTTCCAGTCTGTTATTCGAACTCAGTCAGCATGACAGAGTGATCTCCAGCCTTGTCCTCGTCAACACTCACAACTGTGTTAACGAGAGAATCACTGACATGATGTCAGCTGGTCCTTTTGTGGCAGGGCTGAAATGCAGTGGAAATGTTTTTTGGGGATTCAGTTCATTTGCATGGCAAAGAGGGCTTTTGCAATTAATTGCAATTCATCTGATCACTCTTCATAACATTCTGGAGTATATGCAAATTGCCATCATACAAACTGAGGCAGCAAACTTTGTGAAAATTAATATTTGTGTCGTTCTCAAAACTTTTGGCCATGACTGTAGCCCTTGAAATACATCCACAGGTACAACTCTAATTGACTCAAATTATGTCAAATTATGTCAATTAGCCTATCAGAAGCTTCTAAAGCCATGACTTCATTTTCAGGAATTTTCCAAGCTGATTAAAGGCGCAGTCAACTTAGTATATGTATTCTTCTGACCCACTGGAATTGTGATACAGTGAATTATAAGTGAAATAATCTGTCTGTAAACAATTGTTGGAAAAATTACTTGTGTCATGCACAAAGTAATGTCCTAACCGACTTGCAAAAACTATAGTTTGTTAACAAGACATTTGTGGAGTGGTTGAAAAATGAGTTTGAATGACTCCAACCTAAGTGTATGTAAACTTCCGACTTCAACTGTGTGTCCACTACCATTAGCAACTGTAATTTCATTTCTAGGGTCATTGAGTTTAAATTAAATTGACCGAGAACATAACTACCGCAGCAATACTTTTGTACCTGCCGGCGGAGCGGGATTAACACAGCCTTGGGACTGAAATAACAGCAGGTGAGAAGTGCACCATTTTCAATTACTATTCATGCTTAGCCCAACCAATCAGCTGTGCTCCAGCTGTCCTTGTCATGCGCGCTCCTCGTGTCTTGAAAGAATAAACATCTTAATTCTCTTCACGAACAGCAAACTCATCATGCTTATCACATTTCCATGTCTTAGCATAAGGTAATTGACCCCCAGAATCATAAAGATATATTTCTAGCCACTAACCTCTCGATAAAAGCCTATGTGAGAGGATGATCCATCAAGTCAATTGATTACGGCATCATTTGAATGTCATATAATKTTCAAACATTCAGTCACTTGTTGATATTTTTGCTAACATTATAAAAGGAATATGAACTAGAGGAGACAATGGCCTGTGCGTAAACGTTTATTTTATTTTATTCCAGGTTATCGTGTGTTACTTTCGTCCCACCCATCTCTCCTGTAACTTCTCCTTGGCTAACATCTAAATAGCATGATACTTGAAACCTATGCTGTCATTTAGTCACTAGTTGACATGTTTGGAACCTTAAACAACTAAACACAACTCTACAACCGAAAAACACTTCCGGGTTCATTTTTTAAAACGTATATCTCTCAAAATCACTTTTTGTTGATAACTCAGCAACACATGGTCTGATTGGGCTGTCTTTTTGCAAGGAGGTCGTCCTCCACGTTAGGAACGTGCTGACGTCACTATGTCATTTTAGCTTCTGTTTTATCTGAGAAAATGGCCGTTACTTTCACTCCATGTTACTTTTGTCCCAGCTCTCTATTACAAAGCAGGTTAGAATTAGTTTTTTTGTTCTGTATTGTGGTTTTTGAGGCCTGCCTTTGATTTTGATTTACAGGTGTCCTTGTAAAATATTGTTAACCATTTCACATGTTCTGATTGGACTTAGTTAATTATTAATGATTTGCTTTCCTCACAATTTATCGGGTTCTAATTGCCTTAAAACATTTGAGGAGGTAATTCACTTCATCCAGCTTGTATGGTATTTATGGTACTTTTTTACTTGTTCTGATTTGTCAAAAGACAAGCTGCACTTAACCCAATGTGGACACTGTCTCACAGGATGAATGAAGTTCCCTCTGGAAAAATTAAGTAATTCAGTTATACTCTATTCTACAGGATTATGAAGTTCCTCTTGAACAAGAAGAAGTTTAAGGAGACTTTGAGACCTTATGATGTCAAGGATGTGATCGAGCAGTACTCTGCCGGCCACCTAGACATGCTCTGTAGAATCAAATACCTCCAGACAAGGTAAGCAGAGTTGGGGTTACATTTTGAGTTGACATTGAACAGCACCGTAAATTGTATTACCCAAAGCATTTGATTTACCGTACCTAGTGAAAGTCTACACACCCCTTGCACATTCTTCAGTTTGCTGTTTTAAATTGAAATCTAAAGAGCGATTTACATTTGATGTCATCAAATGTTAATCCCAAAGACACACCAGAATGGCTTTCCAAAAGGTGTTGAGTGTTCCTGAATGGTCCAGTCTCAGTCCTGACTTAAATCTGCTTTAAAATGAGAAACGAGGTTTGAATATTGCTGTCCATCAATGACTCCCAACCAAATGTACTGAGCTGGAGCAATTTTGACAAAAACAATGGGTATATGAGAGTTGTTCAAAGTTAGAATCTTATTCAAAGTGATATAATGATATAATGGCGCCGGAGGGAATGGCTGCCGTTTTACGGGCTCCTAACCGACTGTGCTATTTTGTTTGTTTTTTCGTATGGTTTGTAACTTATTTTGTACATATCAAATTTTATTGGTCACATGCACGTGTTTAGCAGATGTTATCGCGGGTGTAGCGAAATGCTTGTGTTTCTAGCTCTGACAGTGCAGTAATATCTAAAAGTTTCACAGCATATACCCAATACATACAAATCTAAGTAAAGTAATGGAATTAAGAATATATAAATATATGGAGGAGCAATGTCAGAGCAGCATAGACTAAGATACAATAGAATAGAATACAGTATATACAGTGGGGAGAAGAAGTATTTGATACACTGCAGGTTTTCCTACTTACAAAGCATGTAGAGGTCTGTAATTTTTATCATAGGTACACTTCAACTGTGAGAGACGGAATCTAAAACAAAAATCCTGAAAATCACGTTATGATTTTCAAGTAATGAATTTGCATTTTATTGCATGACATAAGTATTTGATCACCTACCAAGCAGTAAGAATTCCGGCTCTCACAGACCTGTTAGTTTTTCTTTAAGAAGCCCTCCTGTTCTCCACTCATTACCTGTATTAACGGCACCTGTCACATCAGTAGCGACTCCTGTGGCGGGCCGGGCGCAGTGCACGCTGACACGGTCGCCAGGTATACGGTGTTTCCTCCGACACATTGGTGCGGCTGGCTTCCGGGTTAAGTGGGTATTGTGTCAAAAAGCAGTGCGGCTTGGTTGGGTTGTGTTTCAGAGGACACATGGCTCTCGACCTTCGCCTCTCCCGAGTCCTAACGGCAGTTGCAGCGATGAGACTGTAAGGGCTGTTGTCCTCCTCTTCCTCAGATGAGGAGAGGAGAGAAGGATCAGTGGACCAATACGCAGCATTAGGGAAATAAGCCATCTCTTTATTTGAAACGATGGCAACACGAAAACAAACACTTACAAAATTACAAAACAAGAAAACGACGTAGACGAAACCTGAACATGAATTAAACTAACTAAACGTAGAACTCACGGACAGGAACAGACTACATCAAAACGAACGAACAGCCAAACAGTCCCGTATGGTACATACATCGACGACACAGGAGACAATCACCCACAAACAAACAGTGAGAACACCCTACCTAAATATGACTCTTAATTAGAGGAAAACGCAAAACACCTGCCTCTAATTAAGAGCCATACCAGGCAACCCAAAACCAACATAGAAACAGAAAACATAGACTGCCCACCCAAAACTCACGCCCTGACCATATACACATACAAAAACAACAGAAAACAGGTCAGGAACGTTACAGAGACAAGACTAACTACCAATTGGATACCACAAAATGGGGAGAAAAAGGGGGTAAAAAAATACTAATAAATAAAAAACTAATCCGGACGGATTACCAGGGCGTGTACTCAAAGCACGCGCGGACCAACTGGCTACTGTCTTCACTGATATTTTCAAACTCTCCCTGACCGAGTCTGTAATACCTACTAGTTTCAAGCAGACCACCATAGTCCCTGTGGTGCCCAAGAAAGTGAAGGTAAATTGCCTAAAGGGTTACCACTCACGTCGGTAGCCATGAAGTGCTTTGAAGGCTGGTCATCACTCACATCAACACCATCATCCCGGAAACCCTAGACCTCTCCTGTACTCCCTGTTCACCCACGACTGCATGGCCAAACACGACTCCAACACCGTCATTAAGTTTTCTGACGACACAACAGTGACCTGATCACAGACAACGATGAGACAGCATGTAGGGAGGAGGTCAAAGACTTGGCAGTGTGGTGCAAGGACAACAACCTCTCCCGCAATGTGAGCAAGACAAAGAAGCTGATCGTGGACTATAGGAAAAGGCGGGCCGAACAGGCCCCCATTTAATATCGACGGGCTGTAGTGGAGCGGGTCGAGAGTTTCAAGTTCCTTGGTGTCCACATCACCAACAAACGATCATGGTCCAAACACACCAAGACAGTCGTGAAGAGGGCACGACAACACATTTTCCCCCCTCAGGAAACTGAAAAGATTTGGCATGGGTCCCCAGATCCTCAAAAAATTGTAGGCGTGACAGTACCTGGTGGACTGGTAGGGGTATGGTCCAGAGGAGCGTTGTGGGGTTCCGGCTGAGGACATTCTGGATCCCAAAAATATCCGTGATTTCCATCTTTGCTGCCCGGACCGGCCCGCTCCTCGTCTTCGGGCTGTCCCTCTGGCCGGCGTCGTCCTGCGGCTGGAGGTGCGCATTGGGGGGGGGGGTACTGTCACGTCTACTCCCGCTCCTCCCCTCTGGTGTTCGACGTCACCGGTTTACTAACAACCAGTCTTGGGAACCATCATTACATGCACCTGGCATTCATCATTACTCGCACCTGCGCTTCATCATTTGGCACACCTGGACTCCATTACCTCCCATTTATCTGGCACTCCCTTAGGTTCWTTCCCCAAGCAGTATTGTTTCTGTTGTTGATGACTAGACGCTACGTCTACTTTGTATCGTTCTAAACTCAGCAAAAAAAGAAACGTTCTCTCACTGTCAACTGTATTTATTTTCAGCAAACTTAACATGTGTAAATGTATGAACATAACAAGATTCAACAACTGAGACATAAACTGAACAAGTTCCACGGACATGTGACTAACAGAAATGTAATTATGTGTCCCTGAACAAAGGGGGGGTCAAAATCAAAAGTAACAGTCCGTATCAGGTGTGGCCACCAGCTGCATTAAGTACTGCAGTGCATCTCCTCCTCATGGACTGCACCATATTTGCCAGTTCTTGCTGTGAGATGTTACCCCACTCTTCCACCAAGGCACCTGCAATTCCCTGGAAATTTTGGGGGGAATGTCCCTAGCCCTCACCCTCCGATCCAACAGGTCCCAGACGTGCTCAATGGGATTGAGATCCATGCTCTTCGCTGGCCATAGCAGAACACTGACATTCCTGTCTTGCAGGAAATCACGCACAGAACGAGCAGTATGGCTGGTGGCATTGTCATGCTGGAGGGTCATGTCAGGATGAGCCTGCAGGAAGGGTACCACATGAGGGAGGAGGATGTTCCCTGTAACGCACAGTGTTGAGATTGCCTACAATGACAACAAGCTCAGTCCGATGATGCTGTGACACACCGCCCCAGACCATGACAGACCCTTCACCTCCAAATCGATCCCGCTCCAGAGTACAGGCCTTGGTGTAACGCTCATTCCTTCAACGATAAATGCGAATCCGACCATCACCTCTGGTGAGACAAAATCGTGACCCGTCAGTGAAGAGCACTTTTTGCCAGTCCTGTGTGGTCCAGCGACGGTGGGTTTGTGCCCATAGGCGACGTTGTTGCCGGTGATGTCTGGTGAGGACCTGCCTTACAACAGGCCTACAAGCCCTCAGTCCAGCCTCTCCCAGCCTATTGCGGACAGTCTGAGCACTGATGGAGGGATTGTGTATTCCTGGTATAACTCGGGCAGTTGTTGTTGCCATCCTGTACCTGTCCCGCAGGTGTGATGTTCAGATGTATTTATCCTGTGCAGGTGTTGTTACACGTGGTCTGCCACTGCGAGGACGAACAGCAGTCTGTCCTGTCTCCCTGTAGTGCTGTCTTTGGCCTCTCACAGTACGGACCATGCAATTTATTTCACTGGCCACATCTGCAGTCCTCATGCCTCCTTGCAGCATGCCTAAGGCACGTTCACACAGATAAGCAGGGACCCTGGGCATCTTTCTTTTGGTGTTTTTCAGAGTCAGTAGAAAGGCCTCTTTAGTGTCATAACTGTGAATTTTTCATAACTGTGAATTGCCTACCGTCTGTAAGCTGTTAGTGTCTTAACGACCGTTCCAAAGGTGCATGTTCATTAATTGTTTATAGTTCATTGAACAAGCATGGGAAACAGAGTTTAAACCCTTTACAATGAAGATCTGTGAAGTTATTTGGGATTTTTACGAATTATCTTTGAAAGACAGGGTCCTGAAAAAGGGCAGTTTGTTACTTGTTATATTAAACTTACCACCTGCATCTGCTTCTCGACTCCCAGCGTCTACATTACAGGAAGCCCCCAAAAATTGTCAAAGACTCCAGTCACCCAAGTCATAGACTGTTCTCTCTGCTACCTCACGGCAAGCGGTACCGGAGCGCCACGTCTTCGACCAAAAGACTGCTGAACAATTAATCAAATGGCCACCCGGACTATTTACATTGATGGCCCCCCCTTTGTATTTTCCACTGCTGCTACTTGCTGTTTAATATCTTTGCATAGTCACTTTACCCCTACCTGCATGTACAAATTACCTCGACTAACCTGTACCCCCGCACATTGACTCGGTACCGGTACCCCCTGTACATAGCCTCGTTATTGTTGTTGTTATTTTTTTTAAACTTTAGTTTATTTAGTAAATATTTCCATAACTCTATTTCTTGAACTGCATTGTTGGTTAAGGGCTTGTAACTAAGCATTTCACAGTAAGGTCTACACCCGTTGTGTACTGCGCATTTGACAAATACAATTTGATGTTTATAATGTTCATGAGTTCCAAGGTGGTGAAAATGTACATGTTTTAAGTAAACATGTACATTTTGGGCACCAATTCAGTGCATGCTGTGTAATTGTGAGATGCTGTGGTATGTTTTTCTTCAATTTCATTTTAATCCTGACAAAATAGGAAATTAATAMAAATCAATTCACAATTCCTCACCAAAATGACCGACATTATTTCAAATTCAAGAACTGCATTTCAATTAATTCTCTGACCTGTATCCCAAAGGTGAGGCCTCTCAACCTCAAGCATATACATCTAAACTGACTTTCCGCCATGAACTTCTGTGTAAAAAAGGGAAGTTTAACTAATCCTTTCGTTGCACTTATTAGCATTTGTGCTATTTATGCGGAGAACATTTGAGCCCATGATTCTTTGTGTTGAAACCATATCACAATATCTGTTCATACTAATGTTATCTGTTCTTGTTTTTTGTTTTTTTTTCAGAATAGACATGATCCTCGCCCCTGGTGCCCCTCTGACCCCGAAACATAAGAAGAGCCAGAACAAACAGAACCCATTTGGCTTTCCAACTCAACAGTCACCAAGGTCTGACTGCAAAAGTCATTTTCTGTCAAAACATTGCCCCACCGTCATACAATCTTGCATTATTTATACCAATGTGTGGCGCTGGCGTCTTGTACTGCATTGCTCTGATCAAACTGTGTTAATCCCTAAATGTGTTGCAGGCACGAGTCCTATCTAGCCAAAGCATCCATTCCAGATGCTGACCAAGACCAAAGCATGATGGGTAGATTTGTCAGAGTGGAGAGACAGGTACAGGAAATGCCTTATCAGTCCATGTTCAAACCTTTTTCTCCAGTTGTGCTCCTGAGGCCCATGTCTCTCTTTCAGTGCCCTGCACAATACAACACATATTATACCCAAAATATGCATACGCATTTTTTCTTAAAAACACTGTCATGGGAAACACAAGTAAAACATCATAAATCACCTGCAAAAACAGTTGCATTCCTCCACAAATAAGTCCCCGATCAATACTCTAAACTGCCCCGAACGGCACCAGAACGTTGATTAAATGTATTTAGAATATTGTTCTAGCAATAGGGGGCTTTAAACTAAAAGCAGATTTACCTAGCTCGGTGGAGACCCTAGGAACCTCAAGAGTTAACCAATCCTGTGAACGGGTTAGGCAACTCGGGTGTCTATACTTCAACAGCACAGTTTAGGTAAGACGGAAGTTTATGAAGTAGGACCTTGTAAATACAAAAGGGGGTTAGCGAAGTCCAGCCAACCTTTTGATACAGGAGTGATGAGTATCAAAACTGTCGCCTGTAACAAAACAAAGGGCACGATGGTAGATGGCATCCAAGGGTTTAAGAGTAGTAGCAGCTGCACTTTGATAAATAATATCATCATAATCAGGAACAGATAAAAAGGTTGACTGAATAATCTGCTTCCTACTGCTTAGAGAAAGGATCTCTCTGTAGAAAAAGCCAACTTTAAATCTTAGCTTCTTAACCAGCTCATCTATGGGGTTTTTTAACGTCAATTCCATATTTAATCCAAATGCCTAATTATTTATATTGGGGAACACTTTCAATTGGAGATCCATCTAATGAGTGAACATGCAGTTCATCTGAAACATTCTTGCAAGAATTTTAAAACAACATGTAAGGGGACAATACACTCCAAAATCAAAGTTTGTCAGATGTTTTCAGACTTCAAAAGTGGTCTCATGTAACACAATTCCAAATTAATGGAAGGAGAAGGTTAGGAAATGTAGATTTTGGGGACATTGGATTGCAGATAGGTAGGGAAATTGAGAGGCAGGTAGACAATAATCCATTTATACGGAACAAAAATCTAAACACAACATGCAAAAATTTCATTTTKTTTTACTGAGTTATAGTTCATATAAGGAAATCAAATCAAATGTTATTTGTCACATGCACCGAATACAACCTTACCGTGAAATGTTTACTTACAAAAACAATGCAGTTTTAAGAAAATGGAGTTAAGAAAATATTTACTGAATAAACTAAGGTAAAAAAATATATACACTGCTCAAAAAAATAAAGGGAACACTTAAACAACACAATGTAACTCCAAGTCAATCACACTTCTGTGAAATCAAACTGTCCACTTAGGAAGCAACACTGATTGACAATAAATTTCACATGCTGTTGTGCAAATGGAATAGACAAAAGGTGGAAATTATAGGCAATTAGTAAGACACCCCCAATAAAGGAGTGGTTCTGCAGGTGGTGACCACAGACCACTTCTCAGTTCCTATGCTTCCTGGCTGATGTTTTGGTCACTTTTGAATGCTGGTGGTGCTTTCACTCTAGTGGTAGCATGAGACGGAGTCTACAACCCACACAAGTGGCTCAGGTAGTGCAGCTCATCCAGGATGGCACATCAATGCGAGCTGTGGCAAGAAGGTTTGCTGTGTCTGTCAGCGTAGTGTCCAGAGCATGGAGGCGCTACCAGGAGACAGGCCAGTACATCAGGTACAGGTACAGGAAATGCAAAATTTCTGGCTAAAAAGTATACAAAAGTACCGGAGAATCTCTAACACCAACACTGGGAATATTTTACACCACTGTGTTAAATTAATTAAACTTCTGAATCAACACTAGAAATGTTAGATGGAAAAATCAACACAATGTCAAATTGTCCAATTTGCTGTGTACCATACAATACACTGCTGGTTGACTCATACTCCCTTCAATTCCTCTACTCTCTGCACAATAAAATACTAATTTGAAAGACATAAATCATGGCAAAGATATCAACTATGTCAGTACTGTATAGGTAAAATGATTAAGGGAATACTAGAAGCATCCACAAAAAGTCCCATATAGGTATAGTTTTTAAAACATTCTCACACCTATCTTTGGAAACATATCAGATTACTCAACCTCCTGATGCTCAGGCACTATTTAAAAGAGAAAAAAAAGATGTATATGTAGAACCCTTCTATCCTTCCAAAGAATCATCAAAGAACCCCTTCTTCCAAAAATAGTTCTTAGAATGAAAAAGATTCGAGGTAGAACCCTTTGCCTTACAAGGAACCCTCGTTTCCAAGAAAGGGGTCTTCAGATGAAAATGGACCTTTGTAGAACCCTATCCCTCAGTAGAACCCTTTTGGAACCCTTTTTTCTTTAGAGTGTAGGATTGTAGTAGTGCCAGTATGTAGGTGAGTAACTGTTGTGTGGTCTCAGGTGGAGGACATGGAGAAGAAGCTGGACTTTCTGGTGGACATGCACATCCAGCACACTGAGCACCTTCAGGTGGACTCGGCCGGCGCCGCCCACATGACCACGGAGCCCCTTGACCATGTGACAGGCAACACAGGCTCTGACGGCAAGGAGGGCTGTGGCTACACTGAGATCCGCCGGGTCTTCTTCAACTACACCGAGACATGCCCCAAAATGTCCTACCAGGTGCCTGTGAGCAAAGTGACGCCTTACTACAGCTACCGCAGGGAGCCCAGTGCTGCAGCTGGAGGGGCRGAAGGAGTTGGGGGACTGGGGCTGCCTGGGGGTGGCTACATCCCCTCTGACCATCAAGCCCCACCTGGCCACCACCTAGCCCCGATCCCTACCTACACAGAGCGGCCCAACGTACTCCCCATCAGCTCACTCCTGGACACCCAGGTGGCTGGACGGGATGGAGGGCATGGACCACAAAGTCCCTACACGGAGCACCTCACGCTGGGGCTGGGCAGGACCATGGGGCAGAGAGCGGTGACGGACACTTCGCCGCTATCCATGCTCTCTGTGAACCATGAGGAGCTGGATCGCTCACCCAGCGGGTTCAGTATATCGGGGGAGCGCGAGGATCGGGACGACCCCACGCTGGGGACAGCAGGGGGGTCGGGAAGGTTGCGGGACAGCCGTTACCTGGCAGAGGGGGAGACGGACACAGACACGGAACCCTTCACGCCCAGCGGGGGTGGGGGGCAACTCCCCATGTCATCCACAGGAGAGGGCTTCCCTGATTCTGTATGGAACACACCGCCCTGAGTCGCACCTCATTTTTATTCCTTTATCTTACACCTCCTCACCAACCTTATTTAGTTTGAGTCAAATTGACAACCTTAAGGCCCTAAACCCATGCCTCTAAAAGCCAGTTGTCTTTGGCTTAAACGGACATCACTGAACTCAACGCCATGTGCGAGTTCAATCGGCACACGTCAATTATTTTGGGTGAAATCCATGTCTCTACACCCAAGTCAGTTTGGATAGACTTTGTCCCCATAGACCCCAATTCGATCCGGATTTAATTGACTCTGAAACCTGACTCAATTTGGTTTACACCCTACACTCATTGTGTGACCCGGTGGCTCAGAGAAAGCCAAGGTCTCAAGACTGCGTACACACACGAAAAGAAAAGGCACCGTTCGAATAGTTAACAGACTTTGTACAGTAACAGCGCACTCATCACAACATACATAACGCTAAGATGAAAAAAATATATACGCCCAAACCTTTATCGCTGCATAGCAAACCGCACTGCATGTACCGCATGCAGTTTTATGTCGTAGACCCTGCAATGTTCAAGTTTCAGGAAAAAGAAAACAATTTTGAATGGTACTTATAAATACTGTCATTTTTTTGTAATACTTATTTTTTTATATAAATACATTGMATTTTTCATTTTGCATGGTTTGCATGATGATGCACCATTTACAGACGGTTGACCTGGATATTTTAAACAAAAGTCTCCTGTCTCATTCTTTAGTACAGTACACGTGTTGCTTACTAATGTATGTGTGAGTTGGGAAAAGAATGACAAGCCAGAGAGAAAAGGCAACTTCTGCTTCCTTTTTGTCAATAGACAATATAGGGATGCCCCTTCTTCTTTCGTGCTGTGCGGTTTTTGAAAGGTTGTTTTAGTTCCTGTCAGAAATACATTCAAACATAAAATCATAGTCATTAATTCACTATTATCCTTAAATGAGAGACAACGCTTCCTCTTTGACACACCACAGATTTATTTGGCATACAGAGGTTTTTGCATCTTAAAAAAAACTTGTAATGACACATTCAGGACAACTCAAGTAAGTTCTGTGATGAGGCATGGTAAGAACCAAATCTTGCATGATACGTTACAGATCATTTGGCAGATAGGCTTAAAGTGAATTTGCACATGCCACGTCTAGATTAGAATAAACGGTTATCTAGCAAGATTGCATCACAAATTCTGATTCCATAATTTCAAAAAAGACATAATATTGTATGTACTTAGACTTATGACAAAACACTATATAAATAGTACAATATCTTAAAACAGCTAGAATAATACCATAATATGACATATACGTCTATGCCATAAATATATAATCTACATAGTATGTAAAATGAGAAAACAGTGACAATATCATTACATTTTCACAGAGTGTAATGACAAGTGTAGCATGATGTAGGTCAACTTTAATGATAAGTGAAAAAATTGTGTAATGTCTTATTTTATTACTGAGAGCAGATTGGCAAATAAATCACAATGATGTGAATCACTTGAAGAAATATGAACAAAAGTGAGAGAAAAAATTCCCCCTCACAAATGTAACATTGAAGTTTTTAGTGTTTTTCCAAAATGGTTTATTTTCTTTTTGGTTTAAAAGGGAAAATGTAGTTTCTTTGTAGATGTCAATCCAGTGGGAAAAAATGTTTGCAATTACGTCATTATGCTGTCTTTTATGATGCCCTACTCTGAGGAAGTTTTGCTAACGTCTTTTTAACAACCAGAGAAGTGTAATCTGACCAGATAACAAAAATGTATTGGAATGAAACAAAATGGCTTTATCTGGTTGTATGACATCTTCTCAACCAGACATACAGCATACACACAAAGTCTTTAAGAYTTGCCAAATGTTAGAATCAAAGGTTTATCTATCTACATGTTTATATTTTACAATACAGATTGAATTAAAGATTAAAGACATAAATACAAAATTAAAATAATTGTTAATTTTAAACAATGTTTTAAGTGAGAAGTAGACATTGGTCTGACGCTGAAAGAGAAAGGAAATTCACATGAGCACCACAATGCCTACTCTACCCATKCTCTACCAAGGTTTTTCAGCAAACAGCTTTGACCTACTACAGTAGCTATGTTGGTCTATTGTACTTCAAACAATGTGTATGCAGGTTGCTTAGGATTCAAACCTTCTCAAACAGCCTACTGTAATTCATAGTCTAAGAATTGGTGCTMCCACTATAAGGTGATTTGTACCACATTCAACTTAAAATATTGGCAGTGCTATTGTAACCTTTAATTTTGCCTCTGCCAAAAGGTCAGCCTTAATGCCACAGGTGATGTGCTTGCATAACTGCAAGGGCTGCTGGTTTAAATCCTGTTCTGCTGGCTGTAGCCCTTTAACGCCCTAAGGTTGATGTCTGCGCCCCTGCAGAAAATCTAATTAGCATTTAAAAAATCCCCATAGAAATCTGTCAGTTTGAGCTAGAGATATCTATGTAACACTTCCGCATTTGTGGTGAAAGGTGACAGAGCTAGAGCAGTGTTTGTCAGACCATGAGACATCCAGAAAATCAGTCTTCTCACAAAATCGTCTCTAGCGTCTAAACTATTATGACGACTCTATGGAAAGAAGAGACTCTCACGAACATGATGGTGTTCTCCGTTTTGCTCTACRGCCCCCACAAGCGGATTAGGACTTGTCTGAAGTCGGTACAGCTGATCTGCCAACTTCTGTCTGTAGCGTCCGCACAGTTTGGGCTACACACTAATAGGACCCCTCTGTGTAATGGTGAGACTCGCACGAACATGTTGGTTGTTCGTACAGGCCTCACAAGACTCGTCTGAAGGTCCTCCAGAACCAGTTGAAAAAATGAATGGAAGTATATATGGAGACTGTTTAGTGACAAAAATAAGGGGTTAAATACATGTTAAAATATTWTTATTTTTWTTTTTTAAGTTTCCTGATCTTTCTTATATGTGACCAACTGGCTCAAATCAGTCTTAAGTAGCAAAATTTGACATTGTGTTGTTGTTTTTTTTACATTGGAGAAGAGTAAAGACTACAACATGGTATATAATACACTGCATTTTTGAGGAACAATGAGAAAGTAATAATGCTTTGAAAGTTGATAAACTTGTAAACTCACTTTTGAGAAAATGGCCTTTGAATGTTTTGGTAYCTAGTGAAGAGCTMTTCTTTGTCTACACCCATTCAGCATCGTTCACACCCTCTTAAGCTTTAGCCCCACCCATCTCGTTTCACTCTCGGAGCGTTCAGAACGCACACTTGACGCTCTGGCCGATGATTTGTTTACCTCTGGATAACATGAAAACAGCCTAACCAGCTCTGCTGGCAATAATTTCATTATGCTTTTTTGCTGACGTTTACTGACACCGGCCATAATCAACTGGTGTTGCGCGTTTGTAAATTCACTTACTCAGCGCTCTGGCGTACTCAGACTGAATTTACGAACGCACCTGAAATGTATACTTTTGTTAAGACATGTAGCTAGCTAGTTGGTAAACAATGAACCTAGGTAAACAACGTGTAAGACCATACACGTCACATAACGTTAGCTAGCAAGCCATCCATCTAATGTTTGCTAGTTAAACAACAATGAACATAGTGCCAAATCATGTCGTTACTACCCTGCATGAATCAGCTGGGACCTAACCAACCAGGTTCAATGTTAGCTAGCTAACATTAGGCTCTAACTAGCCAAGCAAACTCTGGGATACGAATAATAACATCGTACATGTAACGTTAGCTAGGGAGCCAGCCAGCTAAAGTTAGCTAGCTAGCTAACAGTACACTTTAGCTTAAGACATGTAGTTAGCTAGCTAGGTAAACAACGTGTAAGATCATACACGTCACGTAACGGTGGCTAGTGAGCCAGCCAGCTAACGTTAGCTAGTTAAACAACAGTGAACATAGTGCCAGCTCATGACGTTACTACCAACCAGGTTCAATGTAGGCTAGCTAACATTAGGCTCTAACTAGCCATGCAAACAGCTCTGGGATACAAATAATAACATCATACACGTAACATTAGCTAGCGAGTCAGCCAGCTAACGTTAGCTAGTTAAACAACAGTGAACATAGTGCCAGCTCATGACGTTACTACGCCTTGCATGAATCTGCTGGTAGTGGTAACTAACCAACCAGGTTCAATGTAGGCTAGCTAACATTAGGCTCTAACTAGCCATGCAAACAGCTCTGGGATACGAATAATAACATCATACATGTAACATTAGCTAGGGAGCCAGCCAGCTAGCTAGCTAACAGTACATTTTAGCTTGAAATTAAACCATTTTCTGTCAAAATTTGAAATGTGTAATATCTGAAAATATAGCTAGCTAGACTATCTTACCCGTATACATCATCAGGCATGATGGACACGTCTCCCTGTCACGGATGCCATTCCACGGTTGCCCTTATTTTGAAGATGTAATCCGGAGACAGGTGTTTTCTCCATCTCTTTAGCTATCATACTGTAATTCCACTGATTTCAAAACTCGATCCTCCAGAAAGTGGAGATAAACACTTATGCAGCTCCACTACACGATACATTTTTTWAAAAGCCGAGTTCGACAGGATTACCAACACAGACTGACCAGCTCAAATAGACAGAAGCCCTCTATATGGCAGACCAATCTGAACTCCTCTCTCGGCATGTCCAGCCCACTCATTATCTCAGCCAATCATGGCTAGCAGGAAGATTGCTGTTTTTTTCTGTGGCTTAACCAACAAKACTCATAATTTAACAATTGTATTTGTATTTACAGATGGCATACAAGTTTGTTGTTAAGGCACATGAAAGTTCACATGTTTCAGAMGGCATTTCTGCTAAAAAAACGCATTTAGATTTTTTTTTWAAGTTTACGTTCAAATGGCTCTCCTGTGAAGTAGTGACCCGCGACATACGCCTAGTTTCCTGAAACGAGTCACATATCTCTCAGATATGATAGACACTACACTTGTTTAGATACTTTTTGGGGGACTATCTGTTGTTCCATATAGTTAATGTTATTCAATGCGTTCGTATAGGCTAATAGGCCAAATAWAATGTTAGCAAATAATTTGTGCATATATTTTTGTTGTACTTCAAGGGGTCTTAAAATTCTAACTCAAATAGCAAAATGATTGTTGGTATGACCTTCTTAAAACAATTCCATATAGCATATAGCCCCCCCCCCAGCTTAGACTCTTATGGGTTAATAGCTCAAATCAGTTTGGAACTAACTATTAACATATGTGTAGAATTTAGCATGGATAGTCCAAAGTAATTGTCAGCAGTTATCTGAGAGGTGAATTGATTGTGACAATCTTACATTCTAAAATATGACAAAAGTAAAAGAATACTGTTTTAAGTAATTTACACTTTAAGGTCATATAATCATAAAGACTAAACAAAGATATCCCCAAGTAAACTAGAGCCGCATCTTTCTTGTGCCTTTTACAGCTTGTTTCTAGCCTAAAGCATTGCAGAGTTATGCATCCTATACATTTCTATAATCCGGCATTTGGACGTTAGCTAGCTAACATTAGCTAGCTTCTGTGTCTAGGTCAGCCGTTGTCTGCAAATGGCTGAAGTAATTTGTGTAAAAACCTTCCATGCCCAAATATAGCTAGCTACCTTTCTTTGCCTATTTGTTAGCTAGCTAGCTCTCAGCTGACTGGTGTTAGCTAGCAAGCTGGACTTTGGATAAGCAAGCTAATGTTAGCTATCTAACATTAAATAACTTTACAGGCTTGCGTTGGCTAATGTTAACTAGCTAACTGGCTATCATGGCAGCCAAGGACGTTCGCTAGCTTATTTGGTCATATGTGTTTGTGCTCTGAGTACAGACAAGTGTCTACCCAGCTAGCACAGTGGATCTGGGCCGATTCCGGCTGAGAGTCAGACTCGGCCAACGTCATGTAGCCTGAGTCTGGGCCGCCTTCGGCAGTATTACTTATGGCTAGGATGCGGGGATTGAGCTCGGACCGATTTCTGGTGTGAGTTATCTGGACCAAATGTATTACTTAGGGCTCTGGCCGATTGTGGCTACTTTCTGGCAAAGGATTACACAGGCTGCTTTATATAATTAACATTTCCTTATTTATTTATTTTTCCATATTTCCTCATTGTTTCTGTGATCAAAAAATAAAATTAACATTTAAATAAAATTATTTAAGAGTCCTGTTTAAGTAGTATTTAAAAATGTTTATACTTTGTGCCAGGCAATTGAAAACTTTGTGGATGGGGTCCCGAGTAGCACAGCGGTCTACAGATGCTGGTTTGATACCTGTGCCGGCCGTGACAAGGAGACCCATGAGGCGACGCACAATTTGCCCAGCGTCCTCCGGGTTAGGGGAGGGTTTGGCCGGCCGGGATGTCCTTGTCCCATTGCGCTGTAGCTACTCCTGTGGCGGGCCAGGCGCATGCATGCTGACACGGTCACCAGGTGTACGGTGTTTCCTCCTACACATTGGTGCTCTCGACCTTCGCCTCTGCCGAGGCCGTACGGGAGTTGCAGCGATGGGACAAGACAATTGGATATGACGAAAAGGGGGTAAAAAATAAATAGATGAATCAAATGATTTTAAAAAGTTGTGAATGGGTATAATTTGTATAGATAAAACGTATAATAGTATTATTTAAAATTTCATCGAGCCGCTTCTGGGGGGATTCTGGTAAGATGCCGGCAAAGTCGGCTGAATTCCGGTAGGCGGAAACGGCCTGATGTACTTGGGCCGATTCTGGGCAGTCCGACACCCGATTCCGGGCCGATTCAATCAGTTCCGGCCCCCCGGAAGAGGGCTGCTTCTGGGCCGATTCCTCATTGCATGCTGGGTAGGTCAGCAGTTTACACAAATGACGTCAGTCTTATATGAAAAACCTTCCTTGGCAAAAAAAATTAGCTAGCTCGCTTTCCTTGCTTGTTGGTTAGCGACCTAGCCAACGTTAGCTCTCGTATGACTGGTATAACATTACAGTAGATAGGTAGCTATCTACAGCTACAAAACCACATTCATTGGCTTATCAAATCGGAAACAGCTCACTGATAACAACCAACCCATTTTTTCATGTTAGACAATTATCTGTATGCATTTATTGATTAACCTCAGCTTGAATACCAATATATCTACAGTTGCCTAGGTTTGTTCTCAACCACTTATTATGCTTGGTACAGCCGGCCAGCTGTGTTATTGAGTTGCTGAGTAACCCAGTTGCTGTGCCCGGTTTTAGATAGAACTGAGATTGGGTTGAAAAATATGTTAGCATTGTTAAAAATGCTACAAAAAGTTAGCACCTCCTTGTTTTTCTATTGACACGTGAGAGTGATAAATTATACATTTAATCAGAACTGTTGCACAAACATAGTCAGTCCGAAAGTCTAATGGGGCAAGTCTAATGGTCACTTTATGGACGCTGTATTCTCGTTCTTATCCGACGCCAAGATCTTGAGCTAATCTGGTCGTGCCAGAAGACACCGACCCTACCATTACGCTTGTTTACACTGAGATGCCCTGGGGTCGGAACACAATCTTGGTTACATTAAGACACTGTGGACCCTGCGTGAGATATTCGTCAGAAAATGTACCTCAATGCAAGGATGGGACTTGCCACTGTACTCCAAATTTYACCTTTATCCACACTCCTCCATAAATATTATATTTTTTTCCTAATGCTAATGACCCTGTTAAAAATCCGGTATGTGGTTTTCGGTAAGGGCTGAACGGATCATGACGAGAGGCGGGGGAGTGTTGTGTACCTCCGATCAGGTTAATTTACGAAGTTTCAACATTGGTGTAATATTGGCTTAGAAAAACTTTAGGGAGATTTTTTATTTAACATGGAGTTTAAACCAATCCCATATTATAGTGGCGCCTATAATATCGCATAACACTTCACTGTCTGTCAGATAATACAGCAAATAAGAATGAGTTTATTGATTAACGATGTACAGTACCAGCTCTGCATTGTGCCTTYAAATCATTTCTGGCTAATAAAGAAGTAAGTACCTTCCTGAAATATATGTCCATTAAAATGGGCAAACAGTTTTTTTAAATTTTTTATATATACTCATTCAAGCAAGAATTTTTCTAGGACTGTCTGTGAGTGTTCTGAGTGGGAGGGGAAAACTGAAAACTAGCTGTTATTGGCAGAGAGGTTTGGAACTGTGTGTTATTCGATAACCATGGAAAGCCGAAACTGCTGCCCATGCAAACCTGCTGATTAGAAGGCCCGGTATGAATTGTATTTTAAACCAGCAACTATCATGAATAACACTGTCAATTTTATTTTACACTTTTACAATGTTAGTTTCATCAGCTGTTGGTACAATATGATACAAAACACTGGAAAAACATCCCTCACTATTTGCMAAATTTGAGTGTCCATTTTGCAAATGTAATTACTACGTTTGTAGACAATGTTATTGAAACAGCTCCTGAATTGGATTATCTTTTTGAGTTACATTGTGAATCTTGTTCATTACGTCGGCAGAAAGACCATTCATCCAATTCAGATTTGAGTAACCACAGCAAGTCCTGGAACAGCTTTGGGATTCACCCATTCACCAAATAGTGCTTGTATGCTTACAATCAAGGAGAGGATGGATTTAATGGATCTACAATAAATTCCACAAACTATTTCTCACAAATCATATTTTAGCAACTGTTACTTCTGACAAGCTAACTAAATTAAATGTAATAACTGATGTGAGCACATCTTTGTCAAATTCAAGACGATTGAATTCAGTAAAAATTTCTGTTGGTATTAATATCACTCCATAGTCTTCAAATCAAAATTAGATCAAATTGTATTTGTCACATGCGCCAAATACAACAGTGCTTACTTACAGGCAGCAGCGAAAAGATGGGGGACAATGCAAATAGTCCAGGTAGCCAATTAATTAGCTGTTCGGGAGTCTTATGGCTTGGGGCTAGAAGCTGTTAAGAAGCCTTATGGACCTAGACTTGGCAGTCCAGTGCCGCTTGCCGTGCGGTAGCAGAAAGAACAGTATGACTAGGGTGGCTGGAGTTCTTGACAATTTTTATGGCCTTCTTCTGACACCGCCTGGTATAGATGTCCTGGATGGCAGGAAGCTTGGCCCCAGTGATGTACTGGGCCGTACACACTACCCTCTGTAGTGCCTTGCGGTCAGAGGACGAGCAGTTGCTATACCAGACGGTGATGCAACCAGTCAGGATGCTCTCGAAGGTGCAGCTGTAGAACTTTGTGAGGATCTGAGGACCCATGCCAAATATTTTGTGTCCTGAGGCATTGCCGTGGCCTTTTCACAACTGTCTTGGTGTGTTTGGACCATGATAGTTTGTTGGTGATGTGGACACCAAGGAACTTGAAGCTCTCAACCTGCTTCACAACAGTCCCGTCGATGAGGATGGGGGCGTGCTCGGTCCTCCTTTTCCTATAGTCCACAATCATGTCCTTTGTCTTGATTACGTTGAGCGATAGGTTGTTATCCTTGCACCACACTGCCAGATCTCTGACCTCCCTATAGGCTGTCTCATCGTTGTCTGTGATCAGGCCTACCATTGTTGTCGTCGGCAAACTTAATGATGGTGTTGGAGTCGTCCTTGTTCATGCAGTCATGGGTGAACAGGAAGTACAGGAGGGGACTGAGCAAGCACCCCTGAGGGGCCCCCGTGTTAAGGATCAGATTGGCAGATGTGTTGTTACTTACCCTTTCTACCTGGGGGTGGCCCGTCAGGAAGTCCAGGATCCAGTTGCAGAGAGAGGTGTTTAGTCCCAGGGTCCTTAGCTTAGTGATGAGCTTCGAAGGCACTATGGTGTTGAACGCTGAGCTGTAGTCAATGAATAGCATTGTCACGTAGGTGTTCCTTTTGTCCAGGTGGGAAAGGGCAGTGTGGAGTGCAATAGAGATTGCATCATCTGTGAATCTGTTGGAGCRGTATGCAAATTGGAGTGGGTCTAGGGTTTCTGGGATAATGGTGTTGTGAGCCATGACCAGCCTTTCAAAGCACTTCATGGTAGGCTCGTGTCACTGGGCAGCTCGCGGCTGTGCTTCCCTTTTTAGTCCGTAATAGTTTGCAAGCCCTGCCACAWCCGACGAGCGTTGAAGCCGATGTAGTACGATTCAATCTTAGTCCTGTATTGACGGTTTGATAGTTTGTCGGAGGGCAAAGCGGGATTTCTTATCAGCTCCCGGGTTAAAGTCCTACTTCTTGAAAGCGGCACCTCTACCCTTTAGCTCAGTGCGGGTGTTGCCTGTAATCCATGGCTTCTGGTTGGGGTATGTACGTATGGTCACATTGGGGGCGACGTCATCGTTGCACTTATTGATGTGATGTACTCCTCAATGCCATCAGAAGAATCCCAGAACATATTCCAGTCTATGCTAGCAAAACAGTCCTGTAGCTTAGCATCTGCGTCATCTGACCACTTCCTTATTGAGTGAGTCACTGGTACTTCCTGCTTTAGTTTTTGCCGGTAAGCAGGAATCAGGAGGATAGAGTTATGGTCAGATTTGCCAAATTGAAGGCAAGGGAGAGCTTTGTACACATCTCTGTGTGTGGAGTAAAGGTGGTCTAGAGTTTTCTTTTCCTCTGGTTGCACATTTAACATGCTGATAGAAATTAGGTAAAATTGATTTGTTTCCCTGCATTAAAATTCCTGGCCACTTGGAGCACCGCCTCTGGATGAGCATTTTCTTGTTTGCTTACGGCCTAAAACGGCTTGTTGAGTGCGGTCTTCGGTCTTAGTGCCCCTAAGGCAGACTTTTCATTTTTAAGATCATTGATTAGACTCTGGCATCATCATTTGATACATACATAACGGAATGATTTATTTGATATTGATAATATTGCAAAATCATTTCACAATGCTAGCTGATAACAGCAGTCATGGATTTAGATTTGCTCTGCAGTTTACTGTTAACACCGTCAGAAAGTATTCCTTCCCCATGACTTATTCCACATGTTGTTGTGTCACAGCCTGAATTCAAAATATATTAAATATAATATTTTTCTCACCCATCTACACACAATACCCCATAATGACAAARTGAAAACATGTTTTTAGAAATTCTTGCACGTTTGTTGAAAAGGAAATATCTAATTTACTTTAGTATTGAGTTAATGGTAAAATTAACTTTGGCAGCGATAACGGCTGTGAATCTTTCTGGGTAAGTCTCTAAGAGCTTTGCACACCTGGACTGTACAATATTTACCCACATATATTATTTTCAAAATTCTTCAAGCTTTGTCAAATTGGTTGTTGACCATTGCTAGACAACCATTTTCAAGTCTTGCCATAGATTTTTACGTTATTGTCCTGCTGAAAGGTGAATTCATCCCCCAGTGTGTGGTGGAAAGCATACAACCAGGGTTTCCTCTAGGATTTTGCCTGTGCTTAGCTCTATTCTGTTTATTGTTTTATCCTGAAGAACTCCTCAGTYCTTAAAGAKTACAAGCATACCCATAACATGATGCAGCCACCACTATGCTTGAACATTTGGACAGTGGTACTCAGTAGTGTTGTATTGGATTAGTCTAAAACATAACACTTTGTATTTAGGACAACAAGTGAATTGCTTTGCCACATTTTTTGCAGTATTACTTTAGTGCCTTGTTGCAGACAGGATGCATGTTTTGGAATATTTTTATTCTGTACAAGCTTCCTTCTCATTCTGTGAATTAGGTTAGTATTGTGGAGTAACTACAGTGTTGTTGATCCATCTTCAGTTTTCTCCAATCACAGCCATGAATCTCTAACTGTTTTAAAGTCACATTTGGCCTCATGGTGAAGTCCCAGAGCGGTTTCCTTCCTCTCCGGCAACTGAGTTAGGAAGAAGGCCTGTATCTTTGTAGTGACTGGGTGTATTGATACACCATCCAAAGTGTAATTGTAAYGGGTGCTTTCCTCCTCTTCGTCTGAAGAGGAGGAGTAGGGATTGGACCAAAGCGCAGCGTGAAATGTAGACATAATGAATTTATTAAAGTAAAGACGAAAAAACACGAAAACACTTTAACAAACTACAAAACAACAAACGACGCAGACCGACCTGAACATAAGAACTTACATATACACRAAGAACGCACGAACAGGTACAGACTACAAACAAACCGAAACAGTCCCGTGTGGCACGACAAACACAGACACGGAAGACAATCACCCACAAACAAACAGTGAGAACATCCTACCTTAATATGGTTCTCAATCAGAGGAAATGAATTACACCTGCCTCTAATTGAGAACCATATCAGGTAACCCATTAACCAACATAGATACACATAACATAGAATGCCCACCCCAACTCACGCCCTGACCGACTAAACACATACAAAAACAACAGAAAACAGGTCAGGAACGTGACAGTAATTAATAACTTCACCATGCTCAAAGGGATATTCAATGTATTTTTTTTAATGATCTACCAATAAGTGCCCTTGCGAGGCATTTGAAAACCTCCTTGGTCTTTGTGGTTGAATCTGTGTTTGAAATGTACTGCTCGCCTGAGGGACCTTACAATTATCTGTATGTGTGGGGTAGAGAGATTAGGTAGTCATAAAAAAAWAWATGTTACTCCTGAACTTATTTAGACTTRCCATAACAAAGGATTTGAATACTTATTGAATCAAGACATGTAGGGGACATACTTGCAAACATTAGAGCATGTTCAAGTTTTAATTTAAGGGCTCTATTCAATCTGTAACAGATTCCACAATATAAATGTAAAAGTAATTTCCGATTGAGCCGACATAAGCAGAAATGCAGTCTCGCTAAAATGGGAATATTGCCTTTAAATTTCAATCACGCTGTAAAGCTGAATTTCTGTGATGCGGATTGAATAGAACCCTAAGTTTAAGCATCAGCCAATTAAAATCATTGACATGGTTGCACTTGATCAAACACTAAATGTTAGCTGTCTCATCCAGATAACCTGGYCCTATACTAACATGAGYMGGTGCCAGTGATTATTTCCTGTAACAAATTTTGCATCAGCCTATCAAATATATTACACTCTTTCTCCATCAACCAATGGCATTTCTTAAAATAGGTMAACTTGGCCACCAGAGGGTGTCGTGGAAATTCAGTACTGAGAGAGACTTGGTCTTGGTCATTTCTTCAAACAATCATCTTTATTTAATATCGATTAATTATTGCAATAATGAGACCGTCAACCCACCAGCCTCGACTGACTGTTAGGCTGAGAGTCTAGCCTTTACAGACGATGCACCTTTTTATATAGCTGATACCAAGATTGCTTAGTCAGTCACTTCTAACCTTCCCATAAGCCACCTTGGTTATCTACACAGTATGGTATTTTACTTAGTTTTCCAGATGCCAGGAAGATGAGACAATGAGGCATTGTTCTTAACTCTTCCAGGCTCTCTCTATCTCCAGTCACACACACCACATCTTGTCTATAGAATGCTAGCTTTTAGGTTTTTATCACCAACACAAATCAATTGTCAGCTTCAAGCTAACTCTAGTAGAATCCATGTCCTCAACATCCAGACTAGCTGCAGGGTGCTWGAGTGGAGACCATAAAACACAGCATTAGCAGGACAGCGATATCTTACTGTTTGTTAAGTAAATAATTGTTACATAGCCAAGAAATAAGGTGAATACATAATTTTTCCCTCACAAGGGATATTTTAAACCTCTATTTTCAAGGTTTACATTTGTTCCACTCACTTGGTCTGTCTCAAGTGTAGAGTGCCATATTGCATGATGTGATGCATCCTTGACTAAGCAACTAGCTAACATCATACAAAATTGAAAAAGACACGTTTTCGCATATAAGACAGAATCCCACGTTTTAGCTCATCCGTTTCACATCCTTGTGCTTTTACGGAAAAAAGACAAAAGGTCTATAYATACACTACCGTTCAAAAGTTTGGGGGCACTTACAAATGTTTTTGAAAGAAAATCACATTTTTTTGTTCATTAAAAATAACATCAACTTGGTCAGAAATACAGTGTAAACATTGTTAATGTTGTAAATGACTATTGTAGCTGGAAACAGCTGATTTTGGATGGAATATCTACATAGGCATACAGAGGCCCATTATCAGCAACCATCACTCCTGTGTTCCAATGGCACTTTGTGTTAACTAATCCATGTTGATCATTTTAAAAGGCTAATTGATCATTAGAAAACCGTTTTGCAATTATGTTAGCACAGCTGAAAACTGTTGTTCTGATTAAAGAAGCAATAAAACTGGCCTTCTTTAGACTAGTTGAGCATCAGCATTTGTGGGTTCGATTACAGGCTCAAAATGGCCAGAAACAAAGACATTTCTTCTGAAACTCGTCAGTCTATTGTTGTTCTGAGAAATGAAGGATATTCCATGCGAGAAATTGCCAAGAAACTGAAGATCTCGTACAACGCTGTGTACTTCTCCCTTCACAGAACAGCACAAACTGGCTCTAATCAGAATAGAAAGAGGAATGGGAGGCCCCGGTGCACAACTGAGCAAGAGGACAAGTACATTAGTGTCTAGTTTAAGAAACAGACGCCTCACAAGTCCTCAACTGGCAGCTTCATTAAATAGTTCCCGCAAAACACCAGTCTCAACATCAACAGTGAAGAGGCGACTCTGGGATGCTCAAAAAAAGTATTTGACACCTTTCAGTTTTCTCAATGATATTCAAAATCAGCATTGAAAAAAGACGCACGTTTAAAGAGCAACTGCTTTTAAAAAGCAAACAATCCCTTTGAAAACGGCCTGTGTGGCAAAGATTYAAGCCAGAAAAAGGTATTGTGTCAAAATTGACTACAACTTGTAGGATAATTTTGRTCATGAAGTCAGTCTTGTCTAATATTAAGGTTGGGTTTTGATTTGACGATGTCCATTTGCCCACTAACATGGTGTGAACAGCTGTGGTGATTTCTCTATCCAATAGCATAGACAGTGAGACAGACCTGCCCAGCAGCTCTTTGTTTATGTAAGACAACACGTTGTGCAGTCTTTTACTTGAGAAATACTGCAGCAAACACTGTAGTTCGGTGTAAAATTGCACAACTAAAACATCCTCGGCAAAAACGTCTAMATTAATTACAGACGTCTTTTAGATTCATTCTGATTTTTTTTATGATGTGATATGGGCTTCCGCGTCTACAGTGGCTCATGGGGGACAAGCATATTTAACCAAATGCGGAATCAGTCAGGAAACACCTCCAAGACTGAAATCTGATGAGCAACAGAAAAACATGTGCCAATCGGCGTATTCAGTGGCCATTTTAAGTTTGTTCCACCAGAGCGAGTCTGACTACAAGTCAGAGCAGGGCCTTCGCCAGAACGAATCAGTTGGATGGGCCTTTGATTTCCCCTAGGTGAGCACCTATTCACAATTTTTGTAAATTGGTGTAATAACGTTTTCGTTTCTCCAAATCATTGTCACGTGGTTAATCATAATCTGATGTAAAATTATTAAAATYGAAAAGTTTAAATTCAACTGAGGCGAGAGCACCAGCCTCAATATGGACACATTGATACACAGTGATCCATTGGCGGCTAAAGGAATGAGAGCGTTGAACTCATAGTTTATGGCAATGCAGTTTATGGCAATGCAGCAGTAGGCCTAACTTCAAGCGTCAACTAAGTAAAATAGATAGGCCTAAAGTCGACAAATAAAAGCAGTAAAAAATATCTGGTTCTTTCAATCACATTCATCTCTCAACTCCGCCTGTCTGCCTCCTTTTCTAAGTCTTGACTTGAGCTATTATAGTGAAGTACAACATTGTATCAAATCATCACCGAGTCCGGCCAGTCGCTAGCGAACTTTCAATATTGTATCAACTAGCCTCAGAGACTCCCGCGCCAGTGAACTCAGGACAGACAGCTGTTTTTTAAATGTTGTTTCCACTGGATGCATGGGATCATCAGATAAGGAAACGTTGCTCTTTCACACCGAGGCTTGGTGAATATCRAGGCCGAGAGTGTTGGAAAGATTTTTAAATAGCGAGAGACTATCATGCGCAATGGATGTTAAAAAAAAACTGTTGACTTACTGTGTGAGGTGAAGAAAAAATGACAAACTCAGCTTACATTATTAGTGGTGTTCGTGGTGAATTAAGACAATCAGACATTGYCAAATGGGCACTTTCCTACATATGCATGCATTCGGGAGACGCACCATATCTAAGCCACACTCCCCTCCCCTACTTCTTGATGCAACATTTAAAATTATACTCAAGACACATTATCTTCACACATTTTAGACGCTTTTCACTGACAGCCGCAACTCAATCAGCTACACCTATTGCCACGCGCACTACCATAATTGTGGGCTTCCCAAATAGGCATAGGGTTGTGATTTGAAACAATCCACAGCTATTTTTCAAATAATCTAATGATCCTCAGTGGCTAATTTATGTTCCATGATAATGTTTTTTGTTGTTGACAGGAGTAATTATATCATTTTGGCAAAACATCATTTTACTTTAGGGCAATCCAGCATCCTAACAGTGCTCTRTGTACCCGCCAACTTTCCAATTCGCAAGAGGCTGAACCCAGAGATCTGTATATAATGATGAGCYGCTCATGACTCTGCCCTAACAATGGGAGACTTTGTCCCAAAGGCGGTAAGGTAGGCGACAAGCTTARGTCTGCATATTATGCCCATAGAARCRTATTGGGCAATTTGGGCTTATTCTGGACAGATTTTGGCGAGAGTGAGCCCTCTCGCGTAACCTCTTCCTCTGCTGAAACCATTTTACCAGAGAAAGCATCCGGTCGAGCGACACAGCACCCCCTCTATATGTAGCCCATGTCAGAAATGGTATCATACTATTTTGGTCCAGACAGCATCAGATACTTTTTACCATGTAGTGTATGTGGACACMTGCTCATTGAACATCTCGTTCCTAAATCATTGGCAATAATATGGAGTTGGTCCCATCTTTGCTGCTACAACAGCCTCCACTCTTCTGGGAAGGTTTTCCACAAGCTGTTTGAACATTGCTGCAGGGACTTGCTTCCATTCAGCCAGAAGAGCATTAGAGGTCGGGCACTGATGTTGGGAGATTAGGCCTGGCTCACAGTCGGCGTTCCAATTCATCCCAAAGGTGTTCGATGGTGTTGAGGTCTGGGCTCTGTGCAAGTTTTTCCACACCGATCTCGACAAACCATTTCTGTATGGACCTCGCTTTGTGGATGGGGGCATTGTCATGCTGAAAGAGGAATGCTAGAATGTCATTGTATGCTGTAGCGTTAAGATTTCCCTGCACTGGWACTAAGGAGCCTAGCCCGAACCATGAAAAACAGGCCATTATTCCTCTTCCACCAAACTTTACAGTTGGCACTATGCATTGGGGCAGGTAGCSYYMWYCYKGSMWYCYYCMAAMCCMRRWTTKKYYKKTKGRMYKSCAGATGGTGAAGCAGGATTCATCACTCCAGAGAACGTGTGTCCACTGCTCTAGAATCCAATGACAGCGAGCTTTACACCACTCCAATTGACGCTTGGCATTACGCATTGTGATCTTAGGCTGGTGTACGGCCATGGAAATGAAACCCATTTCACGAAACTCCCGTCGAACAATTCTTGTGCTGACGTTGCTTCCAGAAGCAGTTTGGAACTCAGGGCCATTCTACTGCCATTCTACGGGCCATTCTACTGCCAATGTTTGTCTATGGATATTTTTGGGATGTGTGCACAATTTTATAGCAACAGGTGTGGCTGAAATAGCCTAATCTACTTTGAAGGTGTCCACATACYTTTGTCCATGTAGTGTACATACTCTACACATTGAGACAGAGTAGCGCTGTTTCRCTCGCTCTGATTCTTTAACATATTGATGGTCTTTCTCTCAGTGCGCATTCGGTCAAATAAATCAATATTTCCATGTTTATTTGGATGGGCAAGGAGGTGTGGTAGGATGGGCCAGGCCACCTAAGGCCCGCCTATAATGCCGTCCCAGTGTCATAGACTACTATGATGACACACCACATGCGTTTGATGGATCGCGGGAAAAATGAAGGAATAGGCTTTTGTAGGCTACAGKTCAAGGGATGTCTACGGGTGATATGGACATGACTTATTATTGATATCTACATAGAGCAGCAGTGTGAGTCTCTCATTTTGCTGTTTGTGCCTTATTGTGGTTGTTTGGGATGGCTGTTCACAAAATGGCCGTGTATTTTAACCCAAATGAATTGAAGAAGTTTAAGCTGCATATCAATCATTGTTTTTGCGACCCCTGGACAGCCAGTGAAAAGTGCGCTCTTGCAACAGCTGTGTAGTACGGATCCCAACCTATGGAAGAACAGTTTGAGGGAGTTAACCCATTCTAAGCTCCTCCGTGGTATTGTGGTCCATACTGTCAAAAACAAGTTTCATTTATGAAGACGCTTTTATTGGCAAATCTAATAATATATTTTTTTTATCCATAAGGCCTAAATTCGCACACTTTTGATAGACTTAACACCTGCAAATTATCGAGATATCAAAATGTCACCAACAAATAAATGTAAACAATGAGCCTATTCTGATAGCAAATGCAACATATGGCATTCATTTTTCACATGCAAATAACACTAAGGTCGTGCTCAAAGCATGCCATTCCATGAGCAGCATTTATTTTTCCTCTTGAAGCCACGAGCCCAATCAGTCCTCCATGACAACAAAACAAACAGAGTAGGCTGATATTTAATTAGTTTTGACGTTATGCTCAGTGCATTCTGAAAGTATTCAGACCCCTTGACTTTTTCCACATTTTGTTACATTACAGCCTTACTTCTAAAATGGATTAAATGTTTTTTCCCCCTAATCAATCTATACACAATATCCCATAATGAAAATGCAAAGTTTTTACATTTTTGCAAATTGATTAGAAATAAAAACTGGAAATATCACATTTACATAAGTATTCAGAACCTTTACTCAGTAGTGCCTTTGGCAGTGATTACAACCTCGAGTCTTGGGTATGATGCTGTAAGCTTGACACACCTGTATTTTGGGAGTTTCTCACATACTTCTCTGTAAATCCTCTCAAGCGCTGTCAGGTTGGATGGGGAGTGTCGCTGCACAGCTATTTTCAGGTCTCTCCAGAGTTCGATCAAGTTCAAGCCACTCCTGCGTTGTCTTGGCTGTGTGCTTACGGTCATTGTCCTGTTGGATGGTGAACCATCGCCCCAGTCTGAGGTCCTGAGCGCTTTGGAGCAGGTTTTCATCAAGGATCTCTCTGTACTTTGCTCCGTTCATCATTCCCTCGATCCTGACTAGTCTCCCAGTCCCTGCCGCTGAAAACAGCATGATGCTGCCACCACCATGCTTCACCGTAGGATGGCACCAGATTTCCTCCAGACGTGACGCTTGGCATTCAGGCCAAAGAGTTCAATCATGGTTTCATCAGACCATAGAATGTAGTTTATCATGGTCTGAGAGTCTTTAGGTGCCTTATGGCAAACTCCAAGCGGGCTGTCATGGGCCTATTACTGAGGAGTGGCTTCTGTCTGGCCACTCTCCCATAAAGGCCTGATTGGTGGAATGCTTTAAAGATGGTTGTCCTTCTGGAAGGTTCTCCCATCTCCACAGGGGAAATCTGAAGCATGGGTTTTTGGTCACCTCCCTGACCAAGGCCCTTCTCCCCCGATTGCTCAGTTTGGTCAAATAATGTCCAATCAACTGAATTTACCACCGGTGGACTCCAATCAAGTTGTAGAAACATCTCAAGTATGAGAAATGGAAACCGGATGCACCCAAGCTCAATTTCAAGTCTCATAGCAAAGGGTCTGAAAMCGTATGTATTAAAAGGTATTTCAGATGGATTTTTTTTTATACATATACATACTTTTTCAAATACGTTGTATATTTCCAAGTCTTATTCTTGAAAATAAAGGGGTATTAAATGATTTGGATTGGAAATCTGACAGACTTAGTTTTTTTAATGTAAAGACATAACCTAAATCTGTATTAAAGTAGAAAGCAATGGGTTAGAAGAAGCCTATATAACCAACGCATAAAGTAAAATGCAACATCCATTTATGGTTAACTATGTAAACTCTAACATTGATTTATCCTGCAATAGCAATAGATATGGTCGAATGCCTCCTAAGGGGAAAGTAATCCGAAAGTAAAAACGTTACGGAGTTTGGGTAATCCAAATGTTACTGATTACAATTTGACAGGTAACTAGTAACAAGTTACATTTAGAAAGTAACCTACCCAACCCTGTGCACGCATAATGTTTTGCAACAGAACATTTTTGCAATGGAAACGACTGTTTCTTATTGGACACCTTCAGTTAAGTCCCTTACCCGTTTCAAGCTGTTTTTTTTCCGTTGGGTGCCTAGTATTTGACCTTGGTGTTTACATAGAACACATAGAACATTGCATATGTATAGCTGTGAAGCCCAATCCCCAAATTGCACATGTGGAGCTCCACATTGGCCTCTTTTTGTCGAAGTGAAATGTTCACCATATTGCTCACACCAGTTCAATCCTCAAAGATCTGTTTAGGGGTCAGGGTGGAGGGGCTTGGGGTTGTTTTGTGTTTGGGCGTAAAGCCATACTTGCTCCATACCTCCTCAGAAGTGATATTTGGATTAACAACCATCTTCAAAAACTATAACTGGTCCTTATGTCAAAATGTGCACCTTATCCAACAGTAAAGCACAACGCAGAATATAGTTCATGCTGTAACGGATGACGAGAGATTTAAACATAAAATTAAGTTAACCCTTTACCAATAAGTTAACCCTTTGTTAATCATTTTGGCCTTTTACAAAAGGTGTCTAAAATATGTTGTTTTTTTTCTGCATATTTATCACACTGTGGACATGTACATTCAAGCGCCCATACGTTGAAGAGTAGGAGCACTTCGTGGCATAAGAATTAATCGAGAGAGCAGTAKTACTTGCTGTGATACGTGTTTTGTTCTCTTTTTGGAGTTTTGGTCATTTTAAATGCATACCAAGCAACCCACTTCTCATGATGTATACATTTGGCATAACCTGTACTTATGGACATATGAACGCTGTGAATTATTTGTGCATTGCCCTTTTCCAGTTCCAAGTTCTCAGTGTACGTTCATATAGTTTTTGGTAAAAACCTAACTCGCTCTAGCTGTTATGTGGCCTCGCAAAACTGTGACATAACGACTGATGGACGTTCTACACATGCTCCCAATGGACGTGAATGCTTTGAGAAAGTCATTGGATTCTTACGTCGGTCAACATGAGTGTAGGGTCATGTTCATTAAGACACAACGGACGTTTTTATGTTGCAACAGAAAACACAAACGTTAATTTCTTATTGGACAAGCACAGGGAGTCCCTCAGGGAGGGACTTCTTATTGGACAAGCACAGGGAGTACGATCCAGTTGTTAGTCAGCAGGCATTATGTTGCTGTGACAGTGTTGCATTACACTAGTGGCCTTCATTTATCATAGCACTACTGCCCTCTCGATTCGTTCTCATGCCATAAAGTGCTTCTACTCTTAAGCATGGACATTTGAATGTACATAGACATGTCTACAGTGGAACGTTCTCTCATTTCTTAAGAACATGTTAACCTTACACAAGTGGCCTTCAGAGCTGTGTATCATGGTTTCTCATTCCATTTTTTTTTTTATTACTTGTAATTTCTATTCTGTACTAGACCACTTTTCATATTTTGATTTAAATATATAATATGCAAATTATATTCTTACATGATATTTTATGTTTCCCTTTGTCTTTTCAAATTGCACCAGTTATTAATAAAGAGACATTTAAAATGGGTCCGTTTGGAGTTTATATCAAGCAATAGATTTCCACACACAATTGCAGAGAAATAACTGCCTTGTTTAGTTCCCATAAAAATAAATGAACAACTGGGTATCAGTGCCAGAAAATGAGAAAGTATATTTTTCCTGCTAAGTCAGGAAGCCAGCGCAACTCTTCAGACAAAGTCCCTCATTGCACGAGGATGGTCACCAACCAACATTACACGTCACCCTTTGACCTCATCCTCCTCATAGACAGCTGAATCAAAGCACAATGTAACAGATGTCATTCAAACCCAGATCTCCTGTGTGCCAGAAGAATACCTTAGCCCGCTAAAGCCCATACATTGGCTCAGGTCACTGATCCACCTCCTTTAAACATAGATCGTTTCAGAGTGTTAACATATCTATGCTGAGATTCAACAATTAGTTTTGATCGTTTTCCTTCAATAATATTGCTTATGAGTGGTCAAGAAAGCACTGTACCTAGATAACATCTGTTAAACGTTTATCTATTTGCACAGCTTTTCCTAAGTAAATAGTTTGTGTACTGCATGCCAGAAGATTTTACAAGGTAGTAGGCTACCTGGACTCTCCAGAGGGTGGTGCGGTCTGCCCAACACATCACCGGGGGCAAACTACCTGCCCTCCAGGACACCTACAGCACCCGATGTCACAGGGAGGCCAAAAAGATCATCAAGGCCAACAACCACCCGAGCCACTGCCTGTTCACCCCGCTATCATCCAGAAGGCGAGGTCAGTACAGGTGCATCAAAGCTGGGACCGAGAGACTGAAATACAGCGTCTATCTCAAGGCCATCAGACTGTTAAATAGCCATCACTAGGCGGCTTCCACCCGGTTACTTAACCCTGCAACTTAGAGGCTGCTGCCCCATATATATAGACTTGAAATCACTGGCCACTTTAATAATGGAACACTAGTCACTTTAATAATGTTGATATACTGCTTTATTCATTTCATATGTATATACTGTATTCTACTCTACTGTATTTTAGTCTATACCACTCCAACGTTGCTCATCCTAATATTTATATATTCCTTAATTCAATTGTTTTACTTTTAGGTTGTGTGAATTGTTAGATACCACTGCACTGTTGGAGCGAGAAACATCGCTACACCCGCAATAACATGTGTATGTGACCGATGAAATTAGATTCTGATTTGACCAGCAGCTTATTACAGCTATTCACAGGGCAACTGTTAGGAACCCAACAGGACTGCTCTCTCACTATGTCTGCCTATCCTGTGCCTGCCGACGTAGAGCTCAGTGAAGTGCCAGTCTAGTCTGCTGCCAGGCTTTGCCATCCTGCAGTGGGGGAGAAAAGCTTGTTCCACAAGCCATGGGTGTTTGTTTGAAGTGACAAACTGTCGTTGGCTGAATTCAGGCTGAGGATTCAGAGGTAAGCTCTGTTTGTTGTTAAGAGAGACTATGAATGATGGGACTTGATACAAAATAAGATACTGGAGAAGAAAAAAAATATATATATATATAACCTTGATTTTCATGATCCATGACATTAGATTTCTCTGTACCTGGTCGTTACAATGTGTCAAAAAAATTCAAAAAATACTTTAGAAGTGAATTTGTCTATTGGGTATATGTAAAGCATTACATTTGTGAGAAGTGTCTTGTAATTCCTGTACCACTATGACATCAATTGATGGCCGCACATGCATCAGGGGATTTAAGTAAAAACATTTATACACGATAGCAACTGGGCTGGGTTTCCCAAAACCTTCGTAGTGATTGTGGCACTTTATTTTTCCCAACGACCCTGACTGATGTCACTTGTAGAACAGCAAAGTGCTTAATTTGACAGATGTTTGTTCACACATTGGTTCATCAAATACCAATTGTATAACCGTGTGTCAGGATTGTGAACAGAGAAATGACATACCATGTACTGTACCCCTAACRCTTTCACCATAGGAGCTCTGTCAACTTCACCTGTAGATAGGTAGGTGTAAAGCTGCTAGAAACAACTTATATCCCCATTTCCACATTTCCTCTCCCAGAATTTGATCTTCTTCATGAATCCACACACTTTTTCATACATCTTTAGAATGTGTGTGTCTACCTTGCAGAGTTCGATTCAGGTTGTTCAGTTTGCTCAACACATCAGCAAGTTTGGCAAGGCAGCATCTCCAGTCTGTGTCCTCGAACACAGCCACAAGGGGGTGTGAGTCAGACAGAAAATCACTTACTTCCGCACGCAGCTCAAAAAGCCTCTAGCGTTTTCCCTCTGGATTGCCAACGGACATCGGTGTGAAGCTGTAGCTGCTTGTGCTCAGTCCCGCTGTCATCACAGAGCTGTTCAAACAACCGGTTATTCAGAAGCCTGGACATGATAAAGTGATAAAGTGAATCACTTTCACTGCGTCATTCAAAACATCATCTAACTCAGCAYTCATTCTCTTGCTAGCCAATGCCTCTCTGTGAATGATAGTGGGATTTACCTTCTTTATGTGGGCATTTCATCATTTCACTCTCCCAGGCATTGATACAGCATGATCCGTGCACACAGGAAAACAGGATTTCCAATCGAGATTGTGCTCTGAGAAAAAGCTGTCAATAACGTGAAACGCATCCTCACCTGTAGATCTCCCCGTTAGCTTCTTGCAGAACAGAATGTGCTCATTAATTTCCGAAATGTTTCTATCTCACAAACGCAATCAACGCAAACTGACAAGTCGATTCGTCCAACTGAATTTTTTTTTTCACCACTTGATCAACAATATCAACGCCCATGTCATTGATCCTACCGCACACGGTTATTTGACACTGATATCTTATCAATCATAGTTTATTCGAGGATAACAGCACCAGGTGTAACAATATTGATGTTACTCATATTGATGGTATACAGGAAACGGAAACCAATTGTTACTTACTTTCTTCATGTACCGGATGTGTGGGTTGACCACATGCATAGTAAAGTTTGCTTAACTATATATATATCTCTGTCTGTCGTGACTACAACACAAAGCATATTGAGCAGCAGGCACTGTAGCGCACAGAGCAAAGGATCACGTGCACTTAGCGCGACCATTGAGCCAACGGGCGGGCAAGCAAAGGCCAGGTAATACCGAGGTCAAAACAGTTTCAAGTTGGATATTCAAGTGTCATGGTGTTGTAAAAGATTGCACAGGCCTTCACGATTTGGACATTGAGTCGCTTTCCAAAGCTAATAAACATTTGGAAATGTGAGCAGCATCGTGTATTCCTAGTTGAATTAGTTAGGGAGCGTAAACAAAAGTGCAAACGTTTTTTTTTGTTTTTTTTACATTCGAATTTAAATAGCTCCTTGGTCATGTGACCTACTGACCTCAACCAAGGTTCAGAATGTCCACTGACTACCCTTCTATATTGCACACCCTTTGTTTGTCCCCTTTCATCTCAGGTGATTTTACATTTTTCAAACTTTCTCATTTCAATAGCTCCTTGGTCATGTGACCTACTGAGCTCAAACAAGGTTCAGAATGTACTCTGTGGGCCTACATATTGCACACCCTTTAGTTTTTCAATTTTCATCTCACATGTTACAATTGGCAATACAGCATGTATAACGCTTCAGAGCACATGCCAAGACCATGACGTATTGCACATAAAAATAACATTTGCGGTTCAATTCCCATGTACCAAATGAAAAATGCAAGTTAAATGGGTTTCCAACGCAATTTCAACTCGACCTGAAGGTTTTGTCACAAAAACTGTTGTTTATATAGCAGATGTGCCCACACATTATTTTCAATTGTAACAGGTAATATTCAACTAACAACTCATAAGGCAGTGTCGCAATAGTGATTATTGGAAGACTCAAACCTCTCATGTAAATGAGATCCGGAAGCGCAGACTGCTAGGGGAGGAGAGTGAATGATTGTAAGTGGAAATGTCAGAGTAAACTTCTTTGAAAGACTGTTGTGGAGGGAGACAGCTATGGAAGGTTGAGTGGAAGCTTATGTGGAATGACTAGCTAGTCTAGTCCAGGGGACAGAATGGAAAGTAGAGGTTCCGATGTGATGGCATGCTGCTAAATTTGCTTAATTATTTTGGTTGGTTCAGCATTGTAATTATTTGCTATAATGAGCTAACTGTAGCTAACTATATGCTAACAGCAGCTAACTAAACTAGCTAGATTGCATACAATTTGGTGCCATTGTGGCTAGCTAGCTCTCTCTCATTAACGTTAGCTAGCCAATCTAAACTCAAGTCTATCGTAAATCATGGAGTGAAGTTAGTTTAGCTAGCTAGCTGTTTTAGATGCTGACCAGACCACTTCGCTTTTCTAGCTAACCTAGGTAGCTAGCTATATAGCAAACAAAAGGGCTAATGTTAACCCATTGAATGTTTCATAAGCTTGTTACGTTGAAGCCATCTGTGTGTATGAGAACGAGAGGAGTAGCTAGCTAGTATGAGAGGGAGGGATTTTTTATTTTTTTTTCACCTTTATTTAACCAGGTAAGCTAGTTGAGAACAAGTTCTCATTTACAACTGCGACCTGGCCAAGATAAAGCAAAGCAGTGCGACAAACAACAACACAGAGTTACACATGGAATAAACAAGCTTACAGTCAATAACACAATAGGAGAAAAAGAAAGTCTCTATGCAGTGTGTGCAAATGGCGTGAGGAGGTAAGGCAATAAATAGGAATAGAATCTCGTGAAGAACTTAGCCTCACATGGAATCTGATTATCACAATACTGCAATTTATGCATGGYGACACGTCGTGACATTCCAAGGAGGTATAGCTAAGCTAAGTTACCAGTTGTGTGTCTGTCTCTGTGTTATACCTTTTATAGTGGCAGATACCTGAGCTGATTCCAGATCAGCTGGACAGGACTATCAGACTTCAAGGAGAACCTTTTACACACACAAACTTACAACATGTCTCTGCATCATAAATTGCAGTGTCTTCCCCAGCCCAATCTAGAGACCACCATCCTCTGGACTCAGCCAGCCTAAGCGTACAGGTATACACAACACTGGACCATTGTTATTACATTATCATAACGGACGTTGACATCTTTCGTAATGGTGGATGTTTACTGCACTGTTAAGAGCCCATGAGTAAGCATTTCACTACAACGTTTGACCTAAATCCTGTGCATATGACAAACTTTGATTTGATCACATCTGATGTTATTCAGTACAGACCTTGATTTCCATCGAAATCAAGACTAATTGTATTGTCTGTATCTGTGACGTGTAGCAACAGATTGGTATGCTGTGATTCGATGGGAGTACGACACCATAAGAACATATGGGTTCAAGGGAGGATGGAAACCACCTGGAGTTTAACATGAGGGCCATTTTCTACAGGAGATAACAAGACATACACATCTGTATTGAGGTTAGAAAGAGATGCACAGGGTGTTTCTCAAAATGCATACTACCGTGCTCCGAGCACACAAATTGGAGCACTGGAGGGTCGGAGTATGAGTCCAAATCAAGGTATGCGAAAAGGAGCACGGAGGGCACTTTTCTAATGTGATGGGGTCTGACTTCTAAACTTGAAATATCCTTATTCATGTTACTGAGGGAGAGAGGGGTATGCGGAAAGTTTACACTGTCAGAACATGTTATTGTTAGATATCAGGTATCCTATGGAAAGGAGAAGGGCAACAGTCCTGGTACAAGTCAACAGGACAGCCGTGAGTTAGGGAGGAGTGAGGAATTTGGGCCTAGGTCAGGTCAGATGAAGTGAGAAAGAACATGCATCACTAAAGTCCTGTTCAGCAACAGCGATGTATTGGCTGTCCAGATGCATAAGGAGAGACTCAGCATAGGAGGAWTTTTTWWTTWWTTTTTTATTTAAACAGCTGTGTGACCCAGTGGGTGAATAMATTTGTTTTAAGCTTTACTAGTCGTCTGAGTTTTTACTATGTTTATTTTGAACCTAACAAATGCRTACTCCGTTTCTACATATTTTGAAGCATGCATCGATGCAAGCTTCAACGGAAAGTAGGCAAAGAAATGACGCAACCACATTTTCTTGAAATCAATGGTGGCCATTATTTGAGCTGAAGCGAAAGAAATACACTGATTTGGGGAATTAAATGTTTCCTATTCACATCTCATATGTTGCCTGACTACAATATTTTATCTCGATACGTTAATAAATACATGCTGTGATAATTATGGCATGGTTACCTACCTACAATACCCACTGTTGTGTGCGTAGGTCGCAAGTCCATAGTAAGTCAATAGAGCTAACTGGCTAGCTACCACAACATTTTTTTAGCTTGTTACCCACGAAGAATGGGCATCTACTTTGGATAGCATTAGTTTTCTGTCATTTTTGCCTGTTATACTATCTGGTTAGCTACATTACTATGATTCACATTCAACTAGCTGAAAGTTAGGAAGTGAAAAGTTTGCTTTGTGTATATCTTGTATTTGTCTCGATTGTTGCCATTGTCTTGGCTGGAACAAGGTTCAGTGAATGGGGAGATGCAGCGTGAGGTAATACAGTAGGGGGAGTGCAAGTGCTTCTCAAATGTAATGTTTTATGCGTTCTCTACACTCTCGTCCTCACAAGAACTAAAAAAACGTCCACGGAGAATACACTTGGAGCATGAGAGTGGGGAACACGGTAGTATTCATATTGAAAAACACCCAGAGTTTACTGGGTTGACAAAGGTCACAGCACTAATGATTCGAGTCATATGTGTGAGAGAGAATTAATCTGGTGAATAATTTAGACTCACATGGTATCTGATTATCACAATACTGTAATTTGTGCATGGAGACACATCAATGACATTCCTATGAGGTATAGCTAAGCTATTAGTTACAGTTGAAGTCGGAAGTTTACAAACACTTAGGTCGGAGTCTTTAAAACTCGTTTTTAAACCACCTCACAAATGTCTTGTTAACAAACTATAGTTTTGGCAAGTCAGTTAGGACATCTACATTGTGCATGACAAAAGTCATTTTTCCAACCATTGTTTACAGACAGATTATTTCACTTATAATTCCCTGTATCACAATTCCAGTGGGTCAGAAGTTTACATACATCAAAGTTGACTGTGCCTTTAAACAGCTTGGAAAATTCCAGAAAATTATGTCATGGCTTTAGAAGCTTCTGATAGGCTAATTGACATCATTTGAGGCAATTGGAGGTGTACCTGTGGATGTATTTCAAGGCCTACCTTCAAACTCAGTGCCTCTTTGCTTGACATCATGGGAAAATCAAAAGAAATCAGCCAAGACCTCAGAAAAACAATTGTAGAACTCCACAAGTCTGGTTCATCCTTGGGAGCAATTTCCAAACGCCTGAAGGTACCACGTTCATCTGTACAAACAATAGTACGCAAGTATAAACACCATGGGACAACGCAGACGTCTTCTTCCTGAGCGGTATAACGTGTTCTGACTCCTAGAGATGAATGTACTTTGGTGCGAAAAGTGGAAATCAATCCCAGAACAACAGCAAAGGACCTTGTGAAGATTCTGGAGGAAATGGGTACAAAAGTCTCTATATCCACATTAAAACGAGTCCTATATCGACATAACCTAAGGCCGCTCAGCAAGGAAGAATCCACTGCTCCAAAACCGGCATAAAAAAGCCAGACTACGATTTGCAACTGCACATGGGGACAAAGATCATACGTTTTTGAGAAATGTCCTCTGGTCTGATGAAACAAAAATAAAACTATTTGGCCATAATGACCATCGTTATGTTTGGAGGAAAAAGGGGGAGGCCTGCAAGCCGAAGAACACCAACCCAACCGTGAAGCACGGGGGTGGCAGCAGCATGTTGTGGAGTTGCTTTGCTGCAGGAGGGACTGGTGCACTTCACAAAATAGATGGCATCATGAGGATGGACAATTATGTGGATATATTGAAGCAACATCTCAAGACATCAGTCAGGAAGTTAAAGCTTGGTCGCAAATGGGTCTTCCAAATGTACAAGGACCCCAAGCATACTTCCAAAGTTGTGGCAAAATGGCTTAAGGACAACAAAGTCAAGGTATTGGAGTGGCCATCACAACGCCCTGAACTCAATTCCATAGAAAATGTGTAGGCAGAACTGAAAAAGCGTGTGCGAGCAAGGAGGCCTACAAACCTGACTCAGTTACACCAGCTCTCTCAGGAGGAATGGGCCAAAATTCACACAACTTATTATGGGAAGCTTGTAGAAGGCTTACCAAAGCGTTTGACCCAATTTAAACAATGTCAAGGCAATGCTACCAAATACTAATTGAGTGCATGTAAACTTCTGACCCACTGGGAATGTGATGAAAGAAATAAAAGCTGAAATAAATCATTCTCTCTACTATTATTCTGCCATTTCACATTCTTAAAATAAAGTGGTGATCCTAACTGACTTAAGACAAGGCATTTCTACTAGGAGTAAATGTCAGGAATTTGTCCCAATACTTTTGCTCCCCTATAATGGGGGGACTATGTACCAAAATTGCTGTAATTTCTAAACAGTTCACCTGATATGGATGAAAATACCCTCAAATTAAAGCTGACAGTCTACACTTTTAACCTTTTGATTATAAGGTAAGCTAAGGTGTATATAAACTTCAACTGTAGCTAGCCACTGAATAAAATAGCACCAGCTAACAATACCATATTAGCTAGATATCTTGATGTATTTATCAGTGTAAAAACAAACTCTAAATGCATTTGTAGGTAGCTAGCTAACAAGTCCATGTGAATGAGGTTGTGAAAGGATAGCAGTCCAACTGTCAAATTGTGAGAGTAGGCTATTCCGGATAGGGCAGGTACTTGCTTGATGTTGCAGTCTCTAGTGAGGAAGTGAGTAAAGAGATTATAGTAACATAATATTCAGTGCTGTCTAATTTTCAGCAGGGAAAAAGTACCCAATTGTCATACTTGAGTAAAGTAAAGATAGAAAATGACTAAAGAAAAAGTGAAAGTCACCCAATAAAATACTACTTGGTATAAAAAAGTATAAATCATTTCACGTTCCTTATATTAACAAACCAATCGGCACCGTTTTATTATTTTATATGGACATAGTCCAACACATTTACAAACAAAGCAATTGTTTTAGTGAGTCCGCCAGTGTCACGACTTCCGCCGAAGTCGGTCCTCTCCTTGTTCGGCGGCGTACGGCGGTCGACGTCACCGGCCTTCTACCATCGCCGATCCACTTTTCATTTTCCATTTGTTTTGTCTTTGTCTTACACACCTGGTTTCAATTCCCCAATTACTTGTTCATTATTTAACCTCTGTTCCCCATGTTTGTTTGTTTGAGTAATTGTTTGTATGTTATACGGTCCGTTATTGTGGGCTCGCATTATTGCGTTGATTTTGTTTCTATTTTGAGTAAATACGTTTTTTACTCATATTCTGCTGTCCTGCGACTGACTCCTCCACACCAGCTCACACAGACTTTATTACAGCCAGATCAGAAGCAGTACGGATGACCAGGATGTTCTCTTGATAAGCGTGTGAATTGGAGAAAAAAATTCTGTCCTGCTAAGCGTTCAAAATGTAACTAGTACTTTTGGGTCCGGATAGGGAAAATGTATGGAGTAAAAAGTACATGTTTTCTTTAGGAATTTTGTGGAGTATAAGTGAAAGTTGCCAAAAATATAAATAGTAAAGTGCAGATACCCCAAAAGTACTTTATAAAAATACTGTTTGGGCTAGGGGGCAGCATTTTCACGTTGGATGAAAAGCGTGCCCAGAGTAAACTGCCTGCTACTCAGTCCCAGTTGCTAATATTGCATATTATTATTAGTATTTGGATAGAAAAACACTCTGAAGTTTCTAAATCTGTTTGAATGATGTCTGAGTATAACAGAACTCATATGGCAGGCGAAAACCTGAGAAAAATCCAACCAGGAAGTGGGAAATCTGAGGTTGGTCGTTTTTCAACTCATTCCCTATTGAAGATACAGTGGGATATTGGTCATGTTGCACTTCCTAAGGCTCCACTAGATGTCAACAGTCTTTAGAACCTTGTCTGATGCTTCTACTGTGAAGTGGGGGCGAATGAGAGGGGATTGATTAAGGTCTGCCATGAGCTGAACATGCGCTGACCATGCACGTTCACGTGAGCTTGAGTGCCATTGCATTTCTGAAGACAAAGGAATTCTCCGGTTGGAACATTATTGAAGATGTATGTTAAAAACATCCTAAAGATTGATTCTATACATCGTTTGACATGTTTCTACGGACTGTAACGGAACTTTTTGACTTTTCGTCTGCTCGTGCGTCATGAATTTGGATTACTGGGCTGAACGCGCTAACAACAAGAAGTTATTTGGACATAAATTATGAACTTTATCGAACAAATCAAACATTTATTGTGGAACTGGGATTCCTGGGAGTGCATTCTGATGAAGATCATCAACGGTAAGTTAATATTTATAATGCTATTTCTGACTTCTGTTGACTCCAACATGGCGGAAATCTGTTTGGCTTTGCTTTTGTCTGAGCATCGTACTCAGATTATTGCATGGTTTGCTTTTTCCGTAAAGTTTTTTTTAAATCTGACACAGCGGTTGCATTAAGGAGAAGTGTATGTCTAATTCTGTGAATAACACTTGTATATTTTATCAATGTTTATTTTGAGTATTTCTGTAAATTGATGTGGCTCTCTGCAAAATCACCGGATGTTTTGGAAGAAAAACATTACTGAACGTAACGCGCCAATGTATACTGAGATTTTTGGATATAAATATGCACTTTATCGAACAAAACATACATGTATTGTGTAACATGAAGTCCTATGAGTGTCATCTGATGAAGATCATCAAAGGTTAGTGATTAATTTTATCTATATTTCTGCTTTTTGTGACTCCTCTTTGGCTGGAAAATGGCTGTGTGTGTGTTTGTGACTTGGCTCTGACCTAACATAATCATATTTTGTGCTTTCGCTGTAAAGCCTTTTTGAAATCGGACACGATGGGTAGATTAACAAGAAGTGTATCTTTTATTTGGTGTATTGCACTTGTGAATTTGTGAAAGTTACATATTTCAAAAAAAWTTAAAATGAATTTCGGCGGAATGTTGTCGAGGGGTTCCGCTAGCGGAACCTGTTTCTTGTGAGGTTTTCTGTCCTCAGTGAGCTGTGAAAGCCTGTATGCAGATGAAGAGTTCACAATGAAGACTGGTTCTCAGTCCTCTTTCTGGGGACTCAAAGGGGAGTAGATTTTAGTTTTTGCCTTAGCACTACACAGCTGATTATGTATTAATTTGTGACGCTATCCTTGATATTATCCTACTGTTATTATCCTACTATCCTACATGCTACACATGCACGTGTGTGCACATGCATTTATCTATCAAATGTTATCATAATTTGTTATAAGAGATATTATACTTTAGTAATCCACAATGACCGGTGATGTAAAAGTCTAATAATTACATTATCTTCCATATTCCTACAGATACCTTGCAACTGGAGATTCCTTCAAAACAATTGCCTACAGTTGGGTGACCAGGGCCATCTGGGACTGCATCGTGGGGGAATTCAGTAGTGTGTGAAGGCTACCTGTGTCCTGCATAACTTCATGAGGATGGACATGAGGACCAGGAGGGGACCTGCAGCTCGCCGCCGTGTGCCAGAGGAGAGGTCTGCTCCTCTGCAGGATGTTACAAGGATTGGGGCCAACAACGCGGCACTGGAGGAAATCCGTGTGCGGGAGATCTTCACCTCCTAGGATTTGGCTATTTCAGCCACACCCGTTCCTATTAATTAAAACAGTTTTTCATTATAATGAGCCTGATTCACAAACTATTTTATTGTCATCATCAGATGATAGCCGAACAGACGTCATAATGAGTTATAGGCCTAATAATGATTTATTGGTATTAAATGAAAAACTGGTAGACCATCATAAACTTTTATTTAAATATTTAGGCTATAAGTGTTTGTGTGTTTTGTTAACATTCAAATGGAACAGTATAAATGTATCAACAATAGGGTATCTTTTAGCTCTCCCAGTCTTGTTTCACACTCGGGAACTGACCAATCAAAACCATCTAACCAATTACAGAGTGGTGGTGTAACGCCTTATGCTGTTGATACTCCCACTTCTGTTGACACACCCACTTTCAGAGACACTCCATGTATGTCGCTACCCATACTTGTAAGTCGCTCTGGATAAGAGCATCTGCTAAATTACTCAAATGTAAAATGTTAGAGACAGAAACAGACACTAGATGGCAACATCTGCTTGTTCACTGATAGAATTACACTGAGTGTACAAAACATTAGGAACATTTGCTCTTTCCATGACTGACTAGGTGAATGCTATGATCCCTTATTGATGTCACTTTTTGAAATCCACTTCAATCAGTATAGATGAAGGGGAGGAGGCAGGTTAAAGATGGATTTTTAAGCCGTGAGACAATTGAGACATGGATTGTGTAAGTGTGCCATTATGGGTGAACGGGCAAGACAAAATATTTAAGTGCCTTTGAACGGGGTATTATGGYAGGTGCCAGGCGCACTGGTTTGAGTGTGTCAAGAACTGCAATGCTGCTGGGTTTTTCCACTCTCAACAGTTTCCCATGTGTATCAAGAATGGTCCACCACCCAAAGGAAGTACAGCCAACTTGACACAACTGTGGGAAGCATTGGAGTCAACATAGGCCAACATCTCTGTGGAACGCTTTCGACACCTTGTAGACTCCATGCCTCGAAGAATTGAGGCTGTTCTGGTTCTGAGGGCAAAACTCAATATTAGTAAGGTGTTCCTAATGTTTTGTACTCTGTGTATATACACCCTCATCACACTGGATATGGCAGTTTTTGGCATAATGCCATTAGAATTCCCTTGTTAATCATTGGATTTCTAATTATTATTATTTTTTTAATTCATTATGCGGTTGTGATAGACTCAATGGCAGCACGTTGGCCTTTTCATCCTCTCAGAAATGAACGGTGACTGAAAACAACTATCTACTTTTGATTTATTTGTATTATTTTCAATTATTTATTAGATGTTTGTCTACTCAAATGGGGTTGGGGACATGGTTCATTTGTGGTGTGTGCATTTTATAGGAATGATATTGCAATGTCTGAGAAATGCAGACTGTACTGTCTTCACGAACTGTAAGTCGCTCTTGATAAGAGCATCTGCTAAATGACTCAAATGTAAATGTAATGTGAGGCCTACGTATTGAAACCAAAGGAGATTGACTCGACACTCGACAGTTATTTCATGCATGTTCAGTGTCTGTTCACTCGGTTTAACTGGGGTGTAAAGTGAGGTACCCATGCTCTCATAGGGCCCTTTTGTGACTGGAAGTAGCTTTATATTTATATGGTAATTGGAGGTCGGTGCACCTGCTAACTGATTATAATCAGATCAAATAAGCTCCTCTGTGATTCATGTGAGGGGAATGGAATCCTTACACAAGTGAGAATGAAAAGGAGCTTCCTATTGAGGGAGCATTTGAATGGATCAGAGGCTATCTACAGGAACCATGGCTACAAGGTCTGTCGAGTATCGAATGGAAATATCTGTGGGGATGTGTAGAAATAGATCCGAGCGCACATCGTTTTTTTTAAATGACCGATATTTTGTATATTTACCATGAATATATAATTTTTATTAATGTGTCTACCCATCCAGATTCAGTAAATGTGGAGATTTTTTTGCTGAAAGCATATGTTATTAGATATCAACTATTTAGGTTTTTATGAAGGACTGGTAGGAAAATCAGATTGCAATTTATGTTTCTACGGTAGCTCTTGTGGTAAGGAAAAGTATTGAGCATCTTAGCAAAATCATCTTGTAATCGTTTAGCGGAGATTAATTGCAGTGAGTCCTGTGTTGTGCCACTGCCATCTCCATTCAGATCTTGACCGACAAATCTACCTAATAATTTATCTCCTTTATGTTGTGGTAAAAAAATGGTGGACACCAAAACGTACCTCCTAAGTCGGAACTGGTAGATTTAATTGAATTTGAATGCGAACCAGATATTCAACCCCTCTTGGAGGAAAATAGAAATTGAAAACAAGTGTCTTTCTATGAAGAAAGGTGCATGATAAGTTTTGCTATACGAATTCATAACAGGCCTTCTGAGTGGCACAGTGGTCTAAGGCACTGCATCGCAGTGCTAGCTGTGCCACTAGAGATCATGGTTTGAGTCCAGGCTCTGTCGCAGCTGGCCGCGACCGGGAGACCCATGGGGTGGTGCACAATTGGCCCGGCGTCGTCCGGGTTAGGGGAGGGTTTGGCCGGCAGGGATGTTCTTGTCCCATTGCGCACTAGCAACCCCAGTGGCGGGCCGGGCACAATGCACGCTGACACGTGTTTCCTCCGGCACATTGGTGCGGCTGGCTTCCAGGTTAAGCGGGCATTGTGTCAAGAAGCAGTGCGGATTTGCTGAGTTGTATTTCAGAGGACGCACGGCTCTCGACCTTCGCCTCTCGCGAGTACGGAAGACTGTAACTACCAATTGGATACCACAAAATTGGGTAGAAAAAGGGGTAAAATAWTTTTTTTAAATTCATAACAGTACTTGACCAATTTTAACAGCCTCAACTAATAAAGTAGAATAATGCGGTAGTAATTATGGACAACTGATACCTCTACAATTCCTCCAGAATTAAGATCATGGCTACATTAGAAACCAAGTGCCTGGGCTTCCCGAGTGGTGCAGCCGTCTAAGGCACTGCATCACTACAGACCCAGGTTTGATCCTGGGCTGTATCACAACCGACCGTGATCGGAGTCCCATAGGGCGGCGCATAATTGGCCCAGTGTCGTCCGGGTTAGGAGAGGGTTTGGCCAAGGCGGCTTTACTTGGCTCATCCCGCTCTAGCAACTCCTTGTAGCGAGGCAGGCGCCTGCAAGCTGACCTCGGTAGTCAATTGATCAGTGTTTCCTCCAAAAYATTGGTGCGGCTGGCTTCCGGGTTAAGCGGCAGGTGTTAAGAAGCGTGGTTTGGTGGGTCATGTTTCGGAGAACGCATGACTCGACCTTCGCCTCCCAAGCCCGTTGGGGAGTTGCAGCAATGAGACAAGATCGGAATTGGGGAGAAAAAGGGGGTACAATACAGACAAAAAAATTATTAAAAAAGAAACTAAGTGCCTACTGAAACTAAAAATAAATAAATAAATAATGATATGCATGAAGAAATATAGTCGTGTATGAGAGAAAAAGCATGCSTCYCGTTCCCACGTCCAATGCCAGCACAAAACCAGATTTGAAAACATTGTACAGAAAGGACTGTAATAGAAGGAATGGGAACGGGAGAAGCCAATGCCCATTTTATCCAGAGTTGGAGGTGGTATTGGGTGACCATCCCACCACCCACCGTTCGTTCTGGACAGTGCTGTGGCAATATTGAGGGAAAGCTGCTGAGCGCTTTATCAACTTTTTGGGTTATGTGAATAGTCTAATTAAGCAATAAGGCCCAAGTAGCTGTCGTATATGGCCTATATACCATGGCTAAAGGCTGTTCTTAGGCATGACGCATCGCGTMCCCTGAGGTGCTTTATTGCTACTATAAACTGGTTACCAACATAATTATAGCAGTAAAAATAAATGTTTTGACATAGCCGTGGTATACGGTCTGAAATACCATGGCTGTCAGCCAATCAGCATTCAGGGCTTGAACCACCCAGTTTATAATTCAGTTTCTATATCAGATGTGAAAATAATACAGTGTTATACAGTGGCTTGCCTATGGAAATGTTATAAAAGTCCCATCTGGCTAGATCTAAAGATACAGGTTGAAAATGTGACTTATAGGTCTACAGATTATACCTCGCCATACACTTGTCATGCACTGCGCTCTTCTGCTGCAACCAGTAGGGCATCCCATGCATCCCCAATACATTTGTAATTCAGTTTAAATTATGTCATGCTAGTATATCTGTCTATCAACCTTCGATGAGTGAAAGACTCTGTTACTGAATTATCACTAATCAATGATTTGGAGGAAAACCAAACCACTGTCGTTCCCCCAGCATGTCACTTTTTTACCCTTTGGTTTGCCTACTGTTTAGGCCTATACTAAATAAGAATCGGACTCCTGGAATGTATTGCAATCCTTTTCGATTTTATTGTATTCTATTCTATTATATTCTGTGAATCTTTGATCATTTTCCAGACAAATCGCTAGCAACAAACTGCAGAATATGTCCAAATTGATGCATAATGGCACATCATTTCTGTATGCATGGGCGAGGCCACTGTCCAATATGATGTACAATAGGAAGGACTCTTCAGGCTACATTTAGATTTACAGTGCCTTCAAAAAGTATTCATACCCCTTGACTAATTCCACGTTTCATTGGGTTAAATAAAAATGTATTAGATAGGTAAAAAATATATATCTACACACAATACCCCATAATGACAGTGAAAACATGTTTGTATACATTTTTCTAATTGATTGAAAAGGAAAAATAAATATCTMATTTGCATAAGTATTCAATACTTTGTAGAACTATTACGGTTGTGAGTCTATTTGGGTAAGTCTAAGAGCTTTGCACACCTGGATTATACAATATTTGCCAATTATTCTTAACTTATTCAACCTCTGTCAAATTGTTGTTGGTCATTGGTAAGCAGCTATTTTCAAGTCTTGCCGTAGATTTTCCAGACGATTTAAGTCAAAACTGTAACTAGGCCACTCAGGAACATTCAATGTCGTCTTGGTAAACAACTCCAGTGTATATTTGGCCTTGTGTTTTAGGTTATTGTGCTGCTGAAAGGTGAATTCCTTTCCCAGTGTCTGTTGGAAAGCTGTATTCTGTTTCTTTTTATCCACAAAAACTCCATAGTCCTTGCCGATAACAAGCATACCCACATGATGCCACCACCATGCTTGAAAATATGAAAAGTGGGACTCAGTGATGTTCTTAAATGCAAGTAAAACTAAATGCATGCTCTTCAACCGATCACTGCCCGCACCCGCCCGCCCGTCTAGCATCACTACTCTGGACGGTTCTGACTTAGAATATGTGGACAACTACAAATACCTAGGTGTCTGGTTAGACTGTAAATTCTCCTTCCAGACTCACATTAAGCATCTCTAATCCAAAATGAAATCTAGAATCGGCTTCCTATTTCGCAACAAAGCATCCTTCACTCATGCTGCCAAACATACCCTCGTAAAACTGACTACCCTACCGATCCTTGACTTCGGCGATGTCATTTACAACACTCTACTCAGCAAATTGGATGTAGTCTATCACAGTGCCATCCATTTTGTCACCAAAGCCCCATATACTACCCACCACTGTGACCTGTATGCTCTTGTTGGGTGGCCATCGCTTCATATTCGTCGCCAAAACCCACTGGCTCCAGGTCATCTATAAGTCTTTGCTAGGTAAAGCCACGCCTTATCTCAGCTCACTGGTCACCACTGGTCACCCACCCATAGCACGCACTCCAGTAGGTATATTTCACTGGTCATCCCCAAAGCCAACTCCTACTTTGGCCGCCTTTCCTTCCAGTTCTCTGCTGCCAATGACTGGAACAAATTGCAAAAATCACTGAAGCTGGAGTCTTATATCTCCCTCACTAACTTTAAGCATCAGCTGTCAGAGCAGCTTACCGATCATTGCACCTGTACACAGCCCATCTGTAAATAGCCCACCCAACTACCCCATCCCCATATTGTTATTTATTTTTTGCTCCTTTGCACCCCAGTATCTCTACTTGCACATTCATCTTCTGCACATCTGTCACTCCAGTGTTTAATTGCTAAACTGAAATGATTTTGCCACTATGGCCTATTTATTGCCTTACCTCCCTAATCTTGCTACATTTGCACACACTGCATATAGACTTTTCTATTGTGTTATTGACTGTACGTTTGTTTATTCCATGTGTAACTCTGTTGTTTGTGTCGCACAGCTTTGCTTTATCTTGGCCAGGTCACAGTTGTAAATGAGAACTTGTTCTCAACTGGCCTACCTGGTTAAATAAAGGTGAAATAAAAAAATGTGTTGTGTTTGTATTCAGGACAATAAGTTAATTTCTTTGCCACATTTATTGCAGTATTACTTGATCTGAAATGTAATCTACATAATCCCCCAAATACATTTTTTACCACGAGAGGATCATAAACAATAACTAGTAATGCTGCATACTCCAAGAAAGGTTACAATCTCACCTTTCTGGTCAAAATAGTTATACATTGCTGAGGTGTAGTCACTTTTGAGGGCACAAGCTCAAGTTCACAGTACAAATATGATAAAAATATGAAATATTTTATGATGTATTTCCTACTCAACAAAACTGTATGAATATGGGTTGAAATAACTTATATGCTTTCTAAATATAGTATAATCAAATTATAAAACCACTAACTAAGATTTCACCTTCCTTATAACTGTAAAATACATATTTGTATGTTTAGTCTTAGAGAAAATGTGCATATTTTCTAAAGGTCTCTCTTGATCAAAACATCTGCCCCCACCGCTGTGAATATCACACAGAGCTCGCCTTTCATCTCATATTAGTCTTGTCCATTTATGACAAACAGAAAGTTTTATTTTATTTTTTATCTATTAATTATTTAAGATTAATGGCTATAAATTGATTTTTTAATTGACACTAACAGCTTACAGACGGTAGGCAATTAAGGTCACAGTTATGAAAACTTAGGACACTAAAGAGACCTTTCTACTGACTCTGAAAACACCAAAAGAAAGATGCCCAGGGTCCCTGCTCATCTGCATGAACGTGCCTTAGGCATGCTGCAAGGAGGCATGAGGACTGCAGATGTGGCCAGGGCAATACATTGCAATGTCCGTACTGTGAGACGCCTAAGACAGCGCTACGGGGAGACAGGACGGACAGCTGATTGTCCTCGCAGTGGCAAACCACGTGTAACAACACCTGCACAGGATCGGTACATCCGAACTTCACACCTGCGGGACAGGTACAGGATGGCAACAACAACTGCCCAAGTTACACCAGGAATGCACAATCCCTCCATCAGTGCTCAGACTGTTTGCAATAGGCTGAGAGAGGCTGGACTGAGGGATTGTAGGCCTGTTGTAAGGCAGGTCCTCACCAGACATCATCGGCAACAACGTCAGTGCCAGACCACGTGTAACAACACCTGGAGCGGATCGATTTGGTGGTGGAGGGTCCGTCATGGTCTGCGGTGGTGTGTCACAGCATCATCGGACTGAGCTTGTTGTCATTGCAKGCAATCTCAACGCTGTGCGTTAAAGGGAAGACATCCTCCTCCCTCATGTGGTACCCTTCCTGCAGGCTCATCCTGACATGACCCTCCAGCATGACAATGCCACCAGCCATACTGCTCGTTATGTGCGTGATTTCCTGCAAGACAGGAATGTCAGTGTTCTGCCATGGCCAGCGAAGAGCCCGGATCTCAATCCCATTGAGCACGTCTGGGACCTGTTGTATCGGAGGGTGAGGGCTAGGGCCATTCCCCCCAGAAATGTTTGGGAACTTGCAGGTGCCTTGGTAGAAGAGTAGGATAACATCTCACAGCAAGAACTGTCAAATCTGGTGCAGTCCATGAGGAGGAGAGGCACTGCAGTACTTAATGCNGGTGCCTTGGTAGAAGAGTAGGATAACATCTCACAGCAAGAACTGTCAAATCTGGTGCAGTCCATGAGGAGGAGAGGCACTGCAGTACTTAATGCAGCTGGTGGCCACACTAGATACAGACTGTTGCTTTTGATTTTGATCCCCCCTTTGTTCAGGGACACATTATTCCATTTCTGTTAGTCACATGTCTGTGGAACTTGTTCAGTTTATGTCTCAGTTGTTGAATCGTGTTATGTTCATACAAATATTTACACATGTTAAGTTTGCTGAAACTAAACTCAGTTGACAGTAAGAGGACGTTTCTTTTTTTGCTGAGTTTATGTACATGTAGGTAGGTAGAGGTAAAGTGACTATGCATGGATAATAAACAGAGAGTAGCAGCAATGTAAAAATGGGGGAAGGGGTGGAGACAATGCAAATAGTCCGGGTAGCCATTTTATTACCTGTTTAAGAGTCTTATGGCTTGGGGTTAGTAGCTGTTAAGAATCCTTTTGGACCTAGAGTTGGCGCTCTGGTACCGCTTGTCGTGTGGTAGCAGAGAGAACACTCTATGACTAAGGTGGCTGCAGTCTTTGACAATTTTTAGGGCCTTCCTCTGACGCCGCCTGGTGTAGAGGTCCTGGATGACAGGCAGCTTAGCCCCAGTGATGTACTGGGCCGTACGCATTACCATCTGTAGTGCCTTACGGTCGGAGGCCGAGCAGTTGCCATAACAGGCAGTGATGCAACCAGTCAGGATGCTCTACATGTCGGGGGATGCTATTCACAAGGACATATTGTTCTGTATCACGATACCCGAGCATGATACGGGGGATGTTCAGTGTGCTGCGTGGCTATATTGACAAAAACTGGGACCTCAGAAATCTCAGACTTCAGTGCGTTCAAGACAACTCTGGGAGAAAAACGAGCTCCAACTGGGATTTTCTTTTTTGAATGGCTATCCAACTCGGAATTCCAACTCGGGAACTCGGGCCTCTTTCTAGAGCCCCGACTTTCTGACATCACGATTTGACCTCATCTTTTCAGAGTTCCCCGTTGTCTTGAAAGCACCTTAAAACTCATGGCACCCTTTGCCTGCTCATATCTGTGTGAAGCTGGATTCAGTGCATTAAAACCAAATATCGATACAGGTTGGATGTGACAGCATAGATGAGGTTCGCACTGTCAACTTTGAGAAGCTCTGATGCGACATGCATCAAGGAAACCTATGTCATTAGTGGTGGTGAGATACGATACATTGTCAGAGTAATTTGCTCCACATAGCCCCACATTAAAAGTATGTGATGGTGAGTTGAGTAGACAGAAAATACTGTCTAGGAAGAGGCATAATCAATTTCTATAAAATAAGCCTACTTTAAATCTCAGCTTCGTAACTAGCTCATTCATATGTTTTTTAAATGTCAAATTACTGTTATTCCAAAAGCAAAGATATTTCTAGGCGGGATCCTGCTCGGTGAAAGAATCATCCAATGCATACATGTGTAAGCCATCTGAAATATTCCTAAGAGAATTAGAACACAGCATACACAAAGACTTTCGTCAAGGTGACAAAATCAGTTTCCAGCTCCAACATAGCCTAGTCAGCCATAGGGGAAACAGTGTTCGTAATAGCGTATGTAACAGTGATCTCTCATAACTCATATTCTTGTTTTTGCAGGTGTCACTTTGGCTTTACAATAGCGAGAGATGGGACAGGAGGGACAATTGTTTTGTTTTTGTTTTGCAAAACCCTTTTCTGTAGGCTATTCTTCCATGACTTTGGAGGGTTGTTCCTTGCCAGTATCTGCTTTCCCACTTTGTGAAAATGTCATTACAAAAATGGCTAGGCCTAAAATATATGGTAGGGTAACTTTAAGTCAAAGGAATCAGATCCAACGATGTTTGACCATAGTGGGTAAGAGGCGGTCCCCATTTGAAATGGGGACTGTACTAACGGCCGATGTGACGGATGTCTAGGGATCATAACGTGGAAACGGATTTGATTTATGCACGCACCCACCCACGTCACAAGCACTAGGTTTAGTAACGGAAGCATACATTTTTTTTATAGACTTTCCTCAAACAATAGCATGGTATTCTTTCACTGTAATATCTACTGTAAATTGGACAGTGCAGTTAGATTAACAATAATTTAAGCTTTCTGCCCATATAAGACATTTATATGTCCTGGGAAATTTTCTTGTTACTTAAATCATGCTAATCACATTAGCGCACGTTAGCTTAGCTGTCCCGGTGGAGGGACACCGATCCCGTAGAGGCGAGTGCACAACAACAAAAACTTATCACGGCAACCGGTTAGATACATTCACCTCTGAAGGTAAATAATGAATTTATATTCAGTAATCTTGCTCTGATTTGTCATCCTGAGGGTCCCAGAGATAAAAATGTAGCATAGTTTTGTTTGATAAAATACATTTTTATATTCAAATGTAGAAACAAAGTTTGAACACCTGCTCTTTTGAGAGTACTCCTGCTGGAAGGAGTCTTCTGAATTGGGCTCTCCAATGACTGACCGTTATTTATTCTTATGGTCCTCAATGATCTCCGCAAGTTTTTACATAAAATAATCATTAGTTGAACCGTTGTCACCACACTGTTACTTAACCCATCCTTCGTGAACAATTATAACATTTAAGACCAGTTCAATACAAAAAAAGCCACTAGCATCAATGGGACTGAAATACTGACCCAATACTGGAATGGAATTTATTTCCAAGCCTTTAATTCTGCCACATTCCGTAGTGCTTGAAGAGAAATGAAAAAGTTGCCAGAACTGATTTACAGTAGAGGTGTTCATATTTCATATGACGCTATCATCCCATCATGTCCATTATCTGCCAAGTCAAGTCATTTAACTGCGGGGTATTGCTTCATAGTTTGTTATCAGGGAAAGTTAGCAAAAGGGATCTTATCTGTTAGCTCAAGGATGTATTGTCAATTAAGACAGTGTAAGGGCATAGTCAAAGTGTCTCAATCTTTTCTAAAGCGCGAGAGAAATGAAAAATCTTCACACTAACTGGTCATAATGTTTTCACTAGGGTCTATTCACAATCATTGTCTCGACATTACTCAAGTCATTGTATTGTCTCAACAGACTTACCAGTTGGCTTTTTTAAAAGCCCATTTCTAGCTTCGTTGACTGGATACATTGTTTAAAAAAACTATTTACCCTTTATCGGTCCTGAAAAAAAAAACACAGAAGTAAAGCTATTTTTGTGGTAGGTATGAATAAGCCCTAATGGACTAAATTAGAGTTTGACAAATGGGTTTTTAATATCCAATTAGATGGTAACGCTCCAGCATCTCTCCTATGGATCATGTTTGGCACCCGTTCCACACAATGCTCCACTATATCTGAGCTCTTCCATCATAAACACATGGTGACTGACTACTTTCAATGGACATGGGTCAGCAACTGCACTAGGATTAGGCCTTGTACATGTTGATACACAATACCTTGTTTCCAACAATACCATGCACTTAAAAACTCTGAGAAGACCCTTAGCAAKGAGCCTCTGAAGCTTGTGTGACAATGATAGGTCTATGTATGGGGGAACATTCCCGTCCTTGGTGTATGGTCCTTTCGGTCATGTAGTAGGTCTTTGTACATGTTGGCCTTAATGATATTGTGTTTATTAAGATGTTGTCACGTGACCTACAAGGCTTATCATATAGATRCTTCCTGCCCAATGAAGCTCATTTGAGTTGATCCATCAGGTGCTTGGACTCTAGCTCTGACCATTTCAAGGTAAGATTATTTCACTGTATGGTGAATGCATTGTGAAAACGTATGCTTCAGATTTGTACATTTTTGGGGGGCATAGTCAAACGAATAAACAATATGCATGATACTGATATCACCCACCTTTTGAAAAAAAAAATATGTTAGGACAGCAACTAATACCAGTTAGATTGTACATCATGAGTCGATTCAACAGAMAATCACCCTGAAGTCTAATGTCTGAGTAGGAATAGTTATTTATTTGTATAAGACACCTGCTGCCACTCTGAAAATGGACATGGGCAAATTGGAGAAGTGCATGCCGTTGTCTCATCCCCCAAAACAGAAGCTCCCTTCACACCAAAATTAGCGGTGTGGTGCCAGAAATGAGTCATATCAGACTAGACGCTATGATCTCCCATGCATTGTTGTAGAATCACAAGTGCTGTCTTTTCCAGGGGACAAATGCGCTTGGGGCATGAATAACATTAGTGAAGCATTTAATATTTTCTGTTCCGCACCATGCCAAGTTAGAGTGACAGGTGAGCTGATCTGTTTGAAGTCCTAGAGAGAGAGTGGGAGAGAGAGAAGAGAGTCGCAGCTCAGAGTTTTTAGAGCAGAATTGTTATGAATTCCCTGCAGGTGACTGTTATCAGCACCTCACAAYCCTGAGCTGCACACTCCACTCCCCACCCCCCACGACCAGATCCYGAGTGTCTAGGGGGTACCATAAACCTGCCTGGAATGGTGTGCGTCCACAAAGTGAGTGTGTAACATGTACATCATGTTTGCTTGTTGTTCTTCATAGTACTACTATTGCCTATTGTATGTTGCCCCTCTGTGTTTACTGTGTTGTGTAATACCTCTTGCAAAAAGTTATCAACGTGAGGGAATTTCGTMTTTTTCTCACCAAACTTTTTGCCTAAATCCAATGACGGGGTGAATGTTTTGGTTGATTTCACGTTGAATTCACGTTAGTTCACAACTCAACCAAATGGAAATCAAAACTAGGCGTTGAACTGACGTCTGTGCCCAGTGGGAGTCCTGTCCTGGAAAATGAACACGTTGCAGGAATGCCATAAAGCATGGGTGAATCTATTTTTTTAAATTCCTCACAGAATCATGAGGCGAGGAGATAGGACGAAGGAATCAAGGAAATACAATTGAGATTCAACCTTTAAGTGAATATAACCCACATCCTATCTAGTGAAGGGATTAAACCAAGGCCTCATACCTTTTAAAGGGTTAATAAATTGTGTTATGATAAACTGTAAGGTCTCCTCTTCAGGATACCTCTGTGTGTGTTAAAACCTGTTTTTTAGTGATATGCCCTGCAGACACAATCAGAAGGCGGAAACTGCCTACGCTCATACTCCTCCTGTCTGGGTCCCACCGTGACTGTCTGAAGTTCTGAGAATACGACTGGTTTTCTGAGAACACAAGGCCACCGCAGGCCTGATGGAAACCGTCACCTGGCAGAAGATGCTTCGACTTATGAAATGTCAATGGGGAGGCAGGATGTCTTAGACACCTTGCAGAACTTGGGGAGAACTATAATATACTGCACTCTGTACCAACTTCTGCCATGCAATTGYATTACTAAAGGAGAATCATAATACTTAAATAAAGAGTCTGTTTCCTTTCTACTAGCAATATATAAGTTTGATAATTATATAGACCTGCTCATCTGTTGAAGAAATTGACCAACACTAGTCAAATAATCAAAGCAAAATTGTCAAATTTACAGATGTTTTCTTTCATTATTCCAGGCATAAATCATGTTTCTGACGTGGATTGTTAATCTACATTTCAAACAGTGAGTAACGTACATCCAATAATTTCAACAATAGAATTAACAGAGGCCAGGCCTACTGTTTTGTGGTGACAAAATTGCGAGTTAGATAACTAAAATGCAATAAAAGTTGTAGGAAATTGACTGCATGTGTAACCGGTTCTTTTCTGACTAAAAACATTCTAGGTCATTGTCTTGGTGTTAAAAATGAATTGCTAGATGAAACATTACCCTGAACGAGCCAGCCATAAGTGTCTTTCTGCATGTTTTCCTCAGTCATTACCGACAACTCCATATTCTCCATATCCCAGAGACGATGGACCTAAACGCAGCTGATCTCCTTATAGGTAAGATTGTAATCTTTGTCCCAGAGACATACAGTAGAGTCCAGTCTTCACAGAAGGCTGGTTTCCCGGACACAGATTAAACCTAGTGCTGTACTTAAAAGCATACTCAGTGGAGATTCTCCATTTAGGGACGGTTTCACAGACACTGATAAATAATAATAAATGTAACTTTGATAGCGCTTTTCATAATAGCAATCTCAAAGCTATTAAGCTTAATGCTTTGCTTGTATGACGCTCCGGGTTCAATCCCCGGCATCTCCACAATTGTTTGGGGCGGCAGGTAGCCTAGTGGTTAGAGCGTTGGGTTAGTAACCGTAAGGTTGCGAGATTGAATCCCTGAGCTGACAAGGTAAAAATCTGTCGTTCTTCCCCTGAACAAGGCAGTTAACCCACTGTTCCTCGGTCGTCATTGTCAATAAGAATGTGTTCTTAACTGACTTGCCTAGTAAAATAAAAAATAGCAATCTCAAAGCTATTAAGCTTACTCCTGTACTTACTGACATTCGAGGTCAACTGGTTATCACATTTGGTGTCATAATACAAGACATAATCTGAGTTGAGTGCATGTTGGCTCCCCAGCGAGCTGTGAACTAAATACTTTTCTGCTCCGCACGCCTCCCCTTGGATTCCAAAGTTTCCTATCTAAGATTAAATCTCTTCACTTATCGATGGCCACAAGCGAAATTAACCCACTCCCTTCCCGCGCACTCTCAGATAGACGCCAGTTTCTGTTTGATTTAGGGGGTTTATGTTTGTCTTTTCTCTCATTCAGGCTGTCTGGGATTGCGTTTTACATTGATCATTTCCCTGCACTGCTGAACTTCGCACTCAAACTACGGTGCGCCACCAGCCTCTGCCCGCATGACATGGACGATTATGGATGGTCGTGCAGATTCGCAGCGGAGGGACAGCCTGTGGATGCATTGGACAGGTAGGAGACATGGCGGGAAGGGGCCTGCTGGAGGAAATTGTCAGTTGGTTCAGTCTAAGGTGAAATTGGAAAGTTAAAGGGACATTTCACTCAGAAAGGAAAAGTTATTCAGATGTAATCCGACCTCAAAAGTAGAGTAATGTTAACATGAAACCAAACTTTGATTTCAAAGTGTAATGCTCCTACAGTATAAGCCAGACAGCAAAAATAGTGCTGGTGGTAGACAACTGGTGCCAAAATCATGGCTCTCCAAGTAACTGCTTTTTAGGGTCTGTCTGAGATGGTCAAACATATCTAGACCTCTATTTATGGAATTTATATTTGGAATGATAGAAATGAATGTGCCTTGAAATTGTATGAGGCCTAGATCTAGTCTATATCAAAGTGGATATATTGCCTTCCAGGACTGCTTTGCTCTACTCGACCCAATCAGGTATTCTACTACCTTACCCTACTGGCCAGGAGCCAGAATGGAGCAAACCATACTTCATGTCCATATAGTTCCATAACTCTGGCAATCAGTTCCTGTATACTCCTGATGATGTCTGCAGGAGAATCCCCTTGAGCTACTTCGTTTGTTCCAGTGTGTATTATCATCGGCAGGTGCCCACTTTCCCCCGCAGATGCTGAAGGTGCTGATTTAGGCTGTGCTGCAGTGTTGTCCCTGTATGCACCCACACACGTGCTCCCAGTAGAGCATTCTCCACCCCATGCAGGATAGAGTCCAAGAGGACACAAACCTTAAGTGCAGTTAGGTAGTCAAAAGATTAAGCTCATTCGCAAGGCATAGAGTTCGGCTAGGTGGAGATTTAATGAAACAAATAATAGGCGATATGGAGGTCACTCACTAGCATTAGGCCTCCCTGAACCATCTTGGGACATGCGGGCATACTTTCCTTATGAGCAAAAGACGTTGAAAAGACGTTTTCAAAAAACTTTGCTCACTTGGTGTGATCAGCAATCCTTGATTGTACTTGTAGAGGTTTTGACTTAGGCACTCAACAGAGGGGTGGTTGTCTTGATGTTCTCTGAAAACGCCTGCTCTAGTCAAAGTGGCTGGTCCCTTCACATGGAAGGCAATGGCCGCCGGTGACCATAGCAAAGAAGTGAACAAACATTATCCTTGGCCAAATCAACTCTATTATTGGGTTGAGAACACGTATTATATTATTCCCACTCTCTATTCCCACTCTCTAGATAGTGTTATATATATATATTATATCAGACCGGGACTGCTAAGAGCTGCAGATAGGAACGTGTGAGCATCTCAAAGAACTTCACCTACTCTAAGGGAAACACCAACTGTGGTAAAAAAAAAAGTKAATCAGCTGTACCAGTGATTGTCCGGGAGGTGAGTTTGTTAATTTCGTTACCCATCATTTATGCAGTTTGTTCGAGAGGGCCAGTTCCGTCAGGCTGACATGTAAAAATATCTCTTATGGCTCCTAAAATCATGTCCCTCTCTTTTTTTATTTTTTTATTTTTTTTATCCCATTTTCTYCCCAATTTTCGTGGTATCCAATCGCTAATAATTACTATCTTGTCTCATCGCTACAACTCCCGTACGGGCTCGGGAGAGACGAAGGTCGAAAGCCATGCGTCCTCCGAAGCACAACCCAACCAAGCCGCACTGCTTCTTAACACAGCGCGCCTCCAACCCGGAAGCCAGCCGCACCAATGTGTCGGAGGAAACACCGTGTACCTGGCCCCCTTGGTTAGCGCGCACTGCGCCCGGCCTGCCACAGGAGTCGCTGGAGCGCGATGAGACAAGGATATCCCTACCGGCCAAACCCTCCCTAACCCGGACGACGCTATGCCAATTGTGCGTCGCCCCACGGACCTCCCGGTCGCGGCCGGCTGCGACAGAGCCTGGGCGCGAACCCAGAGACTCTGGTGGCCCTAGACCACTGCGCCACCCGGGAGGCCCCTCATGTCCCTCTCTTAACAAAAACACGTTCATCATTTTTCATATTTCATGCACAACACATAGGATGGAAACTTCGTACATGTAGTGGGTTTACTTTCCAAGTTCAGTATTTCCTTTATACCATTATTAATGTCATCACAAAATAACAAACAAAACTAYATTAGTGTTCTTTAGATCGCCTTTGACCATTCCCCACTTTCTCTGTTAGAAATATTGATCCAGTTTTYACTTTAGAACGTGTTTCAGCAGGAAAAGTATGTGAAACAAAGGCACATTCCTCCGGTGAACACTAGAGAGGGAGATGCTGAACGTTCTGTCCTTGATTTACAACAGGGCATGAGTTGTTAACCCCCACCAGTTCTCTCCTTCTGAGGGTCTGGTTGAAGTGATTCATTGCAAACTTGATCTGACCTATTTGGATCCTCACAAGACAGTCATGACAATATCAGAAGTAATCCATCAAACTAATGTTCTTTGATTCGCACAGATTCCTCTAATGCCAGCAGCAGTTTTGTGAATGTGACAGGGCTGCCATTGAGTGCATGGTTCAAAAGCCCCTACAACTCTGCYATGACAGGCCTGGCTGGACAATACTGTTCAATAGAAGAACAAACAGGTATTTCCTGCTTCCTGTTTTTTTAACAGCTCCTGAGTTATGCTAATCTAATCGTTCCAGGTGTGCCTGCTTTGTATTGTCGTTCCTTGAAGATGAATGTGGAAGCGTGCTGTTTTCACATACCGTATGTAAACACTCGTATGGTGCTGGAGATAATTAATATGAAGTTGAAAAGTGGTGGAATTTCCCTTTATTAAACTTGATTTAGGTCAAATATTCTAGATTTAAGTGTTACACCCCACCTCACTCTCCCTACCTCCTTCTCTGTGTTTGTGCYTTTAGTTGCAGATTGGGRACAGRTGGAGCTGATTGGGTCGTTAAGGTGACAAGTTGCACYTGGGTTTGGGATCAACTAGGAGATAAAARTTCCTTTCACACTTCACAGGTTAGTTTTCCTCTGTGGTTTTGTACTTTGTTCGTGGTTTAATAAATATTTTTGTTACTCCTTAACTGCCAACGTGTGGACTCCCTTGCTTGTCACCATCTAAGAGCCAGGTTGTGACAGAAGTAAGACAATTATAAACAATGTACAAAACATTAGGAACACMTGTGCTTTCATGACATGGACTGACCAGGTGAAAGCTATGATCCTACATTGACATCACCTGTGAAATCCACTTAATCGGTGTAGATGAAGGGAACGAGACAAGTTAAAGAAGAAGCCTCTTTCTTTTTGATGCCCAATTAACCTATTTTACCAAAGAGCACCTGCTGTCTACCAAAACCTACTGTTGTGTACCTTAGCAGCGCTTCCCTTTTTCTACAGGATTTTTAAGCCTTGAGACATGGATTGTGTATGTGTGCTATTCAGAGGGTGAATGGTGAAGACAAAATATTTAATATTAAGTGCCTTTGAACGGGTATGGTAGGTGACAGGCGCACTGGTTTGAGTTGATCAAGAACTGCAACGCTGCAGGGTTTTTCCATGCTCAACAGTTTCCTGTGTGTTTCAAGAATGGTCCTCCACCCAAAGGAAGTCCAGCCAACTTGACACAACTGTGGGAAGCATTGGAGCCAACATGGGCCAGCATCCTTGTGGAATGCTTTCAACACCTTGTATAGTCCATGCCTGACAAATTGAGGCTGTTCTAAGTTTAAAAGGGGGTGCAACTCAATATTAGGAAGGTGTTCCTGGTGTGTTGTACACTCTATGTACATCCACTGAATGATGCYTCCTTTACTCATCTCAGTCGCCAAATAAATTCTGAAGTTGCCTGTTAAGTTTATGCGGAGAAGTTAGAACTCATTCCGGACTCTTTTCTCATGTCTCGCTTTGTTGTCCAGTGTTGCTGCATAATGAATTGATGGTCAGTGAGGTCTTCAATGTTACAAGTACAACAGAGTGCCGTCAATTCCCTTCTCATGAAACTAACAGCTAGCTAATAATGATAGTCCACCAGACCGCATCTCTTCGTCAATATGCTTATAGAAGAACAAGTAGAGTGATGTCAGTCTTCATTAGAGACAAGGTAAGATTGGGCTCCTGAGTGGCGTAGAGGTCTAAGGCACTGCATCTCAGTGCAAGAGGTGTCACTACAGTTCCTGGTTCGAATCCAGGCTGTATCACATCCGGCCGTGTTTGGGAGTCCCATAGGGCGGTGCAAAATTGGCCCGGGTTTGCGGGGGTAGGCCATCCTTGTAAATAAGAATTTGTTCTTAACTGACTTGCCTAGTTAAAATAAAGACAGTAAGTCCAATCAAATGTATTTATAAAGCCCTTTTACATCAGCAGATGTCACAAAGTGCTATACAGAAACCCAGCCTAAAACCCCAAACAGCAAGCAATGCAGATGTAGAAGCATGGTGGCTAGGAAAAGCTCCCTAGAAAGGAACCAGGAACCTAGGAAGAAACCTAGAGAGGAACCAGGCTCTGAGGGGTGGCCAGTCAACTTCTGGGTGTGCCAGGTGAGGATTCTAAGAATACATGGCCATTTAAGGCCAGATTGTTCTTCAAGATGTTCAAATGTTCATAGAATACCAGCRGGGTCAAATAATAATCAGTGGGTGCAACAGGTCAGTACCTCAGAAGTAAATGTCAGATGGCTTTTCATAGCCGACAATTCAGAGGTCGAGACAGCGGGTGCGGTAGAGAGTCGAAAACAGCAGGTCCGGGTCGAGGTAGCACGTCCGGTGAACATGTCAGGGTTCCCCAGCCGAAGGCAGAACCGTTTGAAACTGGAGCAGCAGCATGACCAGGTGGACTGGGGACACCCAGGATTCATTCAAAATKATATTGTGCCTATCTTTCAGATCTGCCAACCAGGCTCGRTGGGTGACAGGTAACCGTGTTTCCACCAAGCTGTTCAATGCCTGGAGAGGCACGCTGGATCTTCCAGAGGCTTGTAGACCTGACGCAGTGTGATGTGGTACAGGTAAGTATCACACACACGTATACACACACACTCAATCACTCACTCAGTTTTGTTGTATAATTATTTTAACTTAAGAAAATTGTTCCTCTCTCTTTTAGCTCAACCACAGTCTTCACAGCTGGAGTCGTGTGCCTTGCAACTGCTAAACCGGCCATGAAAGGYGATRCAGGTAATTATCACATGCATGTATACACATATGCACACTCTCCCTCACTTTGGGATCTATTTAATCACATCCGCTYTAGCCGACATCCACATAGCGGTTGTTTTGGCGGTGTCTGAGGTGTTAGAGCTGTCAAATTCACAAGCGGCTCCTGGCATTATACCTGAAGTGGACATCGCATTAACAGAAATCTCACGCAGCCCTGTTTACAAGTTAGAACACTGGAATTTGAGATGTAATCTACACCTCAATTAGGCTGAKAGAAATCCYGATTATTTAGTTGAATGATTTTGAATTTGAGCGTTGTTATTTCTATACAACCTACACATTCTAGTTCTGAACTTGTAACGAGAGTAGGACGGGTGTGGTTTTGTGACAATGATCAAGAGCTGCTGCTTACTGATTTGACAGATCCAACACAGTTACACCTCCGACACGGCCAAAACATCAGCTATGCGGGTGTCGGCTATCGCCGGTTAACGCTTGATCTGATTGAATCTAGGCCTTACACTCATTCAGTCTGTTTAGTTGTATGATTGCCAGTTAAGAAAATGGTGCCTCTCTCTTTTAGATCTGCCACCGGGTTTTCAGCTGCAGTCACAGCAGTCCTCTGCTGTGGTATTTCATTTACCGGCTGCACCAGTTCCTACTACACTGGCCGTGAAGGGAGACACTTTYGAGGATTCCCAGATGGATACCGGTAATTCAGAATTATATTGCATATGCACACTCACACCAACAGATGTACACACAGACATGTTGTTGAGCTGTTTATTTCCTGTGACTTTGCGCATCTCTCTTTCAGATCTGCCATGCACTCCACCACTGCCTGACAGCCTCACTCAGAAGGGCATACACTGGGCCTATCGAGACTGACAAAGCAGAGATGGGTGGCTGACAAGGGAAAATAAAACACAATATGCACACACACAAACTCACACACATTATCCACAATGTAAATAAATTGTAAATACTTGTTTATTTAATGTTTGCTCCATTTTTTTTTTTAGGTTTGAAGATATCTACTCCTACATATCCATTTTCAATATCTACATAATTACTCAAAATATCTATCAAATTGAAGTGTGATTGATAATATTATAAGACTGACTTAATTTGTACAGGTTGAGAAAATTCTGTGTTCTTTTTTTCTGAGTTGAAAAACATGCCTCCCTCACACACATTAGRCCCAATGTAAATACATTGTTCATTTTATTTGAGGATTGTGTGCAATAAAGTACACACACATTTAAAGCAAAAGTTTGGTTTATTGGATATTTCTCTGATTAAAATGAATGACCAAAAGGAAGTCGGCAGACCTGCACACCTCTGGAAGTGTGTGCAGGTTTTGTCATCTGGAGCTGAAACAGGGCCCCAACAGCCCTCACATATGTACAGGAGTGGCAGTCTTGCAAAGGTATTTTTTATGTACCAAGGCCATTCCCTGGCTACCCATCCACATCGCTCAGGCCAAACTGATGATTGTTCTCAATGAATGTATGTCAAATTCAGGTGGAATAATCAGGCAACCAAGGCCAAGGAATGGAAAGAGAGAGATGACCTGGAAGGAGTTCCAGACTTTTTTATGAAGCAGAAAAGCGGAGATGGGTGGCTAACAAGAAGAAATAAAACGTATACACTCCCTCACACACATTTGATTTTTATTAGTATGTAAATATATTGTAATTACTTGTCTATTTTATATGTATGCTCCATTTTATTTTAGGATTGGAGATATTTAGGCCTACAGATTGTGTTATCCATTTCCCACAACGGACATGTGAAGTTGTGCTTACTCACAGTTGGGTGGAAAGGTCATGGTTAGGAGAGATGGTGGCTGACAAGGAAAAATAAAATACAACATGTGCACACACTCCCTCTCTCCCTCTCCCACACAACCTGTGTGCTTTTGTYTGAGTTACAAAACATGACTCATTTTAAGTATACTGCATATATTTTCCTCAAATAAAATAGAGCAAAGTACATTCACAGTTAAAGCAATGTCTTTGGTTCTTTGGCTATTTCTCAGAATACGTGTGACCAAAAGGAAGTCGGCAGACCWAATTGCCTTGTTCAGGGGCAGAACGACAGATTTTTACCTAGTCAGCTCGGGGATTCGATCCAGCAACCTTTCGGTTACTGGCCCAACGCTCTAACCACCAGAGGTGGGACCAAGTCATTGTTTTACAAGACACAAGTAAGTCTCAAGTCTTGCACTCAAGTCCCAAATCAAAGTTCAAATCAAATGTGTTTGAGCAATCAGTTGTGTTGTGAGGGGTGGTATACAGAAGATAGCCCTATTTGGTAACAGACAAGTCCAATTATGGCAAGAACAGCTCAAATAAGCAAAGAGAGAAAGGAAAGTCCATCATTACTTTAAAAGACATGAAGGTCAGTTAATTCTGGAAAATTTCAAGAACTGAACGTTTCTTCAAGTGCAGTTGCAAAAACCACCAAGCACTCTGATGCAACTGGGTCTCATGAGGACAGCCCCAGGAAAGGAAGACCAACGTTACCTCTGCTGCAGAGGATACGTTCATTAGAGTTACCAGCCTCAGAAATTGCAGCCCAAAATAAATGCTTCACAGAGTTCAAGTAACAGACACATCTCAACATCAACTGTTCAGAGGAGACTGCGTGAAATCAGGCCTAATGGTCAAATTGCTGCAAAGAACAACTAAGGATACCAATATGAAGAAGAGACTTGCTTGGCCAATAAACATGATTAATGGACATTAGACCAGTGGAAATCTGTCTTGGTCTGATGAGTCCAAATTGAGATTTTTGGATCCAACCGCTGTGTCTTTGTGAGACCAGAGAGTAGGTGAACGGATCTCCGCATGTGTTTTTCCCACCGTGAAGCAAGCAGAGGGAGGTGCGATGGTGTGTTGCTGGTGACACTGTCAGTGATGTATTTAGAATTCAAGACACACTTCACTAGCATGGCTACCACAGCATTTACGCCATCCCATCTGGTTAAAACTGCACCATCGAGAGCATTCCTGACGGGTTGCATCACTGCCTGGTACGGCATATGCTCAGCCTCCGACCGCCAAGGCCATACAGAGGGTAGTGCGTATGGCCCAGTACATCATGTGGGCAAGCTTCCTGCCATCCAGGACCTCTACACCAGGCGGTGTCAGAGGAAGGCCCTAAAAATTGTCAAAGACTCCAGCCACCCTACTCATAGACTGTTCTCTCTGCTACTGCCATGGCAAGCGGTACCGGAGTGCCATGTCTTAGGTCCAAGAGGCTTCTAAACAGCTTCTACCCCAATACATAAGACTCCTGTACATCTAATCAAATGGCTTCCCAGACTATTTGCATTGCCCCCCCCACCCTTGCTACCTGCTGCTATCTCTGTCATTATTATACGTAATTTCCGGACTATAAGCCGCTACTATTTCCCACGACTTTGAACCTCGCGGTTATACAAATGACGCGGTCTAATTTAATGGATTTTTCCCGCTCTTCACAAGATTCATGCGCCAAAAAACTGAGCACCATCACATAATGTGACGTAAATCGAGCGCGTCAAACTTCCCATCATTCTGATTACGGTAGTCATTTTGTCACCCAGGCCTAATGCATGATGGCATAGGAGTGTTACGGCAAGCGAGCGGAGGATTCTTCACAAGAACAAGGCATTGCTCGTGTTGGACAGCATGAGGCCCATATAACAGATTCTGTGAAAGAAGCCATCAAGAGGACAAACTCAATTCCAGCTGTGATTCCGGGGCACAACAAAGTATTTGCAGCCACTCGACATCAGTGTAAATTGTGCATTTAAGGTGGCGCTCCGTGTTCAGTGGGAGGCTTGGAATGACAAGTGGGGAGAAATGCCTTCACTAAAACGGGCCGCATGCGAAGAGCAACTTATGGTCAAGTCTGCCAGTGGGTCCTGACAGCGTGAGCATTGTCAAAAGATCCCACTCATCACACGTTTCGAAAGGCTGGACTGCTGCGTGTTGAAGAGGGCAGCATGAGCTCAGCGGGGAATTTGCCTCCGGATGAAAGTGACGAGAGCGACAATGAAAACGATCCAACATCGGATGAAGCAATTCTGAGGCTATTCAACTCCGACACCGAAGGAGATGACTTCAGTGGTTTCAGTGCACAGGAGGAAGATAGTGACCAATGACTTTCTTGGTAGGCTACTGTTTACTGCTATTTTYWWATTTTTGTTACAAGCCGTGTTTCRTTTAAAGGCTGTGTAAAGTTCATTTGTTTCAATGTACCGGTAGGCACCTGCGGCTTATAGACATGTGCGGCTTATTTATGTACAAAATACATATTATTTAAAAATTCAGTGGGTGCGGCTTATATTCAGGTGCGCTTAATAGTCCAGAAATTACGGTATGCATAAGTCACTTTAATAACTCTACCTACATGTACATAATACCTCAAYTACCTCGACACCGGTGCCCCKGCACATTGACTCTGTACCGGTACCCCCTGTAWATAGCCCCGCTATTGTAATTTTACTTCTGCTCTTTAATTATTTATTATTCTTATCTTTTACTTTTTGGGGGGATTTTCTTAAAACTGCATTGTTGGTTAAGGGCTTGTAAGTAAGCATCATTTCACTGTAAGGTCTACAGCTGTTGTTTTCGGCACATGTGACAAATACAGTTTGATTTGATTTGCGCTTAGTGGCGCTATCATTTGTTTTTTCAACAGGACAATAACCAAACACACCTCCAGGCTATGTAAGGGCTATTTGACCAAGGAGAGTGATGGAGTGCTGTATCAGATGACCTGAGATGGTTTGGACTGCAGAGTGAAGGAAAAGCAGCCAAGACTGTTGGAAAAGSATTCCAAGATGAAGCTGGTTGAGAGAATGCCCAGAGTGTGCAAAGCTGTCATCAAGACAAAGGGTGGCTACTTTGAAGAATCTAAAATCTATTTTGATTTTTTTTYYTACTTTTTTGGTTACTACATGATTCCATATGTGTTATTTCATATTTTTGATGTCTTCACTATTATTTTACAATCTGGAAAACAGTCCACATTTTTGACTGGTACTGTACGTCAACGTTCAGCCTACTTACTGGGCTCATTTTTAGTGGTTTACCTCTGACAACATAGCTGACAACATAGTATTGCCGCACTACTGATTTATTAACCAACACTATTCTATATAAGACCTGGGTTCAAATACTATTTTAAATCTTTCAAATACTTTCTAATAGCATTTGCTTTAGACTGCCTGGAGAGCAAGGTGGGCAAAGTTTTCACTTTTGGGACTTTTCAATTTGTTCCATTGCGACAGCTCATTCAAGCACAGGTTAAGTATTTGAAATGATTTCAAATAGTATTTCAACCCAGGTCTGCGCTATTATTACCTTGCACTGCATTATTAACAGGTGAGAACGAAGTGCAAATCTTTTTTTACCGCACTGCGCTTTCAGGAGTGCGTTTGATTTGTGAATCATCGTGTCCTGGATGGATGGACATTACACTCGATTTAAAAATGGCAAAACAGGTAGTCTGATTAACTTTTGAAAGTGCACTGAAGGGAAGAAAAACCCTATCTGTAATGATAGAATCCCCAGCCTTCCTTTGTATTGTTTCCCTGTTATGTCCTATCCCATGGTGTGGGGCAGTGCAGGGTGGTGTCGTTCTTTGCCTGGTCTCCTGGAGTCTCTGGGCTCATGGTTCTCCAGCTGTAGCCTGACAGTCAAAGTGGGAGGTCCATATTTAGTTTCAAACCAGATGCTKCTTTATCAGAAGGCCTTTCCTCCTAGTTCGCCACATGAGAGTTTTATTTGAATAATCTGGAATTACCATAGCTTGTATTTTGCTTATCAGTCTCCCTTATGATATTCACGCAGCCTATCACAACATTTTCATATTTTTTTATGGTTTGGCAGTATTTGACTATATTTTGTCTCTGAATAATATACACTATGTAGATTCTGCTAYTTCAGCCACATCCGTTGCTGACAGGTATATATATTGAGCACACAGTCATGCAATCTCCATAGACAAACATTGTCAGTAGAGTGGCCTTCCTAAAGRGCTCAGTGACTTTCAATGTGGCACCGTCATAGGATGCCACCTTTCCAACAAGTCAGTTTGTCAAATTTCTGCCCTGCTAGAGCAGCCCCAGTCAATTGTAAGTGCTGTTATTGTGAAGTGGAAACATTTAGGAGCAACAMTGGCTCAGCCGGGAAGTGGTACACTACACAAACTCAAAKAATGYGRCCGCAGAGTGCTGAAGAGCGTAGCGCGTAAAACTTGTTTGTCCTTGGTTGCAACACTCACTACCGAGTTCCAAACTGCCTCTGTCAGCACAAGAACTGTTCGTCAGGARCTTCATGAAATGGGTTTCCATGGCYGAGCAGCCGCACACAAGCCTAAGATCACCATGCGCAATGACAAGCGTCGGATGGAGTGGTGTAAAGCTTGCCGCCATTGGACTCTGGAGCAGTGGAAACGCGTTCTCTGGAGTGATGAATCCCGCTTCACAATCTGGCAGTCCGACGGACGAATCTGGCTTTGGTGGATGACAGGAGAACGCTACCTGCCCAAATGCATAGTGCCAACTATGTAAAGTTTGGTGGAGGAGGAATAATGGACTGGGGCTGTTTTCATGGTTACCGGTAGGCCCCTTAATTCCAGTGAAGGGAAAACTTAATGCTACAGAACACAATGACATTCTAGACGATTCCGTGCTTCCAACTTTGTTTGGGGAAGGCCCTTTCCTGTTTCAGCATGACAATGCTCCCGTGCACGAAGCAAGGTCCATACAGAAATGGTTTGTCGAGATCGGTGTGGAAGAACTTGACTGGCCTGCACAGAGCCCTGATCTCAACTCCATCGAACAGCTTCGGGATTAATTGGAACGCCGACTGCAGTGCCCGACCTCACAAATGCTCATGGCTGAATAGAAGCAAGTCCCCAMAGCAATGTTCCAACATCCCAGAAGAGTGGAGGCTGTTACAGCAGCAAAGGGGGGACCAACTCAATATCAATGCCCATGATTTTGGAATGAGATGTGAGACGAGCAGGTGTCCACATACTTTTGGTCATGTAGTGTAAGTTCTAAATATGTTTTATGAGTAGTGCATCGATGTAGGATGACAACAAATGATTGCTCAGTGGTTTTAATGGGTTTTCTCCTTTCTCTCCCCGTCTGTCACCCAGTCTCTCCCCATCCTCTGCTCTGTCTCCGTCTCTCTCCCCGTCTTTTGCTCTCTCTCTCTGTAGAATACAGTCACTCMTTCACTCAGTAAGGCAGTGACAGGTGAGCCAGCCGGGAGATGCCTGCTCTGGGCCAGATGCTGCACTGTCTGACTGACTGCTGTCCACATGAGTACGAGATGTACGGCTGCTACTGAGGCCAGGAGGGCAAAGGGCAACCACTGAACCAGCTCGACAGGTCAGTCATGAGACATGAGGTCATAAGTCAAATAGCAACCGTTCAGTCAGGACAAATCAAAACTGGTTTTGTAACTGAAAGCGGAGGTTAAAAATCAGATTGACACRRCCATAAAATGGAAAATATGAGGTAYTCTTCCCATCTCTTCCATCACTGACTTTCTTTGTCCCTCCCTCACTCTTCCATTCTTCTCTCTCCCCCACTCTTCCATCCACGATATCTTCCTCTCTATTTCTCTCTCTCTCACTCCCCCCTCCCTCTCTTTTCATCTGTCTCTATTTGTCTCTCAGGTGTTGTTTCTTCCACCGGTGCTGTGTGGAACAGATCAGGACCATGATGTTGGGTGCTACCTTGAAATATACCTCCTCCTGTTGCTATATTAGAACTTACTGATTATGTTACATGTATAATAAATGTATATGTTAGGGGTCAGTGAAGGGTGAATAGTGTTAGGATCTAAATGAACCAAGTAGAAACTCACGGACGACTAGTAACGCTCAAACCAAGTTTATTCCTCCTAAAGGGTCAGACAGCCTGACAGACAAAAACATGTTTCCACCAGCAACAGTATTTATACCCCAATTTGGGTGAAGTCTCCTCCTTTCCTCTAAACATGACATCTCTGTTGCTAGGCAGGAAGTTAATAAACCGGGTAATAAACTGTTCCTTCTCCCTTAATGTGACCTGTCCTGACCTGGGCCCCATTACTCACTAATCCACAGCTCTCCACCCTTACCAGTGACTGCAAACATGTGATTGCTTACCTTTACTCAGCACATTCCAAGCTTAATTGCCTCGACCATATACATTCCTCCTACAGATACCCATTAACTTCAGATGTAGAAACCTGACTATGGCACTCCTCATTTCCATAGGATACCTGAGGATTAAACAATATTTCAAGTTTAGGAGTCAGATCCCATCCATAGGAACTTTGTATTTGGAAGTACAAAAAAAGTTTGTCTGTTCAAACATGTTCATTTTGAATATGAATATTTCCAAGGAAGGAGGTAAAGAGCAACAGTCTCGTCTCAGTTCCTGATAAGACAGGCCAGCGGCTGTGAAACTAGGACCCGGAGGAACGTGGAACTCAACTCGAGATAAAGCCAACAGTTGAAGAGAGAAGAAAYCTCTGGTAAGGGGGCCAGAGGGGTCCGCCCTGACGACCGTTTAACAACAGTCACTTCCACACCCATGAAGGTTCTAAACTTAAGCCGGGCTATGACAATAGCAGTAAGAGAAACAGACTCAGTTCGTGCCTAGCAACAGAGACAGATTGTTTATCTTAGACATACAAGGAGGGGACTACGCCTAGTCGGAAGGTATAAGTACATGCTTGTGTGACTTGAATGTTGCGTTTGCAGCCGAAGCATCCAGTAGGTTGRATAAAATCGTTCCGAGCCTTTTCTAGTCGTCCGTTTGAGTTCATACTAGTTTTGTTCAGAACCTAACAATGGGTTGCAGGCAAGAGAGAAAGCTTAATGCCCACATCACATGAAATGTAGATATTAATGTRGGCATGGTTTGAATAACAGGGGGGCTAAGGCAGCCCCATAACAAATCAGGACCCTCCCATTAGAATACAAAAAACGATGTATTGGTATTGGTAGACTGGTATTCAAGAAAGTGATACGTTTTATTTCTGTTTATTCTTTAATTACTCATGAGGTCATGTTGAGGTTAGTGAATCAAAATGAGGCCTTAGTGTATAAAAATAGCTTTTTTACCTACCTGTATAATAAAAATAAATATTCTGCATGTTTGTGCAAAGGGCAAATTCCTGACCTGAGAAACATGTACAACATACATAGATAGTCCTTTACCTTGAACCCTTTGTCACCTATTGACATTAATGCAAGATTAATCCGTTTGTCTAAAGAGAGCAAGCCTGAGCCCATATATGGTATATGCAGGTCCCAATGAACCGGTACCATAATACACACACACACACACGTTTCGGGTGCAATTGCCTACATATGGACTGTGGTCAAAAGTAGTGCACTAAATGGGGAATAGGGTGGCATAATTAGGATGTGATTTYCCCCCCCATGTTTCTAACTTTAGATAAAGCTTTACGATTTTAATTGTGAGCGAGAGTCAACCCTATTCCTTCCATAAGGCATAGAATTGAAACAAATCTTTGGTAACACACACACACATATAAATCCTTATAAGTKCATTTATAATGCCTTATGACACTTTMTAATACATTATAACACATCTCAAAACTCAAGTAGTCCAAGTTGTGTTGTAATCGTACTCTGGTATTAAAGAGTTTCTCTGGKAATTTGGTATACTTTTTACCCAKTAGTTCTGAAAGTAGTGCTCACGAGCGTGTACTACATCACATATGTGCAGATATGGGCACCATGTCATTGCTCTCGCACCCTGCTGTGTGTGCATCTTGCTAGCTGTCACTCAAATGGCGAGGGGCTGAAGCTCATTGGATAACTTGGATTGCTAGGGTCTGGTCCACGTGGGGGAAAATGTAGAGAAAATGGCACAGCACATCTTTTAGAAAAAAAGTATATTAAACTAGGGAGGTAAAGCAGTAATTMTGTTCATAGATTATGCATGTATGAACTACACATTGACACATACASMCCAAAGCAGGAAGTTTAAAGAATACTTMGTAGTAGCCAAAGTTCTGGAGCATGTCTTTAAAGTGTTGAAGGACAGAAACAAAACACACCATATTCATAGCTTTTATATAAACATTTTATTTTGATCTTGTATATTTATCTTCTAATAATCTCTATGCACAATAATTCACTATTGAAAAGAAGCTCTGTCGTCATAGTGGTTAAATTTAACAATGTGTAGTTTGAAATGAGCCAAGCTTTATTATTTGCAGTTCAGTGGTTTTTAATTACATTGCAAAGGTCATGAATTTAAATTAACATGCTTTAATTGTGATAGCGTACCAGCCTCCATGCAAGTCTTTCTAATTTTATCAAAGTATTTTTAACTTTGATTTATTTTTTTAAATCATCACTGTATGTCTAATAAATCACTGTGTGTGTTTATTTCTTGAAAATAAACACACAATCATTTATCATTTATTTCACTGAGCCTCCTTTTGCCATTGAAATGCCCACACAATCAGGCTGAGCATGTTCATATATTTACTTAGCCCTGACTGCCAGATAGGATCGTCTAGACTCTAGTCTAGAGCCTACGCCGCTTACCCCTTCAAAGTAGGAGGATACATATGCAAATAAAAGATGACTGGTCATTGGTCAGAATAATCAGATCAGATTGTGATGTCATGCTGTGTGCCAAAAACTCCATCCCASCTGAACAGGCTGAAAATCCAGGTGKTSTTCTCTCTCCAAAAAGCTCTTACACTAAAAGGGCATTATCATCATTTTCACAATTTCAGTCATTTTGACCTCATAGTGTGGAAATATCATGAAAGAATACAGGGAAATCTAATTTTTGACTACAGTGCCCCTTTAGCATTGACATCAGACCATTGTATCTCTAAAACAGCCACAAAATACTTAGTTTTGCATCACAACCATAAGAGAACCGATGGCCTTAATTCCGTATCAATGTGGTCACTTCATCCGTTTCACAAATCAATTTATAACGATGCATGGAGTTGTTCTGATCTGCAAGAAAATAGAACGCGCCACAAGTAGCCAAGAAATGTAGCTGGGAAAATTACCCATCATGCATTGTTGCAATAATAATGACAAAAAGCATAAATCCGACAATAACTATACTATATCAACCATAGTACAAGGTATATAGTTATAAAAGTGCAAACAATGTCAATATTCATATTTTAAAGGAGCAGCGCAGTGAAAACGAGGTCGAAATAACACAGAATTGTGAAAATGATGATAATGCCCTTTTTGTGTAAGAGCTGTTTGAAATAAAAAGCCTGTAATTTCAGCCTGTTCGGGTGGGATGTCATTTTGACCCGCCGCATAACGCCACCTGGCGATCTGATTATAAATAGTCCAATGCAAATATTTACATATTCCCTACTAGTTTTGGTGCTGGCCCCAACCAAAAGCAAGAGAGTTCGTGCAGTATGGCTGTATTCCATCCGAACAATCATGTCAACTGTCAGAGAAGTTCAGTTGAACCTCCTGCACAGCACACTTGGCATCGGACTACATTGCAAATCAGGCTAGGATTTCGCAGCAGCTCCATCAAGCATCACGTGGATCWTGAAATCGGCAACAGCAGCAAACATTCATTGAGATGATTTGGRATGAGTTGGAGTGCAGAGTGAAGGAAAAGCAGCCAACAAGTGCTCAGCATATGTGGGAACTCCTTCAAGACTGTTGGAAAAGCATCCCTGGTGAAGCTGGTTGATTCCATATGTGTTATTTCATAGTTTTCATAGTTCTGGCCCTTTCCTAAGCCAGTGATGGAGATGGGGATTTGGACTTGTGGTTCTGACTTAATTCTCCGTACTGGCCATTGATTATACCGCCGATTCTGATCTAACCATAAATTAATATACTGTGCTACTTGCCTGAGACGATTTAAGTTTAATATGTAGGCTAGATGTAGCCTAGTAGGCTCATGTTATCTAGCTAGCCAACTTAGCTGGTTCATTTTTGCCCATGCAATGAAGTTAGGCTAGCAAGCATTTTAGCAAGGTAGCCTATGACAACAAAACTAACATTGTGTGCTACTGTATGACACAGTCATAGACACGTTTTTCTAACATGAAAGAGGAGGATGGAATTGGCGTTCATCTAGTCGACAACTAGGGTTAGTCAACATGTTTTTTTAACATGTGCGCGCGCACACACACACGGTAACTCTCTGTGGTTCTAAATCAGAAATTGTTTAGTAAACTGTGAGAAACATTAACTTGCTGGACCATGCTGTAGGTCATGTAAGTGTTTTTTTTTTTTACATGTCATATTTGCTTTGTGGACTTCACCAGACAGATGTTTGTCTCCGGTTTTGTGAYGAAACAAACGTATGTGTGGTTGAATTTATCTGCCAYTGTGACTTGTCTTTTTGTTGTGTCGGCCTTATTGTATATCATGTGGCATATGAACAAATGGGTTACAGAGCAAACAACGCAATTATCGCGACATAGGTTGTAATCATTTTGTTTCCTAACGCCCACACAATCTGACTGAGCATTTCAGTGGCCCAAGGAGTCTCAGGGAAATAAACAATATATATATACACAACAACAACAAAAACAGTTATTTATTACACAAAGTGATGTTAAATTACAAACACTGCATGGGGCTTTAAGAATGATGCTTAATTGTAGCCATTGCTGACCAGTCGCTCAAATGATTGTTAATTGTTATACTGTTAATTTCAGTCTATAATCACTATTCTCTATCTCGTCATTGTAATAAGTAGAGAAAATGGACTCAATATCCCTGCAGCCTCTTCACCACAGCGAAGCCTTTGTCAAACCAGGTCTTCAGACCCCCCCTGTGGTTGCTGGTTTTCATGCAAACTTATCTCCTTATCCACACAAGACTTACATCGAGCTGCTTATTGAATTGTATCTGGCATTAACCCAACTTTTGTCAGGATTATGTCCTTCGGGAAAAGATTTCGTAGATATGTTGGAAGGAAAACCAGCACACACTGGGGGCGTCTCAAAACACCAAAAATACATCAGACTTAAAGAAAAGGCTGGTTTAGCCAAAACAGTGGTCTCCCATTGCACCGTTTCAAGTTAAGAGGAGTGCTGATTTTGAACAACAAACAGAAGAACTATAGCTCCCAACCCATTTTCTATCAGGCAACATGCCACTCGTATGATGTATATCTATAAAAAAAACAACATACCATAGTAGACTATTGACAAATTCAGCATAAAGAAAGTAAATGATAGACTAGTCCCAGACCTGTTTGTGTTCTTGTCTACTCCATTGCAGTCATTGTCAAGCCAATGAGTAACAGGGAATTCGGAATGACAGCAAAAAAACAGACTGGCACTCAATCTCAGTCAATGATGCTGTATGGTCTACATTCCTCATGTCTTAACTTCCACAGGTTATACATACACACTTGATATTTCATAATGAACCTCTCGATAAACTCATAGTACTATATGCTATCTGAAGTGACACCACAGTTCAAGATAAGACAGTACGTGTTGCAAAAGAAAAACAATCCTATAAATCATACAGAGGAAAACATATTGCACTTCGCCATGAATGAGATTACACATTTCTGATATGACTTCAGATTATATGCATCAATAGGGGCATTTCTACATATTAGGTCAAAATGAGAAAAAAGTCTCAGACAGAATGAAAATGTTCCTTTCTACAATGGATATGGACGAACATTATTGACTTATGTTGCTCTTGGGTGAGTTTCCCAAAGGTTATATAGCTAAGGCAGCAATCTCGACAACCCAGTCGCGATTGAAAAACAATTGGAAAAATCTATGTTTGAGGGCCAATCATCTGTGCTAAATGTGTTATTTATCTGTTTCACAAGTGGCTTAGGTCTGAGTCATAAAGTACCACGTTAGCTACCACGTAAAAAAATATGTATATATAATCAAAGAGGCTACTTCCCAAATGGTCATTTTCCGCCACCAGCCAATTAAAATGCATGAAGCTAGTGTCCACCAATCACCTTAGCGATTCCCCCAACCCTGCTATCAGAAGCCTTAGTGATTCCCATTTACAATCGTACACCGTACCGCCTGTCGTCTTTCCTCACTATACTAACCAATTTTGATCCACTAGTCTCGCAAGCTGGACTCAAGTCTCTCAGTGGCTCAGTCTACTTGAGACTGAAAGCCTGGCTGAGCGAGACTTTACCGCTTAACATGAAACCACCTTGAACATACAAAGCCACCCACAGCAACGTTCTGCAGTATCCTGTTACAGAAGGCACAACAGGATGCCATCACTGAGTACAAACATCACTTTAGCCTCTCTATTCTTCAACTTGAGCCCACGCTATTAACCATCTCAACATCACTTTAGCCTCTCTGTTCTTCAACTTGAGCCCACGCTATTAACCATCTCAACATCNCCCACGCTATTAACCATCTCAACATCACTTTAGCCTCTCTGTTCTTCAACTTGAGCCCACGCTATTAACCATCTCAACATCACTTTAGCCTCTCTATTCTTCAACTTGAGCCCACGCTATTAACCATCTCAACATCACTTTAGCCTCTCTGTTCTTCAACTTGAGCCCACACTATTAACCATCTCAACATCACCCATATCGCTGCAGCCTCTTTTCAAATGGCCTCATAATCATTATTAGAGTGTCTTGTTTGGGAGGACTGCAGACCCCGTCCCTGACACTAACCTCTGTCGGACTGAACTATGCCCACCCCTTCGCCGAATGGTCCTTTGCTTAGATGGGTCCTTCCAAAATAATCTGTTACGATCCGACGACCGCAAATCGAGGACCTTTTGTCCTTGACTAACGCAGCGTTTCACACAGCATGTCTGCGTCATCCCATAGCACTGGAAACAGGAGAGACACCCGCACCAAGCCAGGATGTAACAATAGTAAAGTAAGATAACAACCTGGGTTATTAAACAGCCCAGTGGCAAGCGCCAAACAGCACAACGACAGATATTTGGTTCCCTCGGAAACAAAATGTTGAGTGACATCGTTATTAAGACGTTAGAGGGAGGGAGGGGACGGGTGGGCGGCCGTGGCAAATGGATTCTTTGGTAAAGATGAAAGTGTTTTGGTATTCTAGATGGCCAACAGAGTTATGACAGATCTTGTCCTGCCAGGTAAGTTGGAAAACGATATTGGTGAACCCTCTCGATTATATTTCCCCACATACTCTAAATAACAATCAATACTAAATCAAGACAAATCATCATGACACATATCCACAGGAAGCTAGCTGCAAGCTATGAAACCCATGTGAACAATACCAATTATACTGCACATAAACATCTGGCCTATAGCAATAAGCATAACATTGTATATACTGTATCTATAGTTATTCGACGCATCGTGATATCAAACCAACACGTCATATCAAATTACTGGAAAGAGAAACGACAGAGATTTGAAATGTGATCATCAATAATGAAAAATCTCTAACTGTTCATGTAAAATGCCTTACGAGAAAATAGATGCAACTATCCAAAGTCCATTGCGTTAGAATACTTGTATTGTGCTCGGCATCGGTGAGAGGGTTGAGAAGAAAAAGACGACTTAATAGCCTTCGCACGAATCTTGTCAAGACGGTGTGATAAAAATAACGAAATGTTTTTGTACCATATTGTGAAAGTGCTATGAAAAAGATACGCGGAGGTGAAGGGAGTGTTCAGTACAACTGCCTGAACACATCAATTAACACCAAAAAAGGTGAATGCACATGGCTGCCATATCATCCTAAACGATCAATATATCAACTAAATGACATGGTGCCTTTAGTAACCGACTGCTTGCTTTTCTATTAGCGTTAGCTGGTCAACAATACCATTCCTCAGTACAGGTCCTGAAGGGCATGACTCCAGTGGGTTTTGAACAGTGGTGACTGGATTCCTATGGAAGGAACCACAAGTCAAGACCATAACATAACAGGGGGGGGGGGGGGGGGGGGTTACTACCACGTTACTAGCCTGGTCTCATACCAAACATTTTTGAAACACTGCCATAATGGACCTGCAACAAAGAACCCTGCTCAATCCACCAAGATGTCTATTCCCAAATAATCCAGAATAGAATTTCCACATTTCCAAGACTCTCAATGTTCTACCTGAAATTCACCTTGTCCTTTCACACAGATTAACATATACGAATTGGTTTTCATTCAATTGGGACATAAAAAAAAAAAAAAAAAAAAGGTATTAGCTTTCTGCAGCACTGTGGCTTATCTGTCTGCAAAAGCCAATTTCAGGCTGGCCGCTAAAATTACTTTTCTCTAATCAGCACAGAAATGCATGGATACGCGTCACAATGGTAAAACAACGGGAGACACATTTTGTGAGACCGGTTATAATTAACACGGCAGCACTATGTTGCTAGCAAAATAGTTTTGAAACGATTGCTAACTAACTGTAAACAAGTTTTGCTGGCTAGGTAGTAAGCCTCTTGGCTAACGGTGAGGCAAAACAATTCACTTATTTACTGTTAATTAGCCACCACAAATCTCTTTGCTAGCAAGCGCGGTGGTATCTTTGAAACGACAAGGTGCCTCCAGTAATGTTCACTTTTCGATATTCTATGACATCTCCACTTTCCAAGTGTATAAGCCAACACACCACAGCTAATTGATTAGACTATAACTACGAATGTGTGTGTGCGCACACGTTCACGTGTGTGTAGCCTGTGTGCCTGGAAACTACAGCCATCTCATCTGGTAATAGACACATTAGTCTGAGGAGGGGCAGGAACAATGTGCAGTGTTAAGAAATAGGGAACACAGTATTAGGGCTTAGTGCCGCAGCTAGTCTTTGCTGTAGCTGACATATCTGGTATAGGGCTAAGGAGCAGACTTAGGGGGTAGGGTTGAGGATATAGGGTTTTAGTGGTTCTATCCTGCCACTTTTTTTGCTTTAATAGACACGCAGATCTGAAGGGGTTAGGAAATGGGTTAGGGTTGAGGGTACACTGCGTTAGTGGTTAGGGTAAGGGCTATGTGGTTGTCTTTGCTCCAGTAGACACACAGGTCTGGGTATGGTTAGTGGTTAGGGTTGAGGGTACACTGTGTTAGTGGTTAGGGTAAGGGCTATGTGGTTGTCTTTGCTCCAGTAGACACACAGGTCTGGGTATGGTTAGTGGTCAGGGTTAGGGTACAAGGCGTGGTCTTTGATCTAGTAGACACACAGGTCGGGGAACTTCATTTCGTAGACAGGGACAGACTGGTGTTGAGCGTGGCCCGCAGAGATAGACACCACTCCAGAGGGGCTGGGAGGGGGCCTGGGGGAAAGAGTGAGAGAAAAACAGAGGGAGTAGAAAAGAGAGAGAGGGAAGGGAGAGAGAAAGGGGAGAAAAGAGAGGATGGAATAGCAAAGGGAAAAAGAGGGGAGGGAGATACAGAAATAGGAGGGGAGAGAAAAGAGAAAGAGCGAAGGGAGAGAGACAAAATGGAGGAATAAGACAAAAAGGGAGCAGAAAGGAGGGAAGGTTATAGTTCTTACAAACACAATTCAACACCACAGTTTCTATAGTCTGAGAAGAACAGACCAGATGGACAGAAAGCAGGTGGGTAAACCTTCAGGGCAGCCTCAGAAATGATTAGACAATACAATTATACATTTAATAATTGAATACAAGGTCTCGGTTGCAAAATATTATTCTGACGTTAAAAGGGACTTCTTTTGACCTCAACGGTCACTTACCGGATAGTGAGCTCGAAGATTTGCGCCAGTCTGTCATGTAACATATTGGCCTGTTGATAAAGAGCGACCACAGTGAGGATGGAGTTCAATATCCTTAACACATATTCATCAAAAAGGAGTCTCTATACAATTCGATCAGATGTGATTTCAGTGTTTCAATTTGCTACGCTTTCAGTCTGTGATAAACTTAACTGGACCTGTGTAGCTTACAAAGTCACTATACACTGTAGGTTCATGTGTGTGTGTGTGTGTGTGTGTGTGTGTGTGTGTGTGTGTGTGTGTGTGTGTGTGTGTGTGTGTGTGTGTGTGTGTGTGCGTGCCTGTGCGTACGTGTTTCATGGATTATTCTGCCATAGAAATCCTTGGGCGGGCCGTGTTTTTTGGGCTGCCTAAAGGCATCTGCATATATTATGACGACATTTAAGTTTTTGTTTGTTTTTTTCCAGCTGTTCGAGCACACAAAATTGTTTCTCGAAGCCAAAGTCGGTAGCCGAAGTCGATGCCCCCTTATCGGCGACTGGTCAACAGTAGAGATTATTCAATTAAGCGCCTGTTGTCATTCAACGAGAGATGACTCGCCCTCATGCGAAACATTTTGTTGTTGTTGTGAATATTAAAACATCAGAAAAAAATAAGAAACCAGCACACTGCTCTTGATAGTGTCACTGTTCTTTAATAAGCTTTACGTATCGACCTCACGGCCTTCGTCGGAGCGTTTTTAATTAGCACCCTTACGTGGACATAGCCCCACCCACATCTGTTCCATGCATCAAATGGGGTTGGAGTCGAGGGAAAACGCAGACAGAGGTATCCACTGAGAGTGAATTCCCTACAGACAGCGACTCTAGCTACCATCGCGCACATACTGTTTTTTTGGGGCCCGAAAGTAGCACAACAAGGCTCCACGAAAGAAAAGAAACGACGTAGGAGAGGCAAACGTTCAAAGAGGCGACCAGGAACACAGGCCGTGTACACGGAGCTACTGCAGGATGTGGTAATTAACCTCTCCAAAAAAAGATTAATGGTTTTTGTGACTGCACTTAAAGACACTTTCAAAGTTCTTGAACTTTACCGGATGACTGACCTTCACGTCTTAAAGTAATGATGGACTGTCATTTCTCTTTGCTTATTTGAGCTGTTCTTGCCATAATATGGACTTGTTCTTTTACCAAATAGGGCTATCTTCTGTATACCACCCCTACCTTGTCACAACACAACTAATTAGCTCAAACGCATTAAGAAGGAAAGAAACTCCACAAATGTACTTTTAACAAGGCACCCGTTAATAGAAATGTATTCCAGGTGACTACCTCATGAAGCTGGTTGAGAGAATGCCAAGAGTGTGCAAAGCTGTCATCAAGGCAACCTTGAAGAATCTAAAATCTAAAATATATTTAGATTTCTTTAACACTTTTTTGGTTACTACATGATTCCATATGTATTATTTCATAGTTTTGATGTCTTCACTATTATTCTACAATGTAGAAAATAGTAAAAAATAAAGAAAAACCCTGGAATGAGTAGGTGTGTCCAAACTTTTGAATGATACTGTATATCTCAATAGGTCATGGTTTTTTAGTCTCCGAATATCCACTATTTCTAATGTGTCCATGCCTAGCACATTAGAGGCTGCTGCCTATAGGCATACACTAGACATCACTGGCCACTTTAAGGAATGGAACACTAGTCACTTTAATAATGTTTACATATCTTGCATTTCTCATGTCATATGTATATACTGTATTCTATACTGTTCTACGGTATCTTAGTCACTTTAATGTTTACATATCTGGCATTACTCATCTCATATGTATATACTGTTTCTATACTATTATACAGCATCTCATTCACTTAATAATGTTTACATATCTTGCATTACTCATCTCATATGTATATACTGTTTTCTATACTATTCTACTGTATCTTAGTCCGTTCCGCTCTGACATTTTTCGTCCATATGTAAACATTCTTAATTCATTCCTACTTAGATGTGTGTATCGGGTATATGTTGTGTAATTTGTTAGATATTACTGCACTGTCGGAGCTAGAAGCACAAGCATTTCGCTACACCCGCAATAACATCTGCTAATCACGTGTATGTGACAAATAAAATTTGATTTGATTGGTGATCTCCTTAAGGGCACGGTGATGATAGTTTGTGGAGTGATTTCCTTTATGGCCCATTGAGGTACTTAACACTGTGTTATAGTCTCCCAACACAATGATTTCATTGCTTGTTGCCTGTTAGTTCAATACATTTGTATAAACATTTCAAAGAAATATGGATCATCCTGATTTTGAACATATAGATTAATGAGCCAAATCTGTTTTTCATCCACTTTCATATTCAAAATGGTCCAACAATTAATTTTTGTTAATTAATATAACACCTTTTGAGTTCCTTTTTCCCATTCCTTTTCCCACGCAACTTAATTTAAGCATGTAGAGTGAGTTTCCTGCAAATCGTATAGCTTATATTCCTTTTCTTTGGTTCCATCGTTACGGATAATCCTGAATGAATCGTGAATAATAATGAGACAGAAAGTTTGAAGCACAAATACATGCTGTTATTGTAATGGTGAGAGGTTAGCATGTATGATATTTTTGCGTCTGTAACTTTCTCACTCATCACTATTCACGATTAATTCAGGATTATCCGTAATCATGGTATATTAATGTAGAAGTGTTTAGAAACATATCATATTCTTATTTACAACAAAAGTGACTCCAAAATGACACAATACATTATTTACCACTCATTTCTATTGGGCACAAAATAATTTGAAACCAAAACAAAAAGCAAATGCATCCAACAAATTTGTAGATTAAACAGGCTTGATGTAGTCATTTCGTGCAATGAATATGGGAACAAATACTTCACTTTATACTACTTTAATACACATACAGTTGAAGTCGGAAGTTTACATACACTTAGGTCGGAGTCATTAAAACTCGTTTTTTAACCACTCACAAATGTCTTGCCAACAAACTATAGTTTTGGCAAGTCAGTTAGGACATCTGCTTTGTGCATGACACAAGTACTTTTTCCAACAATTGTTAACAGACAGATTATTTCACTTATAATTCACTGTATCACAATTCCAGTGGGTCAGAAGTTTACATACACTAAGTTGACTGTGCCTTTAAACAGCTTGGAAAATTCCAGAAAACGATGTCATGGCTTTAGAAGCTTCTGATAGGCTAATTGACATCATTTGAGTCAATTGGAGGTGTACCTGTGGATGTATTTCAAGACTTACCTTCAAACTCAGTGCCTCTTTGCTTGACATCATGGGGAAATCAAAAGAAATCAGCCAAGTCCTCAGAAAAAAAAATTGTAGACCTCCACAAGTCTGGTTCATCCTTGGGAGAAATGTCCAAATGCCTGAAGGTAACACTGCTCCAAAACCAACATAAAAAAGCCAGACTACAGTTTGCAACTGCACCTGGGGACAAAGATTGTAGTTTTGGAGAAATGTCCTCTGGTCTGATGAAACAAAAATAGAACTGTTTGGCCATAATGACCATCGTTATGTTTGGAGGAAAAAGAGGCAGGCTTGCAAGCCCAAGAACATCATCCCAACTGTGAAGCACAGGGGGTGGCAACATCATATTGTGGGGGTGCTTTGCTGCAGGAGGGACTGGTGCACTTCACAAAATAGGATGGCATCATGAGGAAAGAAAATTATATGGATATATTGAAGCATCTCAAGACATCAGTCAGGAAGTTAAAGATTGGTCGCAAATGGGTCTTCCAAATCGACAATGTCCCCAAGCATACTTCCAAAGTTGTGGCAAATGGCTTAAGGACAACAAAGTCAAGGTATTGGAGTGGCCATCACAACTCCCTGACCTCGATCCTATAGAAAATGTGTGGGCAGAACTGAAAAAGCATGTGCGAGTAAGGAGGCCTACAAACCTGACTCAGTTACACCAGCTCTGACAGTAGGAATGTGCCAAAATTCACCCAACTTATTGTGGGAAGCTTGTGGAAGGCTACCCAAAACGTTTGACCCAAGTTAAACAATTTAAAGGCAATGCTACCAAATAATAATTGAGTGTATGTAAACTTCTGACCCATTGGGAATGTCATGAATGAAATAAAAGCTGAAATAAATCACTCTACTATTATTCTGACATTTCACATTCTTAAAATAAAGTGGTGATCCTAACTGACCTAAGACAGGGCATTTTTTCTCGGATTAAATGTCAGGAATTGTAAAAAACTGAGTTTAAAAGGTGTTTGGCTAAGGTGTATGTAAACTTCCGACTTCAACTGTAAGTGAATTTGTCCCAATACTTTAGCTCCCCTAAAATGGGGGGACTGTGTACTATGTATTGCTGTAATTTCTAAACAGTTCACCCGATATGGATGAAAATACTCTCAAATTAAAGCTGACCGTCTACACTTTAACCTTTTGATTATAGAGCCAAAAGAAAAAAAACATTCTTCACTGTCCCAATAATAAAAGCTAGACAGTCAGGGAGAATTTAAAATCCAAAAGCAATTAATTTAGCGGTATTGAGCAGTAATGTTATTATAGTTGAGCAAAATAACACAGCATTAACCATGGCAAAATGCAGAGAATCTCAGGAAATATGTATTTCCTTCTCTCAGCTCCATGATAGAATCGCAGGAAATTAGCATTTAAAAAAAGCCCTCTGTTTGCAAGTTTTATTATAATTTTTCATTGAACCTTTATTTGAACAGGGAAAAGTGCCCTGAAAAGTGCCCCATTCGTAAAGTATTCAGACCCCTTGCCCTTTTCCACATTTTGTTATGTTACAGCCTTATTCTGAAATGGATTCAAATGTTATTTTTCCTCATCAATCTACAGACAATACCCCAAATGGACAAAGCAAAACCACATTTTTAGACATTTTTGCAAATGTATTAATAATTAAAAACGGAAATATTACATTTACATAGGTATTCAGACCATTTAGTACTTGGTTGAAGCATCTTTGGCAGCGATTACAGCCTTGAGTCATCTTGGGTACGTCACTACAAGCTTGGAGTTTCTCCCATTCTTCTCTGCAGATCCTCTCAAGCTCTGTCAGGTTGGATGGACAGCTATTTTCAGGTCTCTCCAGAGATGTTCGATCGGGTTCAAGTCCGAGATCTGGCTGGGCCACTCAAGGACATACAGAAACTTGTCCCGAAGCCACTCCTGCATTGTCTTGGCTGTGTGCTTAGGGTCGTTGTCCGGTTGGAAGGTGAACCTTCACCCCAGTCTGAGGTCCTGAGCACTCTGGAGCAGAATCTCTCTGTACCTTGCTCCATTCAGCTTTCCCTCGATCCTGACTAGTCTCCCAGTCCCTGCCGCTAAAAAACATCCCCTCAGCATGATGCTGCGACCACCATGCTTCACCGTTGGGATGGTGCCAGGTTTCCTCCAGATGTGACGCTTGGCATTCAGGCAAAAGAGTTCAATCATGTTTCTCATGGTCAGAGTCCTTTAGAGGCCTTTTGGTAAACTCCAAGTGGGCTGTCATGTGCCTTCCTTCTGGCCACTCAACCATAAAAGCCTGATTGGTGGAGTGCTGCAGAGATGGTTGTCCTTCTGGAAGGTTCTCCTATCTTCACAGAGGAAGATAGGAGAGTGACCATCGGGTTCTTGGTCACCTCCCTGACCAAGGACCTTCTCTCCGAATTGCTCAGTTTGGCTGGGCGGTCAGGTCTAGGAAGAGTCTTGGTGGTTCCAAGCTTCTTCCATTTAAGAATGATGGAGGCTACTGTGTTCTCGGGGACCTTCAATGCTATGTTGGTACCCTTCCCCAGATCTGTGCCTTGACACAATCCTGTCTCGAAGCTCTACAGACAATCCCTACAACCTCATTGTTTAGTTTTTGCTCTGACATGCACTGTAAACTGTGGGACCTTATATAGACAGGCGTGTGCCTTTCCAAATCATGTCCAATCAATTGAATGTACCACAGGTGCTCTACAATCAAGTTATAGAAATATCTTAAGGATGATCCATGGAAACACCTGAGCTCAATTTTTCTAATTTCATAGCAAAGGGTCTGAATACTTAGCTAAATAAGGTATTTCAGTTTTTTATTTTTTTAATAAATTAGCAAAAATGTCTCAAACCTGTTTTCGCTTTGTCATGATAGGGTATTGTGTGTAGATTGATGAGGGAAAAAAAGAGATTTAATCAGTTTTAGAATAGGGCTGTAACGTAACAAAATGTGGAAAAAGTCAAGGGGACTGAAAACTTTCCGAATGCATTGTACAACATAAATATACATTATACCCAAACATATACACATTAAAATACAAAATACAGTCATGGGAAGCACAAATAAAACATCACAAATCACCAAGACAATGAGTTACATTCCTCCACAAATAAGTCCCCAATCAAAACTTTAAATTGCCCGAACGGCATCAGAACATCAAGATGAAATGTATGACATTTTTTTTCAGCAATACGGTGCATTAAAACTAAAAGCAGATTTACCTAGCTCGGTGGAGACCTTACGAACCTCAAGAATGAACGGGTTAGGCAACTCAGGTGTCTATACTTCAACACCAAAGTTAGATAAGATGGAAGTTTATGAAGTAAGGCCTTGTAGAACAAAAAGGAAGTCATGTAAAGATCTACGGGTGTGTGGGTGTATGTATGTGAAACAGAGAGTAAGCAGTGTGTGTGTGTGTGTGGCAGCACTGTGGTCAACGTAATCTTTGGTTTACCTTGGACTCGCAGTGGGCGGCAATCTCCTCAAATGGAGCCTTCTGGAACTTCTCCATGACCTGGCGCCTCTTCTCCTTCTCCTGCTCCTCCAACCCTGTGGTTTCTGGAGAGATGAAATCACAAATCACATTTTGTCTCCTATTTCAGCTGGTTTTAACCTGGTATTTACAAAAAAATGATCTGGTAACGTCTTTGTAGTTTGACGCATTAAAGGTCCAATGCAGCTGTTTTTATATCAATATCAAATATTTTCTGGTTAATAATTATATAATTAAAGTACCTTACTGTGATTGTTTTCAATAAAAATCAAACTAATCTGGTGATGTCACCAGGCAGGCCAAAATGACAAAACAGGCTGAAATTTCAGGCGGTCTTTTCAAAATGAAGTTTTCGATTGCACTGGGCCTTTAAGCTCAGTTGCTCAAAATGGAACATAGTGGTTATTGTGTCAATGAAATCAAATAACATTTTATTGTTCACATACACATGGTTAGCAGATGTTATTGCGAGTGTAGCGAAATGCTTGTGCTTCTAGTTCCGACCATGCAGTAATATCTAACATGTAATCTAACAATTCCACAACAACTAACTAATACACACACATCTTAGTAAAGGAATGGAATACGAATGGCAGAGCGGCATAGGCAAGATGCTATAGATGGTATAAAATACAGTATGTACATATGAGATGAGTAATGCAAGATATGTAAACATGAATTCGAAATCATCAGTTTTGTGTTATACAATCAACACTTTATCAAGAAAGGGGGTCGATTGTTAACTATGCTTGCTAAAATGCTGTGTGCTATGACAGACTTTACAAAGACTAATACGGTTGAAGGGGTTCTGCTCATAGCTACAGGGTTTCCAATGCCTTACCAATGGCCTTTTTCAGAGTCTCGAAGGTGATCTCCTCAGCCAGCGGTGACTGCAAAGAAAGAAAGTGGAGTACTTTAACTCAACAAAACCCTGGGCATTGCGAAATCTTCCTTGTACTTACACTATATCAGGTACATATGGTTTTATAATCATTAGAATACTAACAATATATGGCTTTATCCCATATATTACAGACACCAACTTTTCCTGATACCAAGTGAAACCGGGATACCCCTATTATCCCCGCAAAGATCTCAGAAATCACAACCAAAAAAGACATGACATGTACATTTGTGTGCGATAGAAAGCGAAGGTAGGAGCACTGCTTGGGTGTTCAATGTTGCTGGAGTGTACATGTGTTTAATTTGTTTATATTCAGACGTGCAAAAACATAATAGAGCCACGCTCAGAGCTTACCTCCTTTTCCTTTAAAATTATTAAATTAAATTTAAATAATTTAATTTAAATAATTTAAATAATTTAATTTAAATTATTTATTTAAATTATTTCCACTGTATCAGGATAGCATACATATGTCCAGACGCACCTTGTCTGGTAGGCTATCGGAAGGGAAATCCACTTGAAGAGAAATGGTGTCAACCAAACTCTTTCTTCTGGTGAAGCGGTCTTCATCTGCATCATAAAATAAGTACTTCAGTGGAGGTTGTCATACTACGGTTTGAAGTACACAGTATAGTGTTAGTCGAGAATAGTACTGTAACACACATGTGCAGGTGCTATCTAGTTTCCTTTCTTTTTGTAACCGTGTCATACGTACGATACAACAATGCATTTCAATGCCATTAAACATCTCTGAAGTGCAGAGCCTGTAGTGCAGCAGAAAAACTCCCAGCTTGACACATATGCACACCTCTCACCCCACCGGAGACGGGGGTTTAAATCCCCACTCCAACCCTAATCTGTCCCCCCCCCCACCTGCATGTCTCAATAAAAATACAAACGGAAGAAAATAAAGAAAAAACAAATATGTCAGATGAATGGGTTTCTAAATCAAGATTGAACGCAGTACATTTGTTATATCTTTGTTATATACCATTAAGTATAGTATTGGGAGACGGTGTGTCACAAACTCTTCAATTAACCTGAAACTTGTTGCGGTGCCCGTCTGAGGTAATAAGTAAGTAAGTAAGCAAGCAAGCATTGTCCGAGCCAGACCGTTTTTGTCTATGTGTAACTCTTTGTTGTTGTTTTTGTTGCACTGCTTTGCTTTATCTTGGCCAGGTCGCAGTTATAAATGAGAACTTGTTCTCTACTGGCCTACCTGGTTAAATAAAGGTGAAATAAAATACATTTTTAAAAGGTCTGTAGTAGGCTACTGTACAAAAGTGTTCATTATTGTAGGTAAAAACCTGTGTAAACCAATGTGACCCATACAGCTTGAAACACACTTTAAAACAGGTATGACTAATGAGCTACCCACTTGTGGAAAGGTGCTAATGACAGCTCGGTGTGTGTGTCCAGTGTGTTAATGTCCAGTGTGTTTGTGTGTGTGTTGTGGATATTGGCATTACCATATTCACACTGAATACTCTTGACTTAAGCAATTTGGTACCTAAACACTAACATGGCGACTACCATGGATCTACGTGATGGTGTCGAATAGTCAGTGGCGAGCGGTCATTCTGGGCAGGCTTTCTTGAGTAAGACAGCTCCAAAATGCAGGTGTTGCAGCCTAGCTCAGTGTTTTCTGTGGTGGAGGGGCAGCCAGCGGAAAATACAGAGCGTAGGGGTTGGTAATCTTCTCTAGTTGCGCCGTGATTGGCTCAGTGTTCTGTCACTCATGGGGACACTACATCCCCGCAAAATCTACACGGAGAGCTAGAAAGTTCAAGCCCCTTGGGTGCTGCCATAGATTTACATTAGAAGTGCCCGTCCAAGAAGGCTCAAGATCATTGCCCACTGATAAAAGGACCTCAAATCACATTATATCTACCATAGCTTTGATTGGACTGATCATGTCAACATCCTACTTCCAAAATCATATCAAGCAAGCTAGACAAGCAGTCATCATCATGAATCCCCTCGACAATCTACTGGCAAATCCTTGTCATATGAAGAGCAATTATAGATAAAACATATCGGTGCTCATCGTCCATAAACATTACACAACAAGTTGGAAATCGCAAATTCAACAATGAGTGGTTTGGAAGATAACAGTGGCTAACTGCAAGCGTTGCAAAGCAATCACTATTTTGCTTCCCCTCACTGCTATTTGGTGGAGAGGGTGTGTAATCTGTGTTTAAGGGTCTCTTTTTCAAGCTTAAAAGGATAAACATTCACACGCAACACCATAAGCCAGAAAAGGTTGAATACATTGGCCATGCTGTCAATCCAGCATGACTTCTGCCACATTGTCACGCCCTGGCCTTAGTATTCTTTGTTTCCTTTATTATTTTAGTTAGGTCAGGGTGTGACATGGGGAATGTATGTGTTTTTGTATTGTCTAGGGTGGTTGTATGGTTTAGGGGGTTAAGTAGAGTAGATGGGTTTGTGTTTAGTGTAGGTGTCTAGCTGTGTCTATGGTTGCCTGAATGGTTCTCAATCAGAGACAGATGTCATTAATTGTCTCTGATTGGGAGCCATATTTAAGACAGCCATAGGCACTAGGTTAATGTGGGTAATTGTCTATGTTGTACGTTTGTAGCTTGTGTGTGCACTTACGTCTTTAGCTTCACGATCGTTTGTTGTTTTGGTTTCAGTTTGTTAAAGTGTTCGTTGCGTGTTTTTTCCTTTTCTCTAAAATAAAAGAGAATGTATTTTGCACACGCTGCGCCTTGGTCCACTCTCTCTCAGCACGACGATCGTGACACACATTCAAAACAACTGGAAACTCGTAACTGGGAAATCTCAGATTGGGAACTGGGAACTCAGGAAAAAGAATGAGCGCCGACTGGGAAAATATATATTGTTTTACCTTTATTTAAGTCAGTTAAGAACAAATTCTCATTTTCAATGACAGCCAAGGAACAGTGGGTTAACTGCCTTGTTCAGGGGCAGAACGACAGATTACTACCTCGTCAGCTCGGGGATTCGATCTTGCAACCTTTCGGTTACTAGTCCAACGCTCTAACCACTAGGCTACCTGCCGCCCATGGGAAAATATGTTTTGAACGGTCATCCCACTCGGAATTCCAAAGTCGGGAACTCGGTTCTCTTTTCTAGAGCTCCGACCTGAAGATCACTGACGTCATGATTGGACCTTGTTTTCTCTTCTTCTCTAGTTCCCAGTCATCTGTGGAACTTGTTCAGTTTAGGTGTCAGTTATTGCATGTTGTTATGTTCATTCAAATATTTACACATGTTAAGTTTGCTGAAAATAAACGCAGTTGACAATGAGAGGACGTTTCTTTTTTTTTGCTGACTTTATTTGGTTAACTTTAGCTAGCTATGACAATTGCTTTGTATTGCTAGTACCCTATCGATTGGGATTATGGTTCAGTGTTTAGCTCGCATGTCTAAACAAGAGACTCCACTTCGCCAGATGATTACGTGACCCGTCAAGTTAGCCAGGTGTGTCTGACGGTGATTACGGCTATCTATTGTATAATAATGCCAAAATATTTGTATCTGGAATTTGTCTTTCAGCATCAGTAGAACACGCCTGACTCTCCTCCACCAGTCATACAAGGAGAATGGTCTAATGCCTCCCATCAAAAAGAGAGCTGGCCCAAGCAAGCACAGGTTACACCTGAAGCATGAGGACTGTGGTGAGTGGTGAACTTCATCAACAACTACGCAGAGGATAATGCAATAGTATTACCAGGATGCCACCCAGGACATAAACACTTTGGTGGAAAGCTGCTGCCATCCCATTGTGGCAAAAGCATCAGTGTTGCGTCTCCACAAGCAATCGATGACGACACTTGGTAGGTAAAGCATTTTGATTATTTAATTGACCAATGTGATTGGCACTACTTTTATTGATCTCATATTATTTCTGTATTTTCCAGAGGTACGTATAGACGGGCGGTGTGTTATCATTTTAACTTCCACTTTCCAAGATGATGTTTCTGTATGCAGTGCTGCTGCTCTGCACATTTGTAGATAAGTGAAACTTACCTGATAATGATGCATTAAAAAATGATATTACGTTTCATGTTACATTTTCTTTTCATTAACTTATCCTAATGTTCTTTTGTTGTTTGCAGGTGCACTATCCTTCTGACCCTATGCAGCCAGGTCCCATCTACTTTTTAACTCGCAAGTGTGGCTTATTTGGTGTCTGCTGTGAAGGAAAACCACAACAAGTCAACTACTTGATTGATGAAGGCACGTCATCCAGCAAAGGCAGCAGCGCAGTCATCAAGTACATGCACCGTTTCTTCACCAACTACGGAGTTGGGGAAACACGTTTGGACCTGAATTGTGATACCTGCAGTGGCCAAAACAAGAACACATGTGTTCTCTGGTATTGTGCCTGGCGGACCATGCACAAGCTCCCCACAGTCTGGACCTTCACTTCCTGATCACAGGCCACACCAAGCTGCTGCGCAACACTGACACCCTTCCTCCCATAGCTGGTCTGCCTGTACCAGCACCACCTGGACTGGACCCAGCGAGGCAAACGTATCGTTTTGAGAAGATCAGGGAGTTTTGCGACGAAGAGGACATCACATGCCCTGCAACAAAGTCAAGAGCAGGACAGAAACAGGCTCTCCGAATATAGATTCCCTTGTTCGTGTGTGGTTCAGACGGACCAGTCATCAGCACTATCTGCAGTACCTCTATTCAAATGACTCTCTCCTAACACACACGCCATAAGTTGCTGCTGCAATAAAAACATTTGATCCTGCTGCTCAGCCACTTTACCCCTGATTGTATGCATATAACTACCTCATCTATCACTGATATTGTTCTTGTACATACGGTATATTATTTTATTTATATTGACAGGATCTATTTCTGATATTGCTACTATGCAAGTAACCATTTGGCTGTACCATTTACACCTTCTGTAGAGACCCACACTACTCACTGTTTAGCTCATGTGATTCCTTAAGGGGCTGGCTTATGAGGGTGTGAACAATGCTGAATGGGTGTAGACAAAGAAGAGCTCTCCACTAGGTACCAAAACATTCAAAGGCCATTTTCTCAAAAGGGAGTTAACAAGTGTATCAACTTTCAAAGCAGAATTACTTTCCCATTGTTCCACAAAAATGCAGTGTATGATATACTATTTTGTAGTTTTGTAGTCTCTACTTTTATCCAATTAAAAAAATATATATAATCATTTGTTACATAAGGCCGATATGAGCTGGTCGGTCACAAACGTGGAAAAGGTGAAGGGGTGTGAATAACTTCTGAAAGCACTGTACATGTGACTGCATACAATCAAAAATTATAAACAGTACTTGTTCAATGCTACTACTGTACTAAGTACTGACAAATACAAGCAGCCTATATAAAATATCTAACACATTTGACATATCTATGCTACACAGCAAATTCTGCAGAGATGACTAGTATCAACATTACTCACAAAACCCTTTACTGCTATACACCTATAAATTGTACTCACCATAACAGAAATCCAAATGCAAGCGCCATAGTTACAAACATTAATATCATACAGTACACTTGAAGTATGAATTGAAAGACATATCTAATTGAAAAGTCATTCAACAATGCTCTGAAATCTACAAGGCTACTTCTACCCACTTTGAAAGGTCAAAGGTGAACATGCGAGAATTGGGGCTCTGGTCCGGAGTTGAGGTGAAAGGGTAATCTATAGGTCAACGACCTCCAACCTTGGTGCTATCGATGTGCAATGGGTCAGTTGGCTTTAAATAATACACTAATTTAGCTTCACTTATAAACTATACTTGTGTTGAAAAGGTCGGTGTCTGGCTCACTTGACAATACACTAAAGAGAAACCCAAATATTCACTGCATTCAATTAGTGTTGAGCCAAAATGGACACCAACAGAGCCTTTGCACCATGTTGGGAGAGCAGTGACACAGGTACTATGACTACAGAGGATTGGGCGTCAAACTAAGCTCCTCTACTTGGTCTGGTTACCTTGCGACGTCTGCCTGCACCTGTGGAGGATCTTCCCTACCGTGTATAGGACTGAGTCAAATAGGAGTGGGAAGGAAACAAAACAAACAGCTAATTACCCTGTTGCTTTCTGAGTCAATTTAAGACTTACCCACACTCTTACTGTACAAGTAAGAAATGAAATGATTTATAGTCAATGTTTATCAAGAGTATAGAAATAACGACACCCTACCTACATGAACAACTGAAATAAATTAAAACATATTTCTGTACATCAGGGGTCTCCAACCTTGTTCCTGGAGAGCTACTGTCCTATAGGTTTTCGCTCCAACCCTAATCTAGCGCACCTGATTCTAATAGTCAGCTTATTGATACGCTGAATCAGGTTAGTTATAACTGGGGTTGGAGAGCCCTGTCCTACATGAACAAACGTGAAAACGATATTGTGCTAAACGTGCTCACACCTCCCACTTTATAGTTCCGACGCAACTGATTGATCTGATATCCAATGTTTCGGCAGGAAGCTGCTACATTCTTTTCTTTCCCAATGTGTTTCCAGGTTCTGGACGTATCAAGCTTCTCGGAGTAGGAATGGTGATCTGGGATCAGGTCCCCACCCTGTCCATGTAAATCTTATTCATTGTGATCTAAAAGGCTAAACTGAACCTAAAATCAGCACTCCCCATTTGTGTTTTCTCCTACCTACAAAACTTTGCTTACCTGTCACTTGGGGGACGTAGGGGATTGAGAGACGCTCAGCGTTGTATCCTGGGCCGACCAGGCACTCCGCGAGGTCAACCGTCTGGAAATACAGGCTCCGATCTTCCTTCTCAAGAGAATTTGGAAGCCTGAAGAGGAAGGAAAACCGTAGTGAGAGAGCTAAACTTAATGCTAATTCCAGGTAAAGCGCTCTTATTTACTATGACAAAAACAGAGCCATATATTTATGTGCTAGTGTGGTAACTTGAGGACTAGAGAATGGTTAATGAGTGACACAATGAATGGTAGGCTATATTAAAGCCTACCATACACTCTTTGCAAACAGTGCCTTCAGAAAGTATTCATACCCCTTGACTTAATCCACATTTTGTTGTGTTACAGCCTGAATTCTAAATCGTTTTTTGTCACCCATCTACACACAATATCCCATAATGACATGTGAAAACATGTTTTTTGAAATTTTTGCAAATTAATTTAAAATGAAATACACCATCCAAAGCCAAATTAATAACTTCACCTTGCTCAAAGGGATTTTCAGCGACTGCTTTTTTATTACATTTTTTACCCTTCTTTGCGAGGCATTGAAAAACTTCTCTGGTATTTGTGGTTGAATCTGTGCTTGAAATTCACTACTTGATTGAGGGACAGTACAGATAATTGTACTGTATGTATGTGTGGGGTACAGAGATGGGCTACCCTAGTGAAAAAAATCAAATAGAATCCTATAGGATTCTCACAATCCTATAGGATTTTGTATCCCCTCTATCAGAATCGTATTGGAATCAAATTGGACTACCTTTTTTCCTACTGGAAATCAAAAGTAAATCCTATTGGACCCTATATGACTCTTGCAATCCTATAGGATTTTGTATCCCCTCTATCAGAATCCTATTGGAATCATATTGGACTACTTTTGTTTCCTAATGGAAATCAAAAGTTATCCTGTTGGATCCTATAGGTTTTTGATGAGACTGGTAGGATTTTGTCTCCCCACTCAGAATCTCATTAGAAGGTTTTTCTTAATTCAACCCGTGAAATTATAGTTTGTTGTCATTAGTTCCAGTATAATAAAACAACATTAATTACGAAATTTTCATTGATCGGAAAACTACACTTCTATATTAATTTATGTTTCATTCACCTGTAAGAAAACCTTTGTCTTTAAAAGTGACTGATGACTTCACTGATAGGCTAAGAAACGCTGCGAGCTCGTGCTAACGCGCCACCTGTGGCTGTGCAGAGAATCTCCGGGTTTTCTAACATTATTATTCTAACTGTTTGATCCTTCACTGTGCATGAATGCAACAACTGTGACTACAGTATTTGTTTCCTTATGTTTCCTGACAAAGTTGTCAATGTTTTAGTCATATTTGTCATTGTACAACATTTTAGGCACTCATTTTATGCTAACTAAGAAACTACTGTTAGCCACATATTGCCTGTCAACTGACTAGCTAGCTAATTCGATGTGGTCAAACCGCAAGCTTGTGTAATGTAGTAATGCATACTGTTTACGTACTGGAAATTAGCGCAATATAATAATCAACATGTAAAAATAAATCAACATTTCAATTTATGGTGATAGTGTACACATGAATATTTCAATTTAGGCTGATAGTGAACACATTTCTCACTAGTTTAACCATTTATAAAGTTAAAAAGAGCTCATATGCACAATTTAACCGGGCGCACTAGAAAGAGCTCCCATAATGACTGTGCAGCAGCCCGTTCATTCACCCTGCCTACTTATTATAACCTGTCAAGGAATAGTGTTGATATTATTCTATCCAATTTTATTTTAGACCACATTGTATGGACACTATAATTGGATAAACACGGCTTTATTGGACAATCTCACAGCTAAATATGGCACAGAAACAGCCTCTTTGCCGTGTTTCCAGATCTGTGCCTACTCACACCAGTGGCAAATCCCTGAGATTCTCAATTCTCTTCAGCACACCATCACAATATAGGAAAGATTAAAGGCTGCAAGTTAATTTGCAATTTGACCAATTGAAAAATCTTATCAGATTCTGGAACCAGTCTTATTGGAACTCCTATAGTATTCTATCAATAGGATAAAATCCTATCGGAAAGGTTCCAAAATCTGATTGGATTTTCTATTGGATTTTTCAATTGGAATCCTATAGGATTTTTTGACTAGGGTTTCTTTGTGTGTCCTCATCCTTCGGCAATTACCACCAGATGTTTAAAGGTATGCTACAGGACTTTGGCAATGAAGCCATTTATTTACTTCCCCAGAGTCAAATGAACTTGTGGATACCATATTTACAGTACCAGTCAAAAGTTTGGACTCAGTCAAGGGATTTTTTTGTAAAACTATTTTCAACATTGTAGAATAATAGCGAAGACATCAAAACTATGAAATAACACATATGGAATCATGCAGTAACCAAAAAAAAGTGTTAAACAAATCTAAATATATTTTAGATTCTTCAAAGTAGCGACCCTTTGATGACAGCTTTGCACACTCTTGGCATTCTCTCAACCAGCTTCATGAGGAATGCTTTTCCAACAGTCATGAAGGAGTTCCCACATATGCTGAGCACTTGTGGCTGCTTTTTTTCGTCTTCTTCACTCTGCCGACCAACTCATCCCAAACCATCTCAATTCGTTTGAGGTCGGGTGATTGTGGAGGCCAGGTCATCTGATGAAGCACTCCATCACTCTCCTTGGTCAAATAGCCCTTACACAGCCTGGAGGGGTATTTTGGGTCATTGTCCTGGCACAGCCAGAAGAGGACTGGCCCACCCCTCATAGCCTGGTTCCTCTCTAGGTTTCTTCCTGGGTTTTGGCCTTTCTAGGGAGTTTTTCCTAGCCACCGTGCTTCTACACCTGCATTGCTTGCTGTTTGGGGTTTTAGGCTGGGTTTCTGTACAGCACTTTAAGATATCAGCTGATGTAAGAAGGGCTATATAAATACATTTGATTTGATTTGATAGTCCCACTAAGCCCAAACCAGATGGGATGGCGTATCGCTGCAGAATGCTGTGGTAGCCATGCTGGTTAAAGTGTGCCTTGAATTCTAAATAAATCACTGACAGTGTCACCAGCAATGCACCCCCATACCACCTCCTCCATGCTTCACGGTGGGAACCACACATGCGGAGATCATCCGTCCACCTACTCTGCGTCTCACAAAGACACGGCGATTGGAACCAAAAATCTCAAATTTGGACTCATCAAACCAAAGGACAAATTTCCACCGGTCTAATGTCCATTGCTCGTGTTTCTTGGCCCAAGCAAGTCTCTTTTTCTTATTGGTGTCCTTTAGTAGTGGTTTCTTTGCAGCAATTAGACCACGAAGGCCTGATTCACACAGTCTCCTCTGAAGAGTAGATGTTGAGATGTGTCTGTTACTTGAACTCTGCAGCCCAAATAAATGCTTCCCAATCTGAGGTGCAGTTAACTCTAATGAACTTATCCAGCAGAGGTAACTCTGGGTCTTCCTTTCCTGTGGCGGTCCTCATGAGAGCCAGTTTCATCATAACGTTTGATGGTTTTTGCTACTGCACTTGACCTTTCAAAGTTCTTGACATTTTCTGGATTGACTGACTTTCATGTCTTAAGGTAATGATGGACTGTCATTTCTCTTTGCATATTCAAGCTGCTCTTGCCATAATATAGACTTGGTCTTTTACCAAATAGGGCTATCTTCTGTATACCACCCCTACTGTGTCACAACATAACTGATTGGCTCTAACGCATTAATAAGGAAAGAAATTCGACAAATTAACTTTTAACAAGGCACACCATTCCAGGTGACTACCTCGTGAAGCTGGTTGAGAGAATGCCAAAAGTGTGCAAAGGGTAGCTACTTTGAAGAATTTTAAAATCTAAAACATATTTTTGCATTCCGCTAACGGTAGTTAGCATTAACTTGCGAAAGTACCTTTAACTTCCTCCATACTGGATGCAGAGACATACAAATGGTATCCATGAGTTAATCTGACTTTGGGGAGGTAGATAAAGGGCTTCAATGCCAAAATCTCAAAGTATCCCTTTAAACCTATGGAAATTATAACCATTCTCGGTTAAAAATCATGAGTTTTTGCTAAATATATTATTAAATCAAAACTTGAGTTGTCCTTTGCAGGAGTTTGATAATAATTTCATTTAAATGCAACTGCTGTCTTGTGCTTCTCTTGTCAGGCATCCCTTGTTGAATAATGTTTTATCACAAGGGACAAAATGGTTGCCAGGGTCCAATTTTAGCAATCCAAATCCACTTCTCTCACAGCATGAGGTTGCAGTTGGGCGTTCAGTGATACTCATCGTCGTCTTACGTCTAGTGTCATCAGATAAGGGATGTAACAACACTCATCGTCTCAGTGACAATACCCTTTTCAGTCAGTCAACGCAAGCAGCCAATAGACAACAACAGGTTGAAGAGACTTTTATATATTATAAACCAGGTTTCCATCCAACCTTTTTATGCGAGTAAAGTACAGTACATGTCGGATAAAACATGTAATGACAGGCCTGATGGAAACAGCAAATTTGTCAGTAAACGTTCCAAATATTGACAAAACTAAATACGTTAGACAAGGTGGGATCTTTTTGAGTAAAAAAAATATTTTGTGAGAAATGGTGGTGGAAACGCCTTTATGCGTAAATATTGATATAAAAACATAATATTGAAGTAAACTTGGAGTCACGCGGTATGTTGTGTCGTCCTCCCACTACAACTCGGGAAAGCATGAACACCACTCTTGTTTGGTGTTTTACGTATTGTAGACTCGTCAACAGAGATGTTAGCGTGTTCGAGAGATTTCTGTAAGTCTTTAGCTGACACTCTAGGATTCTTCTTAACCTCATTGAGCATTCTGTGCTGTGTTCTTCCAGTCATCTTGCAGGATGGCCCCTCCTAGGGAGAGTAGCAACAGTGCTGAACTTTCTCCATTTATAGACAATTTGTCTTACCGTGGACTGATGAACATCAAGGCTTTCAGAGATACTTTTGTAACCCTTTCCATACTTTTGTAACCCTTTCCAGCTTTATGCAAGTCAATAATTCTTAATCTTAGGTCTTGTGAGATCTCTTTGTTCGAGGCGTGGTTCACATCAGGCAATGCTTCTTGTGAATAGCAAACTCACATTTTGTGAGTGTTTTTTATAGGGCAAGGCAGCTCTAACCAACATCTCCAATCTCGTCTCATTGATTGGACTCTAGGTTAGCTGAGTCCTGACTCCAATTAGCTTTTGGAGAAGTCATTAGCCTAGTGATTCACATACTTTTTCCAACCTACACTGTGTATGTTTAAATTATGTATTCAATATAGACAAGAAAAATACAATAATTTGTCTGTTATTAGTATAAGCACACTATGTTGGTCAAATTTGATGACCAATTCATGCAAAAATCCAGGTAATTCCAAAGGGTTCACATAATTTTTCTTGGCTAGCGTGCACGAGCCAGGACCAAAGATGGGCACTTATGCCTATATTTGGCCCAAACATTGACGGTCAGATTTGGTCCGGTCCAAAACTGAACCAATCATAGACATCTATGTTTCACAAGTTTGGACAGCACAATACAGCACAGTGCAGTACAGCAGAGCAGAGTACAGTACACAGTAAAGTATAGTACAGTACAGTACAATACAATAGAGCACAAGAATACGGAAAAGTGTTAGGGCCAAATTAATTTATTTAAATTGACTGACGTTCTTATATGAACCGTAACTCAGTAACCTCTATGAAATTGTTGCATGTTGCGTTTATATTTTTGTTCAGTGTAGGTGTGCATGCAAAGCAATGCACAACTCCAGATTTCTCACATACTCACTAACATTATTGTGAAGCAAAAGTCCCGACTTTAAATCTTTCTTCTTCTTCTACTGACCACAACAACTGATCAAACAACTACTGAACACACAACTACTGAACACACAACTACTGAAAACACAACTATTGACCGCAACCACACAACTCCTGACCACAACCACACAACTCCTGACCACAACCACACAACTCCTGACCACAACCACACAACTCCTGACCACAACCACACAACTCCTGACAACAACTTGATCAAAACAACTACTGATAAAACAACTCTGCCCGAAACCACCCACAACTCCTGACCACAACCACACAACTCCTGACCATAACAACTGACCAAACAACTACTGAACACACCTACTGACCACAACCACACAACTCCTGACCACAACTACTGAACACACAACTACTGACCCTAACTACTGACCACAACCACACAACTCCTGACCACAACCACACAACTACTGACCACAACCACACATTTACTGACCACAACCACATATTTACATTACATTTAAGTCATTTAGCAGACGCTCTTATCCAGAGCGACTTACAAATTGGACACAACTACTGACCAGACCAGAACCCCTGACCACAACTCCTGACCACAACTTCTAACCACAACTAATGACCAAACACACAACTACTGACCACAACTACAAAACAGCTGACTACAGCTACTGACCACAACCTCACACCTACTGACCACAAAACTACTGACCAAATCGAATGACCACAAGTACTGACAACAACCACACAACGACTGACCACAACCACACAACTACTGACCACCACACAACTATTGACCTCAACTACTGACCTCAACTACCAGCCAAAAGTATAGACCAAAACTACTGACCACGATTACTGACCACAATCACACAACTACTGACCACCACTACAGAACCTCACAACTACTGACCTCCACTACCAGCCAAAAGTACTGACCAAAATCACTGAGTAAAACCACACAACTACTGAACACAACTACTAAACCAGAACTAAATGACCACAACCACACATCTACTAACCAAACACAAAACTACTGAACACAATTACTGACCACAATTACTGAACACAACCCCTGACCACAACCACACAACTACTGAACCACAACTTCTGCAAATAACCACAACTACCTACCACTACTACTGACCAAAAAGACAACTACTGACCTAACATATTGACCACAAACACACAACTACTGACCACAACATCACAACCACACTGTACTACTGACCACTACTGACTAGGGATGGGCATTTGAAATTATTTCACTTTGTGCTTCTCATCCATCGCATGAGAGAATATTTCAACAAATCTGATCAATGAATATTTGAATGCAAGGTGAAGAGGAGGTCAGTGCATGAAGGGTAGCTGCGAAAATATCTGGAGTCAGTGGGCGACCAGACGACACTTACGGACACTTCTCTCTGAAGATGTGCTCAGGGAGGAGGTAAGGGGCCTCCAGGTTCCTCATCTCAATCACCTAGAAGAGTAGAGTGGGATGGAGAGACAGTAAGAGATAAACAGATTATTGTGGATGCTGTTACTACTGGCCTACAGACAACTCAACTCATCAATTTCCTGAACTCTCTCTTTAATTCCAAGGTAATTTACCTTGTTGACGTGTTGACAGAAGGCTGGGTTGGCGATCATCTGACTAAGAAAGTTCAGGTAGGCCGCCACCAGTGCCATGATGCCACAACGGATGACCATGGGCATGTTCTCCTCATTAGCCAAGGACATATCCTGCAACCAATGAAAAGCTTTAGAAATATGCCACACAAGGGCATTTTTTTTGCAACAGATAGAAAGGAAAATAAAAAAAATGGATTGTCCAGAGAAGAGAAAATGTGCCTTTGGCTTTAGTGTAGCATAGAGCACATTACAACAGCCCTAATGCTAGCTAGCTATCTTATAGAATTCTATGCTAGTTGCAGTTAATTCAGTCAGGCATTCAACTAATATATACATTCAATCCACAATGAAGGGAGTTTGCAACGACCTGACTCTGGGTCATGTTCATTACAGCACATCAGTGCAAAGGAAAATGAGCGTTTCTTATTGGATAGTATCAGCAGGGTTGGATAGGTTACTTTTTAAATGTAATCTGTTACAGTTACTAGTTACCTGTCAAATTTTTATCCATAACTTCGCTTTTGGATTACCTAAACTCAGTAACAATCTGATTACTTTCTGTTACTTTTGGAGTACTTTCCCCTTAAGAGGCATTAGAGGAAGACAAAAAGGATCCATCAAACACATTTAGCGTGTCATCATAGTGGTCTTTGACTTGTGCTCAGACTCAGGTGGAACAAACAAACGCACACGTTTTTTCAATGCTGAATTGAATGTCATTGAGAAAACAGAAAGGGGTCAATGCATTTTTTATAAACATCCTTTCTGAATTTAAAAGTAATCTAAGAAGTAATCCAGTTTTTACAAAGTATCTCTAATCTGATCGGAACATTTTTGCTGATAGCGTAACCAATTACAGTTACTGTTTTTCTAATAAGATTACATGTAACTGATTACGTGTAATCAGTTACTCCCCAACCCTGAGTATCAGATAGTATCTTCCTGCTTCAGTCTGTTTTGGAGTATTTTCTTTAATTTTGTGTCTACTGAACACAAACGTGTTGCACTGCAACAATGCTGAGAGGACATCTCTGGCATTTGTATCTGAGGCATTGACTGATCAAATCAAGCTCCTCGAAAGTATTTACTCCCATTCAATCGCAGCTGATATCATTTCGCCACAGCTTCCCATGTTGATAGGGCTATTGAAAATGGTAATTCTGTGCCTGTTAATTTAATTTCAATTGATAGCTCCGTTAGCTCCCTTAAGACACCCACTGTTGTTAGCTCCACCTATGCTATTAATAGCTTTGTATCAAGCTATCCTTTTGCTACATGTGCTCATAAGCATAGGAGTATTGTCAATAGTAATCTTGTGCACGCTATCCTGAATTCTACTATTAGCTCTGTACATTTTGAATCCAACCAGGAAGCCAATTGTGGCGAGCTCATACAGTTCTATTGACCAGTGTCACCATGGATACTCCTGCTGTTTTCAAATCTCGCAGAGGTCTTGGACTGATACGTATAAATGTGTAAACTGGACTTTCTGGATGTCTGAGTGTACGACACAAGCCCAGACGTTCTGGTTATCTCAGAGACTTGACTGAATCATTTGATTATGGATACGGACGTTGCTATATCCAAGTTTATCATTAAAAGGCTAATTGATCATTGGAAAACCCTTTTGCAATTGTTAGCACAGCTGAAAACTGTTGTGCTGATTAAAGTAGAAATACAACTGGCCTTCTTAAGACTAGATGAGTATCTGGAGCATCAGCATTTGTGGGTTTGATTACAAACTCAAAATGCCCAGAAACAAAGAACTGTGGAGGTCCACAATTTTTTTTTCTGAGGTCTAGGCTGATTTCTTTTGATTTTCCCATGATGTCAAGCAAAGAGGCACTAAGTTTGAAGGTAGGCCTTGAAATGCATCCACAGGTACACCTCCAATTGACTCAAATGATGTCAATTAGCCTATCAGAAGCTTCTAAAGCCATGACATCATTTTCTGGAATTTTCCAAGCTGTTTAAAGGTACAGTCAATTTAGTGTATGTAAACTTCTGACATACTGGAATTGTGATACAGTGAATTATAAGTGAAATAATCTGTCTGTAAACAATTGTTGGAAAAATTACTTGTGTCATGCACACAGCATATGTCCAAACCGACTTGCCAAAACTATAGTTTGTTAGCAAGAAATTTGTGGAGTGGTTGAAAACGAGTTTTAATGACTCCAACCTAAGTGTATGTAAACTTCCGACTTCAACTGCATATTGCTCAATGACACTACTATCTCCCAATACTTCAAACCGAGGAGAAAATTAAAGTTGATCAACTCACGCAAACCGGCCATAATGTCAACCAGTGCATGAGACGAAGCCAAGTCTGCCAAGTAGCCTGTGCTAACATTTCAACATACTAAAGGCTATTTCTCATAATAACGACATCTTCTCGTTATAACTTTCTTGTTGTAAATATGAATTCCTACAAAAACAACTAAAAGCTGGTATCGTTGCTTAGGCAATGTTGTGTTGACAGTTTTTTCCCTCCCATCATTATGAATAAATTACATTGACTACTAAAATGTGTCCTGTGACACAATGACTGATTCCACAGGACACCTATTACCTACATACACATTGCATGGCAACAATTGCAAACCAAAACTCACTCACGGATATGAAATTGCACACGTAAAAAAATCTCAAGTTAGGATTCAGCCCCAAATCACCAAAAGTTACACAACGCTATCGGTGTCTTCCGTCCTACCTGCAGGGCAAGAGCCAGCCTGATGAGGTCCACCACCACCTCCTCGTTGGCCAGCTCAATGGTGAGCACGGCCAGGGTAGTGAAGAGTAGCTCAAAGCTCTTGTGACCGTTGTCCTCCTCCTTACAGCCCAGGTAGATGTGACGGTACAGCTGCTGCCCATGCTGAGAGGAGAGGAAGGGAGGGATGAATGTGTAGATGGATAGAAGGAAAGAAGAATGATTGGGTAGATGGATGGATGGGTGTGTGGATGGAAGGATGGATGGAGCGAGAGAGACTAATTCTTTTAAATAAACAAATCTACTTATTGAAATAACTTCATATTCTTGTCATTTGGACATGTCATTTACCAGTCCCTCAATATCTTCATATTTAGTCATTTTTCTTTGGCAACATACGGCACACACAAATGCATTTCACAGAATTGAACAATCGAAGCGCCGGAATTTCATGACTAGAATGGTCATGACGGTCATTCTGATATGTGCATTTGAAAACATTTATATGTGTAAGACAACAGTTGCCTGGCCAGCTAATGGCCCGTCCAAACCTAAACTACATTGTAACTAATTTCACAAATATAAAAATAGATATACAGTGGGGAGAATAAAATGCAAATGAATTACTTAAAAATCATACAATGTGATTTTCTGGRTTTTTGTTTTAGATTCCGTCTCTCACAGTTGAAGTGTACCTATGACAAAAAATTACAGACCTCTACATGCTTTGTAAGTAGGAAAACCTGCAAAATCGGCAGTGTATCAAATACTCGTTCTCCCCACTGTATATTGACAATAGTCTGATGGGTGACAAAATTATCAATTGTCAAATTGAGAATTAAATGATCAGCGCAGCGTGCATTGACAAAGGGAATGGAGCTTACCAAAAAGCAACGTTATATACCATTTTATGCGACTCGAGCAGTTTCCCCTACCAGCTGTGCTGCTTCTCCGTGCAGCCCGCACAGCACAACTGGTAGGGGATACCGCTCGAGTCGCATAAAATTGAATATAACGTTGTGTTTAAAGTTCAGAAATACAGAATTTCATGTATACAAAATCTAAATCATTTCCCGTTTTTAAAAGGACGTATTTGGGTGTTTTTGGAGCCATTGTTCATGTTTTTCCATAGCCCCCCTAATGTAGAACAAGCAATGAGGATGTGGTAGGTTTCGCAAATCCAAGTTAAATTCCCCCCCCCCCCCCCCAAAGTGGCTGGACCCTTCTATAACATGTAATTTACATACATTTAGATTTAGTTGTAAAATAGTGAACAATCCTTTAAATATGCATATGGTCTTTTCGACCGTCACGGTGCTTGAGGTAGAAATGCTCTGAAAGTTTTAGTAATTTATGATATCTCCAAACTACTGCTGGAGTGGAACATACCACATACAGTATTTAGGAAAAGTCAGGGACAGGTGGGTTCAAAGTATTTACTGAAATTAAGTTATTGAAAACGGTCAGATTGACCATCTTGGTGGTTCTAGTGTTAAACATCTGAAAGAAAGAAAAAGTGATGACAATTCCTACGAATTTGAGTATTTCGGACCATTGAGGAGACAGCAAGAGAGAAAAATTATTATTATTATTATTTAAAAAAAATCTGTCAAACCAATGAAAGAGAGTAGGTTTTTAGATAACTGATAGAGAGAGCGAGTAAGAGAGTGAACGAGCGACAGAGAGAGACTGAGGGAAAGAAAGAAAAATCCATGTCCATGGAACAGACTAAGGATGCAACGGTACACAGTATGTTATCGAACCGTTCGGTACGCCCCCCCCCCACGGTTCAATACGCACACGCGAACCGCGGAATCACGGTATGCCTGTCATTTTCATATACTTTCCAAAACGTGTTGATTGCGCTGAAGACCTCACGCACGTTGTACATTCAGATCCACAGAACCAGACGCGCACCTTGTGGCCGTTAGGGGGCTCCTGAGGGCTGACAAACTTTACTCCACAGCAACGTCTCAATGTAGTGACCGCAACCCCCTCCCCTTTCAACAACTAATGGACGATTTGCAATGACATCTCAGTAGGAAACCTCCCTAAGAGGGGCCCCATGAAGAGAGGGGAAACTAAAAACAAATATTCTCTGAGCGCCAACGTGACAATGGCGAGCGCTAGCGAGACCGAGAGAAGCAAATCTGAAGAGGCACCGACGTCTTTCAAATCCACTGTGTGGGAACATTATGGATTCAGCGTTCAATGCGATGATGAGGGTAAGAAGACCATAAACAAACAAAGTACAGTCTGCAAGCATTGCTTTGCCACTGTCGGCCACTCGAGTGGAAACAGTTCTAGCATGATGTGTCATTTTCGTCGCCATCACCCGGCCGTATCCCTTGCAAGAGGAGCCCACTCGTTAGCAAAAACACAACAATCTCTCGCTGCTGCCTTCCAACAACAATTTGCAACAAATTCAGAAACAAAGAAATAATGAAAGCAGTAGGAGTATTCAGAGCCAAAGATTTGCAGCCCTATTCCGTGGTTACTGACTCGTCACATGATGATTTTTTTTTTTACCGCGTTACAATGTCCCCTCCCGCACACATTTCAGCAGCAAAGTAATTCCCAAACTCTGAAACATCACGGAGAGAAATTGAAAAGGAATTGACACAGACACCCTATCTAGCTCTCTCCACTGATAGTTGGACCTCCAGAGCAACTCAAAGCTACCTCACTGTGGCGGTTCACTATGTACTGGATTGGGAGATGAAGAGCTACAGGTTGTCAAAACGAAGAAGCACTTTTAATTCTCCCTTTGATTTCATACAGTAGAGACAGAAACCAGGCCTAGTCAGTCAGGCTGCCATTTTTCTGAAAGGAAAGTTTTATTTGTCTATAGGCAAAATAAAGAGTTCATTGTTTAAAGGGTGATGTGTTTAAATTTTTTCTTAAATATAAAGATACCGAAACCGTAACGTTACAGTGGCCCACAAACCGTTATACATACAGAACCGTGGGCCCACAGTGCCGTTGCATTCCTAGAACAGACAGAGCAAAATATAGCGCCAGACTTTCCATAAGGCCAGAGACGGGTAAATGTGACTGTGGCGCAATGAGGGAGATGTAGCACTGTGAACGAAGAACCCACATTTGCGCAATCACTCAACACATCACAAGCTTTAGTAAAGTGGACAACATCACTGGAGCAAATACCTAAAATAACCAACCAAAGATGATTGCATCGGATTTTTTAAAAACTTGTTTCTGAGTCAGCGAGCAGTGTGACCATCTTTAACGAAAGAGGAGGTGGTGGGTAGTTCCTTATTCATTTAGTCAGATATTAAAATACACACTCGATGGCTCATGAAAATAACTTGAAGCCATGACCTAAAAATAACCAACCTACAAGACTGCCTCTGACACTAAATAGCCTTAAGCAGGGTCGTGTTCAGTAGGCAAGAAATGTTAGAAAACGGTCCGAAACTGGGTGAAGAAGTGAGGTACTATTTGGTATTTTATTAGGATCCCCATTAGCTGTTGCGAAAGCTGCAGCTACACTTCCTGGGGTCCACACAAATCATGACTTAATAGACAAGAACAACTTAAGGACAGAACTACATACATTTGACCATATCCAATAAGAAACACTCCCTTTCTGTTTAAAAACATTTAGCTGTATGTTGCTACCTTGCGCCCTAATCAACACGACCCAGCTGGCGACATAGCTCTCTACCTAGCTACTTATTATGTTCCTCTGACAAAGGAGGATTGAGCCCCATTAATTAGCCTTGACAGTGGCAGCGATAGCATGGATGCTAAATGCTGCAATGTATTTCGGTGGCAATGGTTTCTTTATGGGGGACTTGCAAGAGTCGAGGGTAAATGCTAAATGTTGTGAAGCATATCGCAGCTAGGGGAGCCGGAGCTATGGGCTCTGTGTGGATGACATTGTCTCTAGACTATGTTCAGCTTACTTTCCTCATATACAGTGGCGTCTAAAATGATTGGATTCGTTGTTAAAGATGAGCAAAAAACACGATAGAAATGTTGAGAATACAACCAATGCAAAATAACAGTTGTTTTGAAGTTATTTACAATGTTTGAAGGGTTTATGAAAAGTGTATTCCCATACCGACTTTTACAGGTGTCCTTTGTATTGGTGTAGACTTGACGGACTAGACTGGACTCATTCCCTCTCAAACAAAAATAAGAAATCTATCTATTCTCACAACCTACCTGGCACCCCTACAAACAACAACCTCCAGTCAAAACCGTTACAGTACGCTTACCCTCCACTACATCCCTGATGCCATACCTAAACTCTTCGAACACACGTCTCTTAAAATCAGCTAGACATTGGGACCTCATCGGGACCTCAATAAGCTGAATCAGGCATGTAAGTGCTGGGCTGGAACAAAAGCCTGCATCGCTCTATGATGTTAGGGTTGCTTATGTGGTATTGGCAGGGAGATATGGAGTATTGAAAATTAGCCAGTTTGCAAACTCTGGCACAGACAGAAATGTTGATTAATGTGCATTGTCCCCATCAAATAAACCTAACAAAGTAAAGTAGAATAGAGTCTGTTTATTACACTGCAATAAGGCACAACTACCACCAACAGAGGACAGAGCAGCCAGGTCGTTCAAGATTGATGCCGAAATTGTCCTGAGGACGTCTGGAAATGCCTTAAAAAAACAGCCACTAGGGGCAACAGTTATTACCATCAAGTAGGCTTGGGTTTTGTACTCCAATCACTCTGGATCAGAAGGTTGCGTGTTCGATTCCAGTCATGGACACGTGTTTTTTTATCACAAACCTTAACCCTTACCTTAACCATTTGAAATAAGTGCCTAAACTTAATGTTTTAACCCTATCACAAACCTTAACCCTTACCTTATTCCAAATGGTTAAGTGCCTAAACTTAATGTTTTAACCCTATCACAAACCTTAACCCTTACCTTATTCCAAATGGTTAAGTGCCTAAACTTATTGTTTTAACCCTATCACAAACCTTAACCCTTACCGTAACCATTTGGAATGAGTGCCTAAACGTAATGCTTTAACCCTACCACAAACCTTAACCCTTACCGTAACCATTTGGAATGAGTGCCTAAACGTAATGCTTTAACCCTACCACAAACCTTAACCCTTACCTTAACCATTTGGAATGAGTGCCTACACTTAACTCTTAACTTCTAAAATTCACTTTGAGAAATGGAACGATACAGCACCAGCAGCAACAAAAACACTTTGAAATGTTAAGTTTGGAGCTTGTTGCAGTAAAGAGCTGTGGCAGAAGCATTTGTGATCCATAGTGGTTTTCTATGGGGAGCTGTAATGGAGCGTTGCAACTGGCCCCAGCTTGTTATTTATTCGATGGTAACACTGTCTGTGAAAATCAATTAACGCATCAGAGCTACTAATGTGCTGCTTTACCTTTTAACGCTGTCCATGAATGAAACGATAGGGATTTTTATCACCCAAGCTAACGACTCATTCTACCAAGCATTACAAATGCATACCTTCATTATGCAATCATAATGCATCACACACAGGTAGTACAATGTGCAATACTGGAAGTGTATACTTTTTTAAGTGCAACTCTTTAATTCACCTTTTTCATGAACCCAACGTCTTGTTTCGATATCTTCTCCCTCTTTATCTTCAAGGCCGCCACATTAGGAATGATCCTAACAAAAAAAGAGAAAGATTCAAACATGAAAGATATATTTAGTCGCTAGTGAAAGTCACACCCCTTGCACAGTCTTAAAAAGGACTGGATTTTTTCACCTACCGATTTTCACAACCAAGTCCACACTTTCAAGGTGAAAGAAAATAATTAGTGATGCACTGATATGACATTTTTGGCCAATACCGATATCCGATATTTTTCTTGCCAAAAAAACCTGATACCGATAACCAATATTCAAAATTTTAGCAGCCTTTTAAGCATTCTAGTACAGTTAAATAGTTATCACACACACATGGACGCAGCGGTCCAAGGCTCGGCATCTCAGTGCAAGAGGCATCACTACAGTCCCTGGTTCGAATCCAGGCTCTATCACATCCGGCTGTGATTGGGAGTCCCATAGCACAATTGGCCCAGCGTCGTCCGGGTTTGGCCAGGGTAGGCCGTCATTGTAAAAAATAATTTGTTCTTAACTGACTTGCCTAGTTAAATAAAGGTTACACACACACACACACACACTGACCAAAAAGTTATTTTGTTGGCATTTACGTACGTCCCCATTACCAGTAAAACATAATCAAAACCTATTTCTGTCACTTGCTGTGCTGTTTCATTGTTCATTTGTTCAGTCATTTCATTCTCAACCAGGATTTCTATGGAACGCCGTTTGGGTCTTTGCTATGGAACGTAGTTTGGGTCTTTGCGTGTCAAAAATAAAACAATGACCAGTAGATGGCACTATATTACATGTCAAATAAGCTTGTTGACCAATCAGGACCTGAATATGACTGCACGTCACATAATAATTTAACGCGTTCATACATTTTTTTACGTAATTATTACACATGGATAACACTATCACTTGTATTTCATGTCACAACGATTCATCGATACATATGCTACGTACGATGCTGGTAAAGTTGTCTCGCGCACCTACAATGCTGGTCATAAAAGCTAGCTAGCTCATGGATGCAATTGGATGTGTTTTCTTCTCCAAAAACATATCAAGACGACAGTCTGATTCAGTAGCTATAGTTAGCTAGCTAACTATATAGCTAGGTGTCATCTAAAATAACCCTGATTTATAAGACAGTTTTTCTTTGATTAATGGTGGACGAACCCATCTATGTGAACCTAGCCACAATAAGGATTAGCCACAATAGTGGACTTTGCGGTTAGCCTTCAAAATAAAAGTATGGCATAATTCTACTATTTGTATTACTGTCAATTACATAATTTATATTGAAGGCAAACCACAAATTCCACTATTGTGCCTAATCCTTATTGTGACTCGCTTCACAACACATAACCCGGTCCGGTCGAGTCTCACTAGCCATATGACGCTACTGGCTGCTTATAACGTTAGCCTTGGGCAACAGGGTTAAGTAGCTGGCTAGCTATTTATTTTCATGAACTGAAATTCAATTTCAATATGCGAACAACAAGTGGCAACCTAGCTAATATTTACTCACAAGGATTCCTAAATCATTGCTAAGAATAATGAAAATGACTGCAGTTTCTATGTTTTCAAGCTGATTGTATTGGTGCTAACTAGGTACCAAGCTAAAGCTAGCTACCTCAGAAGTTGCGGTCGAACAAATGATGCTTTATTACCAACGTGGTACTGTAAACACATCGTTCATGGCCGGTGTTTGGAGACTTTTTTGTACAGCTTTGACAGTGCTACTGTATCTTTTTTGACACGCAAAGATCCAAACGGCGTTCCATAGTATGTATGTCTTGAAGCTAATAGCAGTGACATTATTACTGTGTAACTCCGGTTGGGCAACATCTGAAAAATAGCGCACTTGGTAGTGTGCACCGGTGCTCGACCAGTCGGCGAAAGCCAACATCACCCACTACTTTTACTGAGCTTGAGCAATTTTGACCAAAACAATTGATCTATGTTGCTTTACGATTTGTGCAAGGTTGGTAGAATCTTATTCAAAATTATTCACAGCTGTAATGGCTGCCAAAGGTGTTTCCACCAAGTTATAACTCTGGGGTCTTAAGACATACGCAATCAATACATGTATATATATTTTTTTTTAGAAAACGTTAAACTTTTTTTTTTTTTACTTTGAAAGAGTAGGTTGTGTAGATCTGTAGGAAAAATATATATATATTTTAGATTACATTTTAAGGCAGCATAATATGAGGACTGTGCAACGGTTGTTTAGAATTTCAATAGGCACTGTGCATTACATTTTGTTAATTTAGCAGACGCTCTTACCCAGAGCAGCCTACAATCAATTAAGATAACGTACAACCTCAAACACAACAACTAAAAGCGATCGGGGGGAGTATGCACCCCAGCGGAACACCCGACACCGGCAGTGGGCATTTTGACACCAGCTGTTACCTGATGCCCCGCAGCTTGGCACGGTTGTCGTGGCGATCGATGATGTTGAGCAGGATCTCAAGGACCAACTGGCGAAGCTCGCAGTCCTCCATGAGTGAAATGGAGAAGAGTGGGTCCAGGAAGGGTGCGGGCAGTGCTGCCACCATGGTCTTGGACTTGAAACCAGAGGTCACCTGAGGTACAGCAAAGGTGTCAGGGGGAAAGGTCAGGCTTGATCACAGTCTATATATATTATGTGTTAATAACATACAATGTACAATGTATGATAAAGGATACATACCGTACATCTATATCATGATATACATTTCAATTTTACATACATTTCTGGATAAATGTCTTGGAATATGTATATTTGTATATTTCATGGTTGAAGGGTGTTAGAGTGTACACTCCAGCATATTTCCACATTCCAATCAATCACACGTAATTGACAGGTGGCAGGTGTTTATTGCATCGCCACCACCGACAGACCGGCGAGGTTGAGCTCTGCCAACACGCTTCTCTTTCAATAACAGAGCATGCGAGTGGCCTGATCCGAGCGGATTTCAGATTGAGCAAAATGTCACTGCACTGTGACCCTTCTGTCTGGTCGACATGATGAGGTGACAAAAGGGAGGACACTGGTGTGTGTGTGTGTGTGTGTGTGCAGTAGCGGAATGGAAATATAACCAGGAAAATGTGCATCTCCCGGCCCAGGCTGTTTGACTGGGCCGGCCCAATGGTCCAAATTATAGTGGGGGCTGAGCAGTTGAGCGACACGTTGGTCCATTCCTCCCTCTGTGCAGCGGCTGCAGTCCTTAGCCCAGGCCCCTTCCCTCACATACACACTGACAGTGACAGTGACATAGCTACACCAACGTCTCGTGGCTATCAATAGCAGTCAGCTTACGCAAAATCCCAAATCAACACAGTAAAAAACGCAAAGGTGGGGCTGAAAAGTTAAGGGACAAAAAAGTAAAGTCCCTTGGACTTTTTCCACATTTTGTTACGTTACAGTCTTATTCTAAAATTGATTAAATATATTTATCTACACACAATACCCCATAATGACAAAGAAAAAACAGGTTTGTAGAAATTTTAGCAAATGTATTAAAAATAAAAAAATAAAAAATCTTATTTACATAAGTATTCAGACCCTTTGCTATGAGACTCAAAATTGAGCTCAGGTGCATCCTGTTTCCAGTGATCATCCTTGAAATGTTTCTACAACTTGATAGGAGTCCACCTGTGGCAAATTCAATTGATTGGACATGATTTGGAAACACACACACATGTCTATATAAGGTCCCGCAGTTGACAGTGCAAAAATCTGCGGAAGGGTACCAAAAAAGGTCTGCTGCATTGAAGGTCCCCAAGAACACAGTGGCCTCCATTATTCCTAAATGGAAGAAGTTTGGAACCACCATGACTCTTCCTAGAGCTGTCCACCCGGCCAAACTGAGCAATCGGGGGAGAAGGGCCTTGGTCAGGGAGGTGACCAAGAACCCGATGGTCACTGACAGAACTCTAGAGTTCCTCTGTGGAGATGGGAGACAACCAGATATGGTTGTCCTTCTGGAAGGTTCCACAGAGGAACTCTGGAGCTCTCTAGTCTTCACTAAGTAGCTCCTCATCAAAGGCATTTTCATTCAAGATGTCCATGATCTCATGGTCCTCCTCATTCTGCAGGCCTTCCTCTGCGATTACCCTTTAGCACATAAGAACAGGGATGAATGGAAGGGAATTGTGTAGTTACAAGTTATCAACCTGTCGGCAAGGTGACAAAAGTAAAATTGTACAATCCAAAGGTTTTCACTATCACATCTGCGAAAACGTAACAATTTAATATCTGATAGTCGATAACTGAAATAATATAATCATGTACAGTACCAGTCAAAAGTTTGAAAATAGTAAAAATAAAGAAAAACCTTTGAATGAGTAGGTGTCCAATCTTTTGACTGGTACTGTATGCCTGTAGCAAAGTCTGACCAGCTATACCTCCAGCCTGAGCTTCCATAAGTCCTATGATCTATCATAAGGGTTATATATTCATTCAACTATTTTTTAGCAATCATATCACAGATAAACATACACCTAATGAGAGATTGTGCTCGCTAATAATAATAATAAGCTACCCTCTCTCTTCTGGCTGGCAGGCTAGTAGCTACAAATCCAATTACAAGCAAGGTAGTTTTAGCTCCAATACCTAATGACATACTGCCAAAGAAAACAAACATAAAAAAATGACAAGACACGAGCTAAATCAAGTAGGCTACCTTGGTCCATTGGGTGACTGACTGCAGCTTGAACAACAGTCAACAGGCTAGCTACCATTAGTTAGCTCACAGACTGGTAGCTATCAATCTAGCTAACATTATCTGAAGTGAAATAATAGTGGCCTGGAAATATGATGACATAGCTAATGTAGGCAAGTAATTAGTAGGAAATAACTTTGCCACCATTATCATGTAAACAAATTTACTTTAGAGTGACGGCAATTGCCATAGCTAGAAAAGTTCATAAAAAAATAGCTAGCTAGCAATGCCAATGTTCGCTAGCTAAAATCCAGTCCTTCAATCCTAAGTAGCTAGCTAAAGTTGCCAGAAGATACCTACACTACCATTACGCTTTTTTACACCGAGCTGCACTGGGGTTAGAACGCAATCATGGTTACATAAAGACACCGTGGAATCGGTGCGAAATACGGGTTGGAAAGCGTACCTCAATGCAGGCATGGGATATGCAACTGTACTCCAACTTTTACCTTTATCTACACTGCTCTATCGAGAAGATTGAAATACTGCTAGTTTTCCTAGAAAACTGTCCATTTCGTCCTCATGCTAGCTAGCAGTAGCCACAGCAGGCAGTCTTCTCGATGGAGCAGTATGGATAAAGCTACAATTCGGAGTACAGTGGCATATCCCATCGCTGCAAATGTACGTTTTGGCATATCCCATCGCTGCAAAGGTACGTTTTACGACCCATTTTCACGCCGGCTCAACGGTCAACGGTGTAGCTCAGTGTAAACAAGCGTAACGGTAGAGTCAGTATCTTGTGGCAAGCTACATTTATACTCCATCATATTGATGACAAAAGGTTTTCCTACTAATGATTTGGGACTTTTATAAATGTCATATTTTTTCCAAGTCACTATAATGCACTTTAGACAAAAAGTCATCAGCATCAGTCATCTTCATCAGCACATGGCGGCTCAGAGAATGCCATTGAGTAGCTACTATAACGTTCATTTGTGCATCAGTCCTCAAGACAACATTCAAAACAATATTGTGATGAATGATGCTACCCATGAATAGCATGTCCTTTACTTATAAGAGAAAAATAAATATCTAGACACTTACTTCATGAATGGTTGATGCTGCTGCCGATTTGAAAATCAATGCGATGCTCGATGGAACTGCTGGGAAATCCACGTGTACCTAGCCTGATTTGCAATGTAGTCCGATGCAAAGTATGCTGTGCCGGAGGTTCGACTCAACTTCTCTGACAGTTGATTATGAAAAATAAATCGAAGCCAAATCAGACAAAGTGATTGTTTGGAGGGAATACTGTGCAATGGCAGCCACGCTGCACAATCACTCTTGCTTTTGGGTGGGACCAGCACTAAAACTAGAAGGGCACCTCGTAAATAAACGAATAATGTTAATTTATTTATTATAATCAGATCTCCGGGTGACGTTATGCGGTGGTCCAAAATTACATCCCACCCGAACAGGCTGAAATTCCATGTGTTTTTTACACAAAATGTCAGGCCTTTTTATTTTTACACAAAAATGACTGTCATAATTTTCCCCATTTCAAGGTGTTATTTTGACCTGTGTCGAAACATCTTGCGAAAAACTGGAAAACATGTTTTTAAACCAAGCCAGCCCTCCCTGAGAAGCAGCCAGACAGTGTTCTGTCTCCGTGAGCATTCTAGCTATTATACCTCCTCTGTTTTGTTTTATGCTTCAGATGGAATGTTGTTCAATCATGACAATTCAGTATGTGTTCTGTAGAACTCTTATAACAGTGTAAAGAGTTTGTGTGTGTGTGTTTTGTAGCACTCTGATTTTGTACAATAGCTTTGATGCAGCTAGGTGGTGGTATTAGGGGCTGGTGTGTGTACGTGCGTGCGTCGGCGGGGTGGGGGCGGTGGAGTAACCGCGTGCCGGTTTTGGTGGGCCTGTCTGCGTCAAAATCCACTTTTTATTTTTTATTTTTTTACCTCGCTGTGTGTGTGAGTGTGTGTGGTGACTAGTGTCCCGGCATCATATGTACAGAGAAAAGGTGTGTGTGCACATGCTCCAGTAGGAACATCTGTATTCCTTGTGTGTACAGTACATGATGAAGTGAGAAAGAAAACATAACAAATGAGTCTCCCACCCCAACACCCCCATCTTAGACTCATAATCAGACAGAGTCGAGTTTGTGTTACATGTGCTGATCCCAGTTGCCTCGGACCCATCTGCAGCTGCATGGTTAGAAATATGTTTAAAAAAATGTCCCTATCTTCCAGCTGCACGGGAAAGCAGCAGAAAAGCGAGCGAGGAGATTGACTTTGCAATACGCCACCCTCCTAGCCCCCGGTCGATCGTGCAGATGCCCCATGGGAAAAGAAGTGTGTGACATATGCGTCATGGGAAAAATATAGGAGAATGTGCGTATGTAACACGTGTCTGAGCGCACATACAGTATGTGTGTGGTGTGTGTGTGTGTGTGTGTGTGTGTGTAAAGTCTTCTCCGTGTGAACGTTTCCTCTGCCTTAGGGGCTTTTTTCCACCTGCGTATAGCCATCTCGTACAGCAGTCAGTTGAACAAGAGAGAGGCTTAACAGAACAGCGGGGAATATAGACCGAGCTAACCTGACAAGGTGGGAGCCACACACACACACTGGAGAGACACAGGGAGTTAATTAACATTGCAGGGAATGAGAGTGAATGAAGCTTTCCGCCCTTCAGCATTCCTTTATAGGGAGTATATTAGGGCTGAGCATTTGAAATAATTTCAATATTCAAATAATATTGTAACTGACATGCAGATTTACTAGGTTTATCACTAGAATACAATAACAGGGGGTGTATCACTAAGACAGCTTCAGGCATAAGTATATTGTTTTGGTCACTTTTCAGCAGTGGAACGATTTACAGCTATTGTCTTAGAATTACATTGGAATGCATTAGCTGTTTATCATGTTGTAATTACTCTATGCAAGTAGACAAATGCACCTTGCAGCTCCTCATATTAAGCTTAATTCAGCATTAAGCATATTTAGCCAATGCATCGCATTTATGCTTTTGAACATTGCATGTGCCTGAAATATAATTTTCCATGATAGGCACATATTGAACAGTTGTCTTCCTTCCAACAATGTCACGGAAGCTGGAGGAAGCAGTTTATTGTAATCACCAGCGAAATCACAGTTTGTGAGGGACTTACGTGAAGACTGTTCCTCATCTCATCTATTTGAAAAGGAAACATTTGATTAATATACAATGTTGTTTATATTTATTTTAGCTTGTGCACAACCATAGGAGCTTCATGGTGTACACCAAAAATAGAGCGTTATAGCATTTGCATAATTGTGTTGGTTTGATGTACGGATGTTGCCGTTGTTTTACTGAAAACATAAGTCAATACATACGGACTTACTTTCACAGTATTACTATATGCTACAGCTCAAAGAATATATATTTATTTTTGACTTATTTAAAACTGCAATGAGAATAATAAAATGTGTACATGGTGAAGTACATGGTGACTTATCCTTAATTCTTATTACAAGGTACTATTGGGTTACAATATCATAAAATGTATTCGGATATCCGGATAGTAGAAATACGTGTGTTTAACGTATGTTTTTAACCTGAGCACTTGCTGTGTGATGGAGGCATCACACAGCAAGTCCCGCAAGCAAGGGGGAGGCCGATGACTGAGCACCCCCATCAAATAAACTGAATGAATTGCGAACTCCTTGAATTTCGCAATTGTATCTAAAATAAATGTTTTTTTGCTCACTTTTTTTTTTGTTTACTTTCCAGTATTTACACTTGGAATATCGTTTTTCAACGGTTAAAGTAAAAACATTTTTACAAAGCCTTTTCATTGTTAAAATAGGCCTATAATTTGTTTTTATGAATACAAATGATCGAATAATAACATCTGTTTGGATATTCAAATAACCGAGCCCATCTCTAGAGAATAACACTTCAATATGTCTAAAATAATATTACATATACTGTAGAATATAAATGCCATTTAGCAGATGCTTTTACCCAAAGCAACTTACAGTAGTGCATACATTGGTGTGTATGTGATCCCTGCTGGGATTGAACCCACGACCTTGGCGTTGCTAGTGCCACGCTCATACCAACTAAGCCACACACTATAATTAACATGGACCGATTCTTCCATGAACTATCATTCCTTGATATGGAATGATTATGCATATTCACATGATGTAGATTAATGTATTTTAGTAAGGCTTATAATACATTCAGTCTCTCTCCAATGTAGTAAATTCCTAACTGACTCAAAATAGCTGTTTAGTCAGGATCATTAAGAGATGATAATGCTTACAGTGCCTTCGGAAAGTATTCAGACCCGTTTACTTTTTCCACATTTTGTTACGTTACAGCCTTATTCAAATTTATTAAATTTATTTTTATTAAATTAAATTCATCAATCTACACACAATACGCCATAATGACAAAGCAACATTTTTTTTTTTTTTGTGTGCAAATGTATTAAATAAAAAAAACTTAAATATCACATTTACATAAGTATTCAGACCCTTTACTCAGTACTTTGTTGAAACACCTATGGCAGCGATTACAGCATCGGGTCATCTTGGGTATGACGCTACAAACTGGTCACACCTGTATTTGGGGAGTTTCCCCCATTCTTCTCTGCTGATCCTCTCAAGCTCTGTCAGGTTGGATGGGGAGCGTTGCTGCACAGCTATTTTTAGGTCTCTCCAGAGATGTTCAATTGGGTTCAAGTACAGGCTCTGGATGGGCCACAAGGACATTCAGAGACATGTCCCAAAGCCACTTCTGCGTTCTCATGGCTGTGTGCTTAGGGTCGTTGTCCTGTTGGAAGGTGAACCTTCGCCCCAGTCTGAGCGCTCTGGAGCAGGTTTTCATCAAGGATCTCTCTGTACTTTTCTCAGTTCATCTTTGCCTTGATCCTGACTAATCTCCCAGTCCCTGCCGCTGAAAAACATCCCCATAGCATGATGTTGCCACCACCATGCTTCACCGTAGGGATGGTGCCAGGTTTCCTCCAGACGTGAAGCTTAGCATTCAGGCCAAAGAGTTCAATCTTGGTTTCATCAGACCATTGAACCTTGTTTCTCATGGTCTGAGAGTCTTTAGGTGCCTTTGGGCAAACTCCAAGCAGGCTGTCGTGTGCCTTTTACTGAGGAATGTCTTCCGTCTGGCCACTCTACCACAAAGGCCTGATTGGTGGAGTGCTGCAGAGATAGGAGAACCTTCCAGAAGGACAACAATCTCCACAGAGGAACTCTGGAGCTCTGTCAGAGTGACCATCGGGTTCTTGGACACCTCCCTGACCAAGGCCCTTCTCCCCGATTGCTCAGTTTGGCCAGGCGGCTAGCTCTTGGGAAAGTCTTTGTGGTTCCAAACTTCTTCCATTTAAGAATGATGGAGGCCACTGTGTTCTTGGAAACCTTCAATGCTGCAGAAATGTTTTGCTACACTTCCCCAGATCTGTGCCTCGACACAATCCTGTCTCGGAGCTCTACGGACAATTCCTTCTATCTCATGGCTTTGGATTTTGCTCTGACATGCACTGTGGGACCTTATATAGACAGCTGTGTGCCTTTCCAAATCATGTCCAATCAATTTAATTTACCACAGGTGGACTCCAATCAAGTTGTAGAAACATCCAGGCTGATCACTGGACACTGGATGCACCAGGGCTCAATTTCAAGTCTCATAGCAAAAGGTCTGAATACGTATGTAAATAAAGTGATTCTGTTTTCATTTCTAATAAATTTGCAAAAATGTCTAAAAACCTATTTTCGCTTTGTCATTATGGTGTATTGTGTGTAGATAACTGAGTTTATTTAAAAAAATCAATTTTAGAATTTAACCTTTATTTAACTAGGCAAGTCAGTTAAGAACAAATTCTTATTTACAATGACGGCCTATCTGGGCCAAATCCAGCCGACGCTGGGCCAATCACGGCTGGATGTGATACAGCCTGGAATCAAACCAGGGACTGTAGTGACACCTCTCACACTGATACGCAGTGCATTAGACCGCTGCGCCACTCGGGAGCCCGAGAATAAGGCTGTAACATAACAAAATGTGGAAAAAGTCAAGGGGTCTGAATACTTTCCGAATACACTGTGAATACATGCTTATGACAAATCTTATGATGTCAACGTTAAACGTTAAAATATAGAGTTACAACAATAATTAGATAGATAATAAACAGAGTAGCAGCAGCGTAAAAGAGGGATCTGGGTAGCCTTTTGATTAGCTGTTCAGGAGCCTTATGGCTTGGGGGTAGAAGCTGTTAAGAAGCCTTTTGGACCTAGACATGGCGCTCCGGTACCGCTTGCCGTGCAGTAGCAGAAAGAACAGTCTATGACTATTGTGGCTGGAGTCTGACAATTTTTAGGGCCTGGATGGCGGGAAGCTTGACCCACATTGATGTACTGGGCCGTATGCACTACCCGCTGTAGTGCCTTGCGGTCAGAGGCCGAGCAGTTGACATACAAGGCAGTGATGCAACCCGTCAGGATGCTCTCAATGGTGCAGCTGTGAACCTTTTGAGAATCTGAGGACCCATGCCAAATCTTTTCAGTCTCCTGAGGGGGAATAGGCTTTGTCATGCCCTCTTCATGACTGTCTTAGTGTGTTTGGACCATGATAGTTTGTTGGTGATATGGACACCAAAGAACTTGAAGTTCTCAACCTGCTCCACTGCAGCCCCATCGATGAGATAGTCCACAATCATCTCCTTTGTCTTAATCACATTGAGGGAGAGGATGTTGTCCTGGCTGACCACACAGCCAGGTCTCTGACCATCTCCCTATAGGCGGTCTCATCGTTGTTGGTGATCAGGCCTATTGTGACACTGTTGTGTCATAGGCAAACTTGATAATGGTGTTGGAGTCATGCCTTGCCATGCATTCAAGAGTGAACAGGGAGTACTCGAGGGGACTGAGCACGCACCCCTGAGGGGCCCCCATGTTGAGGATCAGCGTGGGCGGATGTGTTGTTACCTACCCTTACCACCTGGGGGCGGCCTGTCAGAAACCAGTTGCAGAGGGAGGTGTTTAGTCCCAGGGTCCTTAGCTTAGTGATGAGCTAAGCATGGCGCCGACAGAGATGGTCGCCTCGCTTCGAGATCTTAGGAAACTATGCAGTATTTCGTTTTTTTATGTATTATTTCTTACATTGTTACCCCAGGAAATCTTAAGTCTTACTACATACAGCCGGGAAGAACTATTAGATATAAGAGCAACGTCAACTTACCAACATTACGACGAGGAATACGACTTTGCCGAAGCGGATCCTCTGTTCGGACCACCACCCAGGACAATGGAACTAATAACAGTAGGTGATCCAAAACAACGACGCCGGAAATAGGGGCAGATGAAGTGGCCATCTGGCCAGGCTCTGTAGACGTGTACATCGCACACCGCTCCCGAGCCAATGTCCAGTCTCTTGACAACAAGGTAAACAAAATTTGAGCAAGGGTTGCTTTCCAGAGAGACAACAGAGATCGTAACATTCTCTGTTTCACGGAAACATGGCTCTCTCGGAATATATGGTCGGAATCGGTTCAGCCACCGGGCTTCTCCTTGCATCTCGCCAACAGAGATAAACACCTCTCTGGGAAAGGAAGGGCGGGGGTGTATGCTTTATGATTAACGACTCATGGTGTAATCATAACAACATACTGGAACTCAAGACCTTTTGCTCACCTGATCTAGAATTCCTTACAATCATGTGCCGGCCATTTTACCTACCAAGATCATTTTCGTCAGTTATAGTCACATTATAGTACATTCCCCCTCAAGCAGACACCAAGATGGCCATCAAGGAACTTCACTGGACTATATGCGAACTGGGAACCATACATCCTGAGGGTGCATTTATTGTAGCTGGGGATTTTAACAAAGCAAATTTGAGAACAATTCTTCCAGCCTATTGATTGCTCTACGCGTATGCGCAATACCCTCGATCACTGCTACTCTAACTTCCGCGATGCATACAAAGCCCTCCCCCGGCCTCCCTTCGGCAAATCCGACCACAACGCCATCTACTCAAACAGGACGTACCAGTGACGAGAACCATTCAACGCTGGTCCGACCAATCGGAAGCCCCGCTTCAAGATTGTTTTGATCACACGGACTGGAATATGTTCCAGTCAGCCTCAGAGAACAACATCGACCTATACGCTGACTCTGTGAGTGCGTTTATAAAGAAGTGCATTGAAGATGTTGTACCCACTGTGACTATTAAAACCTACCCTAACCAGAAACCTTGGATGGATGGCGGCATTCATGCAAAACTGAAAGTGCGATCTAACGTATTTAACCATGGAAAAAGGTCTGGGAATATGTATAAATATAAACAGTGTAGCTATTCCCTCCGCAAGGCAATCAAACAAGTGAAATGCCAGTACAGGGACAAGGTGGAGTCGCAATTCAACAGCTCAGACATGAGACGTATGTGGCAGGGTCTACAGGAAATCACGGAGTACAAAAAGAAATACAGCCACGTCACAGACACCGACGTGACGCTTCAAGACAAACTAAACACCTTCTTTTCCCGCTTTGAGGATAACACAGTGCCACCATCACGGCCCACTAACAAGGACTGTGCCCCCCCCCCCTCCTTCTCCGTTGCTGATGTGAGTAAAACATTTAAACGCGTTAACACCCGCAAAGCTGCTGGCACAGACGGCATCCCTAGATGCGTCCTCAAAGCATGCGCAGACCAGCTGGCTGGTGTGTTTACAGACATATTAAATCGCTCCCTATCCCAGTCTGTTGTCCCCACATGCTTCAAGATGTCTACCATTGTTCCTGTACCCAAGAAGGCAAAGATAACTGCAATAAATGACTACCGCTCCATAGCACTCACTTCTGTCATCATGAAGTGCTTTGAGAGGCTAGTCAAGGATCATATCACCACCACCTTACCGGCCACCCTAGACCCACTTCAGTTTGCACACTGCCCCAACAGGTCCACAGACGACGCAATCGCCATCACACTGCACACTGCCCTATCCCATCTGGACAAAAGGATTACCTATGTAAGAATGCTGTTCATTGACAACAGCTCAGCAGAGATTGCATCATCTGTGGATCTGTTGGGGCGGTATGCAAATTGGAGTGTGTCTAGGGTTTCTGGGATAATGATGTGGATGTGAGCCATGACCAGCCTTTCAAAGCACTTCAAAGCACTTCATGGCTACAGACGTGAGTGCTACTGGTCGGTAGTCATTTAGGCAGGTTACCTTAGTGTTCTTTGAGCACAGGGACTATGGTGGTATGTCTGAAACATGTTGGTATTACAGACTCAGTCAGGGACAGGTTGAAAATGTTTGTGAAGACACTTGCCAGTTGGTCAGCGCACGCTCGGAGTACACGCCCTGGTAATCCGTCTGGCACTGCGGCCTTGTGAATGTTGACCTGTTTAAAACCTCTTCGGGATCGGTGTCCCATCCACGGGATGGTTGAGCTAACGTAGGCTAATGCGATTAGCATGAGGTTGTAAGTAACAAGAACATTTCCCAGGACAAAGACATATCTGATATTGGCAGAAACATTAAATTCTTGTTAATCTAACTGCGCTGTCCAATTTACAGTAGCTATTACAGTGAAAGAATACCATGCTATTGTTTGAGGAGAGTGCGCAGTTTGGAAGTTGAAAAGTTAATAAACCAATTAGGCACATTTGGGCAGTCTTGATACAAAATTTGGAACAGAAATGCACTGGTTCATTGGATCAGACCTAATCTTTGCACCAACACTGCTGCCATCTAGTGGCCAAAATCTAAATTGCACCTGGGCTGGAATAATACATTATGGCCTCTCTCTTGCATTTCAAAGACGGTACAAAATAATAGTTTTTTTCTCTTCTTTATATTACCTTTCACCATATCTATTGTGTTATATTCTCCTACATTCCTTTCACATTTCCACAAGCTTCAACGTGTTTGCTTTCAAATGGTACCAAGAATATGCATACCCTTGCTTCAGGGCCTGAGCTTCTGGCAGTTAAATTTGGGTATGTCATTTTAGGCAACATTTTTTAAAAGGGACGGATCGGCTACGGAGAGCGTCCGGAACAGCTGATGCTCTCATGCATGCTTCAGTGTTACTTGCCTCGAAGCGAACATAGAAGTAATTTAGCTCGTCTGGTAGGCTTGTGTCACTGGGCAGCTCGCGGCTGTGCTTCCCTTTGTAGTCTGGAATAGTTTGCAAGCCCTGCCACATCCGACGAGCGTCGGAGCCGGTGTAGTATGATTCAATCTTAGTCCTGTATTGACGCTGTGCCTGTTTGATGGTTTGTTGGAGGGCATAGCTGGATTTCTTATAATCTTTCCGGGTTACAGTCCCACTCCTTGAAAGCGGCAGCTCTAGCCTTTAGCTCAGTGTGGATGTTGCCATGTAATCCATGGCTTCTGGTTGGGATATGTACGTATGGTCACTGTGGGGATGACGTCATCAATGCGCTTATTGATAAAGCCAGTGACTGATGTGATGTACTCCTTAACTCCATCAGAAGAATCCCGGAACATATTCCAGTCTGTGCTAGCAAAACAGTCCTGTAGCTTAGCATCTGCCTCATCTGACCACTTTCTTATTGACCGAGTCACAGGTGCTTCTTGCTTTAGTTTTTGTTTGTAAGCAGGAATCAGGAGGATGGAATTATGGTCAGATTTACCAAATGGAGGGCGAGGGAGAGATTTGTACGTGTCTGGAGTAAAGTTGGTTTAGAGTTTTTTCCCCCTCTGGTTTCACGTTTAACATGCTGGTAGAAATTAGGTAAATTAGGTAAAACAGATGTGTTTCCTGCATTAAGTCCCCGGCCACTAGAAGCGTTTTCCTGTTTACTTATGGCCGTATACAGCTAACTGAGTGCGGTCTTATTGCCAGCATCGGTTTGTGGTGGTATGTAGACAGCCACGAAAAATACAGATGAAAACTCTCTTGGTAAATAGTGTGGTCTACAGCTTATCATGAGATAATCTACCTCAGGCGAGCAAAACCTCAACACTTCCTTAGATTTTGTGTACCTGCTGTTGTTTACAAATATACATAGACCATCACGCCTTATCTTACCAGAGACCACTGTTCTATCCTGCCGAGAAAGCTTAAAACCCGCCAGCTGTATGTTATTCATGACGTCGTTCAGCCACGACTCGGTGAAACATAAGATATTACAGTTTTTAATGTCCCGTTTGTAGGATATACATGATCGTAGTTCGTCTATTTCATTATCAATTGATTGTACGTTGGCTAATAGGACCGATGGTAAAGGTAGATTACCCTCTCGGCGACGGATCCTTACAAGGCACCCGGATCTTCATCCATGATACCTCTGTCTCTTTCTCCTGCATATGACGGGGATGAGGGCCTTGTTGGGCGTCTGAAGTAAATACTTCCCGTCCGACTCGTAGAAGAAAAAGTAATTCTCCAGTATGGGGTGTGTAATCACTGTCATGATATCTATAAGCTCTTTTCAGTCATAAGACACGGTGGCAGAAACATTAAGTACAAAATAACGCGAAAAAACATGCACAATTGATTACGGGATCGTAAAACGGCAACCATCTACTTCGGCGCTACTCAGATATACCAACAGAGAACATTGAGTTCCCTTTAGGCAGAATTAGAATAGACTCAATTAATGGATTCATCCGTTGCCATTCTTCTCGATTGACACTATTCTTGATCAGTCTGTTGTGATCCCGATAGGCGGATACGGCTATCGTTAGACAGTACTATTGAATAAATGATCAGGCGATAGAAGTACTCACCATGATGAGCGAGCTCAGCAGCATGGCCTGGATACGCTTGGTGCCCTGGTGCCTGAGTGGAATATCAACAACAGTTTGTTAGCAAATGGTGGGGGGGACTCACTGTGTGCAATAATAGTGTTTAACATGTTTTATTAATGACTACCTCATTTCCCTATCCCACAACATACAATTATCTGTAAGTGAATTTCAAACACAGATTGAACCACAAAGACCAGTGAGGTTTTCCAATGCCTCGCAAAGAAGGGCACCCATTGGTAGGTGGGTAAAAAAAAAAATGTAAGCAGATATTGAATATCCATTTGACCATGGTGAAGTTATTAATTACACTTTGGATGTTGTATCAATACACCCAGTCACTACAAAGATACAGGCATCCTTCTTAACTCAGTTGCCGGAGAGGAAGGAAACTGCTCAGGGATTTCACCATGAGGCCAATGGTGACATTAAAACAGTTACAGAGTTTAATGGCTGTGATAAGAGAAAACTGAGGATGGATCAACAACATTGTAGATACTCCACAATACCAACCTAATTGACAGAGTGAAAAGAAGGAAGCCTGTACAGAAAACAAATATTCCAAAACATGCATTATGTTTGCAACAAGCCACTAAAGTAATATTGTAAGAAATGTGGCAAAGAAATTAACTTTTTGGCCTAAATACAAAAATTGGGCAAATCCAATACATTACTGAGCACCACTCTCCATATTTTCAAATCATAGAGGTGGCTGCATCATATTATGGGTATATGTGTAATCATTAAGGACTGGTGAGTTTCAGGATAAAACATTTGCAGATTGGAGCTAAGCATAGGCAAAATCCTAGAAGAAAACCTGGTTCAGTCTGCTTTCCACCAGATACTGGGAGATGAATTCACCTTTCAGCAGGACAAAAGCCTAAAACACAAGGCCAAATCTACACTGGAGTTGCTTACCAAGTGGCCGAGTTACAATTTGACTTAAATCTACTTGAAATTCTATGGCAAGACCTTAAATGGTTGTCTAATAAGGATCAACAACCAATTCGACAGAGCTTGATGAATTTTTTTAATAATAAATGGGCACAATCCAGGTGTGGAAAGCTCTTGGAGGCTTACCCAGAAAGTCTCACAGCTGTAAAATTTGCTTCTACAAAGTATTGACTCAGGGGTGTGAATTATGTAAATTTAATATTTCTCTATTTAATACATTTCAAAACGCTGTCATTATGGGGTATTGTGTAAATGGTTGAGATTATTATTATTTTTAATCTATTTTGAATTCAGACGGTAAAACATCAAAATGTGGAATAAGTCAAGGGGTTTGAATACTTTCTGAAGGAATTGTATATATAGTATAACATATAACTCTACTAACTAGGTATATTCTCTATAGTACATCTGTGTGGAAAGTCAAGTATGCAAATAAAACGTATCTACATCCTTATATTATTACTAGAAATGACTAGAAAAATAATTAAAAAATATGAAAAATTCCAATGGCATCCTGGAAGTGTGTTGACCTAGATGTTTATAAGCACCTTCATAAGCACAGTACCTGTGCCTCTGCAGCAGTAACTCATAAAAGTGTCATCCAGTGGTGTGTATTAATCAGTGCTAAGGGAAGCCGGGCTTCCGTATAAATTTGACAAAGAAAAAACGAAATAATTTATATTTTGTCTCTCTTTGTTTCATAATTGTACTTCAGTTTGCAAGAGGCTGAATGTATGTCACCGGAGAAAGCAGCTGAGCGAGTGAAACAGCGCCCCTCTGTCTCTGTATGTGTAGCCCATCTATCTGATGCTGTCTGGTCAAAAAGAGTATGACATTGTTGCCGCCCGTACCATTGAATGCATGGGATGCCAGCGAGCATTTGGCCTCCCTATAAAAAAGTATAAAATAATAGCCAATCAGCGTTGAGCTAAAAGAGAGCTCAACTGTTGATAGTCCTGGAGCACCTAAAAAAAGTGTAGAGTGAAGCCAGTTTGGATTTGGCTTCACACCAATCACATCACATCAAAAGCTAAACGTAATTAGAAAAGAAACTTGAATTGTTGCATCTCGTTGAATTGTTGTCCCTTTCCCAACTTAGCCATAGATGGAGATAGTGATTTGGACTGGTGGTTTTCCTTAATTCTCCATACTGGCCAATGATTATGACGGTGATTATTATCCAACCATAAATTCATACACTGTGCCCCTTGCCTGAGAGGATGGAAGTTCAATATGTAGCTAGATGTAGTAGGCTAATGTTAACTAGCTGGCTCATCGTTGCCCATGAAAGTTAGTTAGCTAGGAAGCGTAACTAAAGTAGAGAGCTGCATTCCCCACTGGCCCCGACAGATAGCATTGCAGCGTGGTCTGCATTTTTTATGCTGAAGGTGAGAGCGGGCATTCAGACAAACAACTTTGGGATTATTTCTAACCGCTGTCTTTCTGTTTTGGATGCGTTATCTATTGTATTAAAATAACCTATCGTGGCCGGATCGAAACTGGGTGACTTTTATGTTTTTCAGTCGTTCGTAATTTGCAGTAGCCTATATCATAAATGTATTGGAAAATGGCATCATCATTTGGGATATTTTTGGGCTTGGTCTCATTAAATATCGTTAATGTAGGGGTCATAAAATGTATTTAATATATGTCTCATGAGGCTCAGGCAGCATCAGGTTAGAATTTTCATGCTGATCAAAGCTCTAATCAAATCCAGACATATTTATATGCTTTATAATGCTTCCGATTTTGGCGGGAAATACCAGGTTACCTGGAAGAAAAGTGATTTGTTCTTGGGATGAAGCATTTGTAAAATACCAGGAAAATATTAAACCCTAGTACCCAACCAGTCACCCCTGACTCAGAAAGGAGAACCCCCGAGATGAACCTAATGTCCATGGGAAACCCTGTAGCGTGGAGGTAATGAGTGTGACTCACCCAATCTTCACAGTGTCCAGGGTGTGGCAGGGGGTGCCATACACGGGCACCTTGCCCATGATGAACATCATCACCTCCGCACGCTGGTAGTCTGGCAGGTTTCCACCAAAGAACCCTGTGTGACCATGGGGTAAATGAATGCGTTACAAAACTTTGTCTGTTAAATTGTCAAACGATGCAGATATTTTTCTTTGGCACTCTGACTAAAGGAATGGCGCATAGACAAGTTATTTCCAATCATACTGTGTGTAGAGCATACAAATTCAAATGCATGTAACTACGGGGTCAACATTAAAAAGTCACCCTCTGCAATTTCAACAGCCTGGAAATCAATATAAAAAACAATATAGGAGGGCTCCAGAATAACTTTTTCCTGTGGTGGCACCAACATTTTCATAATTTAAATGATTGTGATTAATTGTATTGTTTGAAAACGTCCAAAATACATGATCTACATGTCAAAACAAGTTGGTATTGAGATGAAAGAAATGGTGCTTTATCAATTTACCTGATTTTGCTTAATATTACTTTGGACAAAAACAAGATGTCAATATTCCTGTAATGCTTTTTGTATAAACATCTTAAATTACAGCTCAATTTCAGCAAATTCTGAATATGCGATTAATCCCAGCCAATGCAGCGATTAACTCAAATAAATGTTATCATTTGTGACCCGATTCAGGAAACTAGGCGTATGTCTCAAGTCATGACTTCACTGGAGAGCCGTTTTAACGTAATTGTTTTAATCAAAATGTCAAAACGTTTTTTGGCAGAAATGCCTTCTCGAACATGTGAACTTTCATGCGCCTTAATAACAAACTTGTATGCCATCTGTAAATACGAATCAAATTTTTTAATTAAGCCACAGAAAAAGTCAGCAACCTTCCCAATAGCCATGATTGGCTAAGATATTGAGTGGGCTGGACATGCCAAGAGAGGAGTTCGGATTGGTCTGCCATAAAGAAGGCTTTTGTCTATTTAAACTGGTCTGTTGGTAATCCTGTCGAACGCGGCTTAACATTTTTTTATTGTGTAGTGGAGCTGCATAAGTGTTGTTCTCCACTTTCTGGAGGATCGAGTTTTGAAATCAGTGGAATTAAATGATGATAGCTAAAGAGATGGAGAAAACACCTGTCTTCGGATTACATCTTCAAACTAAGGGCAACCGTGGCATGGCATCTGTGACAGGGAGATGCGTCCATCATGCATGATGATGTATACAGGTAAAATAGTCTAGCGTTAGCTAGCTACATTTTCTGATATTACACGTTTCTGACATTTTAAGATATTACACGATTCACAGAAAGTGGTTTCATTTCGAGCTAAATTGTACCATTAGCTAGCTAGCTAATGTTAGCTGGCTGGCTCCCTACCTGACATTATTCGTATCCCAGAGCCGTTTGCTTTTCAGGTTAGAGCCTAATGTTAGCTAGCTAACATGGAACCTGGTTGGTTAGCTCCCAGCATATTCATGCAGGGTAGTAACGACATGATTTCGCACTATGTTCATTGTTGTTTAACTAGCTAACGTTAGCTGGCTGGCTCATTAGCTAACGTTACATGTGTGATCTTACACGTTGTTTACTTAGCTAGGAAGCTAGCTAGAGGTCTTAAGCTAAAGTGTACTACACCCGTTGAATATGGCCGGTGTCACTAAACGTCTGCAAAAAAGCGTAATGAAATTGTTGCCAGCAGAGCTGGTTAGGCTGTTTTCATGTTGTCCAGAGGTAAACAAATGATCGTCCAGAGCGTCAAGTGTGCACTCTGAACGTTCCGAGAGCGAAACGAGATGGGTGGACAAAGAAGAGCTCTTCACTAGATACCAAAACATTCAAAAGGCCAATTTCTCAAAAGTGAATTTAGAAGTTTATCAACTTTCAAAGCAGAATTACTTTTCCACTGTTCCTCAAAAATGCAGTACAATTTTGTTGCTCTGAGTCTCTACTTTTATCCCATGCAAAAAAAGCCATTTAAAACTTTGCTACATAAGACAGAATCCAGGTGGTGAGTCACATTTGGCAGATGTTTTAAAGTCCTTCAAAGCGCTATTGAGATGGTATGATTCAAGACATGTTTTAGATAGGCCTACATTTAAATCTAACATGTCCAACCAGGAAAGATAATGGTATTTTGATGTGCAACACCTAACCAGTGATTGGCATTCATTATGGGTTGACAATTACGCTATTGTTGCTATAACTTTACTGTCTAAATATGGTTTAGATTATTTTGCTCAATAGACAATAATTTAAAAAAAACATTAAAATTACATTTAATTTGGGGCTAATTTACCATCTGACTCTGAGGAAGTGGAAACTCAAAACCCTTTAGCCAGATAATTAAAGGGATACTTTGAGATTTTGGCAATGAGGGCCTTTTTATCTACTACCCAGAGTCAGATTAACTAGTGGTTACCATTTTTATGTCTGTGTGTCCAGTATGAAGGAAGTTAGAAGTAAGTAGTTTTGAGAGCAAATGCTAACTAGAGTTAGCGCAATGACTGGAAGTATATGGATATATTCTAGCATGCATGGTATCCATGAGTTCATCTGACTCTGGGGAAGTAGATAAAGGGCCTCAATGCGAAAATCGCAAAGTTTCTCTTTAAATATAATTTCCTGCTAGTTAACCGTGTAACAGAATAATCTAACAGTAAGTGTAGGCCTAATGTCTTAAAATACTTTGCAGCATAGGATGTTGCCTCTATAAAGGCCTATACAATCACCTCGAATGGCAATATGGGCTTCCCGTGCTCCATAGATACTTCAGGGTTAATCGGTACTAAAATGGTCAATATGGAGAGTTGGGGGGAAAAATGTCTTACCTACAGAAAGCTGGTTGTGACTAGATGAAGTACAGCTACGGATGAGATTTACCATTGAACAACAGCAAGACTTTGGACTTAATCTTTTGAAGCTAGACCGCGACTTGATGCTTTTCGTTGTTATGGCGATAGCTATCGCCAGTTAGGTTAGTTAGATAGCTAGTGTCCCTTTTAACCACTGTATATTTGTTTACCCATTCATCTGTGATGACAGATAACTAGTGTTCATATGGATGTTACAGTGACGTGACAATTAGCTAAAGTTACTGCCCTTGGGGAGCACGAAGACAAGTTGGAGCGAATGACTAGTGTTTTATCGAGGTGCTTGCCGACGTGAGGTGCTTGCACTGGGCAGCAGTATCACGGTATCGCGGGCAGTAGCTAACCTGGGCAATTTTTCCCTCCCATGATTTTATTGCAAGTAGGATAATAGCCAACTCAAGAAATAATAACTAATATTGATAACCATCTTGATACAAGCACGAACAGCAAAAACACCAGGACACAGTGTTCTTCGCCCCAGCTTGCCATGCACTGCTGTCTGGGCTGCAACGTTGTGAGACGTTAGCCTAGTGTTGTAGCCAATATCAGGGGGACAGTCACAGTAAGCACACACATACAATGCATACAAGCAACAGCACCGCACTCATCATCATTACTTTCATCAAAAATAAAGAATCGTACATTATTATTACAAATTATTTTGGGTAAAACGAACAGTGAATAGTAGTTCAATGGTAAATCTCGTTCTTAGCTGTACTCCAAAAGTCACAGCAAAGGGTCACAAAATGCAACTAAAGGTTGTGGTTATGTAGGCAAGGGCTGGTCCTGCATGTCTGTTGCATGCACACCCCAAACTTCCAAGTGCTTATTTGACTCATTATGTATGCCACTTTATTTGATAGCATTATTTGAAAGGATTTAAAGGGTTAGTTTAAGAGTTGGAAAAACAGGGCAGCGGGTCATGAGATTGATGTAGTTGAAGATTTTACACACGTGCCAACACAGTGCTGCTTAAGGCTGAAATACACTACACAATATATATATACACTGCTCCAAAAAATAAAGGCAACACTTAAACAACACAATGTAACTCCAAGTCAATCACACTTCTGTGAAATCAAACTGTCCACTTAGGAAGCAACACTGATTGACAATAAATTTCACATGCTGTTGTGCAAATGGAATAGACAAAAGGTGGAAATTATAGGCAATTAGCAAGACACCCCCAATAAAGGAGTGATTCTGCAGGTGGTGACCACAGACCACTTCTCAGTTCCTATGCTTCCTGGCTGATGTTTTGGTCACTTTTGAATGCTGGCGGTGCTCTCACTCTAGTGGTAGCATGAGACGGAGTCTACAACCCACACAAGTGGCTCAGGTAGTGCAGCTCATCCAGGATGGCACATCAATGCGAGCTGTGGCAAGAAGGTTTGCTGTGTCTGTCAGCGTAGTGTCCAGAGCATGGAGGTGCTACCAGGAGACAGGCCAGTACATCAGGAGACATGGAGGAGGCCGTAGGAGGGCAACAACCCAGCAGCAGGACCGCTACCTCCGCCTTTGAGCAGGAGGAACTTAAAATGGAATAAATATAGATTTTTTTGTCCCTGGCCTACACCCAATGCCCCGTCATGTAAAAGAGTAACTCTTTTAAACAAATTTATTAAAATGAAAAGCTGAAATGTCTTGAGTCTAAATAAGTTCAGGAGTAAAAATATGCTTAACACGTTATATAATAAGTTGCGTGGACTCCGTTTAACATGTTTTTTTTTAATGACTACCTCATCTCTGTACCCGACACATACAATTATCTGTAAGATCCCTCAGTTGAGCAGTGAATTTCAAACACAGATTCAGTCACAAAACAACAGAGGTTTTCCAATGCCTCGCAAAGAACGCCTACTTAAGAAATCAGACATTGAATACCTCTTTGAGCATGCTGAAGTTACATGACATGTTGAATACACCCAGTCACTATAAAGATACAGGCGTCTTTCCTAACTCAATTGCCGGAGAGGAAGGAAAGCACTCAGGGATTTCAACGTGAGGCCAATGGTGACTTTTTATTTTATTTTATTTTTAAATTTTATCCCATTTTCTCCCCAATTTTCGTGGTATTCAATCGCTAGTAATTGCTATCTTGTCTCATCGCTACAACTCCCGTACGGGCTCGGGAGAGACGAAGGTCGAAAGCCATGCGTCCTCCGAAGCACAACCCAACCAAGCCGCACTGCTTCTTAACACAGCGCGCCTCCAACCCGGAAGCCAGCCGCACCAATGTGTCGGAGGAAACACCGTGTACCTGGCCCCCTTGGTTAGCGCGCACTGCGCCCGGCCCGCCACAGGAGTCGCTGGAGCGCGATGAGACAAGGATATCCCTACCGGCAAAACCCTCCCTAACCCGGACGACGCTATGCCAATTGTGCGTCGCCCCACGGACCTCCCGGTCGCGGCCGGCTGCGACAGAGCCTGGGCGCGAACCCAGAGACTCTGGTGGCGCAGCTAGCACTGCGATGCAGTGCCCTAGACCACTGCGCCACCCGGGAGGCCCCAATGGTGACTTTAAAACAGTTAAAAAGTTCAATGGCTGTGATGGGAAATAACTGAAGATGGATAAACACCATTATAGTTCCTCCACAATACTAACCTAATTGACAGAGTGAAAAAAGCCTTTACAGAATAAAAATATTCCAAAACAAGCATCCTTGATTGCAGCAAGGCACTAAAGTAATACTGTCAAAAATGTGGCAAAGCAATTCACTATTTGTCCTGAATACAAAATGTTATGTTTGGGGCAAATCCAATTCAATACATTACCGAGTACCATTCTCCATATTTTCAAGCATGGTGGTTGGTTATGCTATTAAGGACTGGGGAGTTTTCAGGATAAAAAAAAGACACAGAATAGAGCTAAGCACAGGCAAAATCCTAGAGGAAAACCTGGTTTAGTCTGCTTTCCACCAGAAACTGGGAGATTAGTTCACCTTTCAGCAGGACAATAACCTAAAACACAAGGCCAAATCTTACCAAGAAAGCAGTGAATGTTCCTGAGTGGCCGAGTTAAACTTAAATCTACTTGAAAATCTATGACCTGAAAATAGTTGTCTAGCAAAGATCAACAATTTAACAGAGCTTGAATCATTTTTTAAAGAATAAAATGGGCAAATTTTGCACAATCCAGGTGTGGCAAGCTCTTTGAGACTGAAGGTGCCAGCATGCTTCGGTTCGCATTACCAAACTTAGCTAGGCGAACTGAACGAGTGTGCTCGCATACACACTTAAAAGTCCTTTGCTTGAAAAATGGCAATAGTACTGTTTGTCCATCTTGAGACATCTTATCCGAAATAGTCAGAAATAACCTAAGATAACTCTGTCATTCATTTTGATGTTTTTGCATAGGAGATGTTAGTCACGTAAATTCTAATTTGTTTGGTGCAGTATTTCTCAAGTGAAAAAATGTGCATGAAAACGAGTCTTGTTGAATGACAACAAACACTTAATTGAAGAATCCCTACGGTTGACCAATCACCAACGAAGGGGCGCAGACTTCGGCTACCGATTTCAACTTGCCTCAAGAAAAAGACGTATGTGCACGAACAGCTGAAAAAACCCTTGCCGAAGACCAAAACGAACAAAAACGTTAAAAATTGTTGTTTCGGAAGGGAAGCATGTGGACGCCTTTACCCCAAAAGACTCACAGCTGTAATCACTGCCAAAGGTGATTCTAAAATATATTCACTCAGGGGTTTGAATATTTAACAATTCTTTTGACTTAAAAAAAAAAGTTACTTTTTTTTCACCACTTCAGAGTATTTTGTGGAGATTGTTGACAAAAAAATGACAATAAAATCTATTTTAATCCCACTTTGTAACACAACAACATGTGGAAAAAGTCAAGGGGTGTGAATACTTTCTGAAGGCACTGTATGCTTTCTGTTTCATAGTTGTAACAAAGGCACTCCACAAATAAAATTGATTGAACATTAGAATTTTGGTATTTTGTTTTTACATATCGCCTACAGTAACATAAACTAATGAAACTGATAGCGTTATTTCAAATATACACTCAGTGGTCAGTTAATTACGTACACCAATCTAGTACCGAGTTCGACCCCCCAGAATAGCCTGAATTCTTTGGGGCAATGATGTTGCTCAGTTGATATCAAGGTACCTAACATGTGCTAGGAAAACATTCCCCACATGAGTACACCACAGCCAGTACCATTGACACCAGTCAGGATGGGGCCATGGGCTCATGCTGCTTCCGCAAAATCCCAACTCTGCCACCAGCATGACGCAACAGGAAACGTGTTAAGTCAGTTACATGAAATTGTGCATGCCATGAAAGACCTTAGAGAGACCTGCTCCTGAGTGGCGCAGCGGTCTAAGGCACTGAATCTCAGTGCTAGAGGCGTCACTACAGACACAGGTTCGATTCCAGGCTGTATCACAACCAGCCGTGATTGGGAGTCTTATAGGGCGGCCCAGCGTCGTTAGTTTGGCCGGGGTAGGCCGTCATTGTAAATAATAATAATAAAATTAAATGTGAAATAATGGTTAAATAAAAAAATGTAATGGGCATATGAATGTTTTGTGTGGACCCTAGGAAGAGTAGGTGTCATGACTAAAAGCTAATGGGGAACCAAAAAAAACTAATGCAACGGGCATGTTAGGGAAACTAACCGATTGTCTGGATGATGGCGTTCTGGACGATGCGCTCCTCGCTCTCCTTGACCCGTCCGGACGAGGACACGCTGGCGCCGGAGTTCCGTCTGGAGTTCTCACCCAGCTCAAAGTCCACACTCATCCGCAGGTGCTTGAGCAGGGTGTTGAACACCTCCAGTACCGTAGGGCCTGATGATACACATACACACAAGCACAGAGACACACACACAAACACGCAGACACACAAGCAAGCACACACAGAGGCACACACACGCGCAAGCACACACACACACAGAGGCGCGCGCACACACACACACACACACACACACACACACACACACACACAGAGGCACACACACACAGTTAGGGACTGCGATCAAAACACCATCTGGTCACCAAAGACTATTGGATTCTATTATCACATATAAAAGCTTGTAAAACTATACAATCACCAAGGAATACTACACTCCATGTTCTAGCACAATACATATATATGAAACATCACCAGGGTATATATTCCACCATAGTACAGTAATATATATATATATATATATATATATATATATATATATATATATATATATATATATATATATATATGATATACAGTACCAGTCAAAAGTTTGGACACCTACTCATTCAAGGGTTTTTCTTTATTTTGACCATTTTCTACGTTTTAGAATAATAGTGAAGACATCAAAACTATGAAATGGCACACATAGAATCAAGTAGTAACCAAAAAAGTGTTAAACAAATCAAAATATATTTTATATTTTTTAAAGTAGTCACCCTTTGCCTTGATGACAGCTTTGTACACTCTTAGCATTCTCTCATCCAGCTTCATGAGGTAGTCACCGTGAATGCATTTCAATAAACAGGTGTGCCTTGTTAAAAGTTATATGGTTGAATTTCTTTCCTACTTAATGCATTTGAGACAGTCAGTTGTGTTGTGACAAGGTATGGGTGGTATACAGAAGATGGTCTATTACCAAATCGGGCTAAGTCCATATTATGACAAGAACAGCTCAAATAAGCAAAGAGAAACGACAGTCCATCATTACTTTAAGGACAGTCAATCTGAAAAATTTCAAAAACGTTGAAAGTTTCTTCAAGTGCAATCGCAAAAACCATCAAGAGATATGATGAAACTGGCTCTCATGAGGACCGCCACAGGAAAGGAAGACCCAGAGTTACTTCTGCAGCAGAGGATAAGTTCATTAGAGTTAACTGCACCTCAGATTGCAGCCCCCCAAAAATGCTTCACAGAGTTCAAGTAACAGACATATCAACACCAACTGTTCAAAGGAAACTGTGTGAAATCAGGCCTTCATGGTCAAATTGCTGCTAAGAAACCACAAATTTGAGACTGTTGGTTCCAACCGCCGTGTCTTTGTGAGACACAGAGTAGGTGAACGGATGATCTCCAAATGTGTGGTTCCCACCGTGAAGCATGGAGGAGGAGGTGTGTCGGGGTGCTTTGCTGGTGACACTGTTGGTGATTTATTTAGAATTCAAGGCACACTTAACCAGCATGGCTACGACAGAATTCTGCAGCAATATGCCATCCCATCTGATTTGCACTTAGTGGGACTATAATTTGTTTTTCAACAGGACTAGCACCCCAAAACACACCTCCAGGCTGTGTAAGGGCTATTTGACCAAGAAGGAGTGTTGCATCAGATGACCTGGCCTCCACAATCACCCAACCTCAACCCAATCGAGATGGTTTGGGATAAGTTGGACCGCAGAGTGAAGGAAAAGCAGCCCACAAGTGCTCTGTACTTGTGGGAACTCCATCTAGACTGTTGGAAAAACCTTCCAAGGTGGAGCTGGTTGAGAGAATGCCAAGAGTGTGCAAAGCTGTGATCAAAGCAAAGGGTGGCTACTTTTAACAATCTCAAATATAAAATATATTTTGATTTGTTTAACACTTTATTTGGTTAATACATGATTCCATATGTGTTATTTCATAGTGTTTATGCCTTCACTATTATTATACAATGTAGAAAATAGTGTAAAAAAAGAAAAACCCTTGAATGAATAGGTGTGTCCAACCTTTTGACTGGTAGTGTATATGATCAGCCAGGTGGAACCAGCCTGATGGCTACGTTCACCATTTACCAAGTGAATTAAGAATGCTGATCCAAGGGACAAGCTGGTTCCACCAGGACAACATATCCTATACTGTACATACATTACAAACATCACCAGTGTAAAGAAAGACCCCATGAAATAGGAAATTAGACCGTGCTATTTCCCATTTATTCAGGGTTGAGGCATATCGTCCCATATCACAAGATGATGTGGGACGTGGACCAGTCTTGACATTTCACCACTTTTGGGGTCTGGAAATATCTAACAAAGTATTTGATTTTTGAATCAAGAAGTACAATGGTCCTAATCCTAATGATCCATAGAAAGACAACTTGATTGAAAAATGACCAGCACTTGCAAATTAAGCATTTAAAAAAATCCATCATACTCAGCCGTCAGACGGACCGCTTACGTCAATAACTCAAATATACACTTTATTTGCAAGTGCTGGCTGTCTTTTTTATTCAAGTCAGATTAACCCTGGGCTACAGCAACCAAGTCTTACTTCCAGAATTTGAGCATGTCCGATTTAGCATTTTCCATAGAAAACCAAACCTACTTGGCTGAGTTATGACCCTAAGTCAGAGGACGTAACTAGTTGCATCCTTGGTCTGGTACGCATCCCCTGATTCATTAGGCCATTGGATGTTATACCTCCAATTTGGTCTCAAAAGCAAAAAGACGCATGCAACTTAATATTAGGAAGATGTTCCTAATGTTTGGTATAGTCAGTCTATGTGATCCCTGCAGGAAGTAAACCCACAACCGTGGCATTGCTTGTGCCACGCTCCACCTAACTGGGCCACACAGGACCAGGTAATGATACAAGTAAACCACGCTCAGTTTGTTTCTTAGTGGATTAATCCAAATTACTTTCTCATATTATTAAAAAAAAAATAGTATAGAAAGGACTACAAGCAGTTAATAATACATTTAATTTTTGGCACTACTAATGTCACTGTACACCCCAATATATCACAGAAAGAATCACAACAGAAAAACTACAAATTACATTTACATTTTACATTTAAGTCATTTAGCAGACGCTCTTATCCAGAGCGACTTACAAATTGGTGCATTCACCTTATGATATCCAGTGGAACAACCACTTTACAATAGTGCATCTAACTCTTTTAAGGGGGGGGGGGGTTAGAAGGATTACTTTATCCTATCCTAGGTATTCCTTAAAGAGGTGGGGTTCAGGTGGTCTCCGGAAGGTGGTGATTGACTCCGCTGACCTGGCGTCGTGAGGGAGTTTGTTCCACCATTGGGGTGCCAGAGCAGCGAACAGTTTTGACTGGGCTGAGCGGGAACTGTACTTCCTCAGAGGTAGGGAGGCGAGCAGGCCAGAGGTGGATGAACGCAGTGCCCTTGTTTGGGTGTAGGGCCTGATCAGAGCCTGAAGGTACGGAGGCCGTTCCCCTCACAGCTCCGTAGGCAAGCACCATGGTCTTGTAGCGATGCGAGCTTCAACTGGAAGCCAGTGGAGAGAGCGGAGGAGCGGGGTGACGTGAGAGAACTTGGGAAAGTTGAACACCAGACGGCCTGCGGCGTTCTGGATGAGTTGTAGGGGTTTAATGGCACAGGCAGGGAGCCCAGCCAACAGCGAGTTGCAGTAATCCAGACGGAGATGACAAGTGCCTGGATTAGGACCTGCGCCGCTTCCTGCGTGAGGCAGGGTCGTACTCTGCGAATGTTGTAGAGCATGAACCTACAGGAACGGGTCACCGCCTTGATGTTAGTTGAGAACGACAGGGTGTTGTCCAGGATCACGCCAAGGTTCTTAGCACTCTGGGAGGAGACACAATGGAGTTGTCAACCGTGATGGCGAGATCATGGAACGGGCAGTCCTTCCCGGGAGGAAGAGCAGCTCCGTCTTGCCGAGTTCAGCTTGAGGTGGTGATCCGTCATCCACACTGATATGTCTGCCAGACATGCAGAAATGCGATTCACCACCTGGTTATCAGAGGGGGGAAAGGAGAAGATTAATTGTGTGTCGTCTGCATAGCAATGATAGGAGAGACCATGTGAGGATATGACAGAGCAAGTGACTTGGTGTATAACGAGAATAGGAGAGGGCCTAGAACAGAGCCCTGGGGGACACCAGTGGTGAGAGCACGTGGTGCGGAGACAGATTCTCGCCACGCCACCTGGTAGGAGCGACCTGTCAGGTAGGACGCAATCCAAGCGTGGGCCGCGCCGGAGATGCCCAGCTCGGAGAGGGTGGAGAGAGAATCTGATGGTTCACAGTATCAAAGGCAGCCGATAGGTCTAGAAGGATGAGAGCAGAGGAGAGAGAGTTAGCTTTAGCAGTGCGGAGCGCCTCGTGACACAGAGAAGAGCAGTCTCAGTTGAATGATAGTCTTGAAACCTGACTGATTTTGGATCAAGAAGGTCATTCTGAGAGAGATAGCAGGAGAGCTGGCCAAGGACGGCACGTTCAAGAGTTTTGGAGAGAAAAGAAAGAAGGGATACTGGTCTGTAGTTGTTGAATCGGAGGGATCGAGTGTAGGTTTTTCAGAAGGGGTGCAACTCTCGCTCCTTGAAGACGGAAGGGACGTAGCCAGCGGTCAAGGATGAGTTGATGAGCGAGGTGAGGTAAGGGAGAAGGTCTCCGGAAATGGTCTGGAGAAGAGAGGAGGGGATAGGGTCAAGCGGGCAGGTTGTTGGGCGGCCGGCCGTCACAAGACGCGAGATTTCATCTGGAGAGAGAGGGAGAAAGAGGTCAAAGCACAGGGTAGGCAGTGTGAGCAGAACCAGCGGTGTCGTTTGACTTAGCAAACGAGGATCGGATGTCGTCGACTTCTTTTCAAAATGGTTGACGAAGTCATCAGCAAGAGAGGAGGAGGAGGGGGGAGGAGGGGAGGAGGATTCAGGAGGGAGGAGAAGGTGGCAAAGAGCTTCCTAGGGTTAGAGGAGATGCTTGGAATTTAGAGTGGTAGAAATTGGCTTTAGCAGCAGAGACAGAAGAGGAGAATGTAGAGAGGAGGGAGTGAAAGGATGCCAGGTCCGCAGGGAGGCGAGTTTTCCTCCATTTCCGCTCGCTGCCCGGAGCCTGTCTGTGAGCTCGCAATGAGTCGGTCGAGCCACGGAGCAGGAGGGGAGGACCGAGCCGGCCAGGAGGATAGGGGACATAGAGAGTCAAAGGATGCAGAAAGGGAGGAGAGGAGGGTTGAGGAGGCAGAATCAGGAGATAGGTTGGAGAAGGTTTGAGCAGAGGGAAGAGATGATAGGATGGAAGAGGAGAGAGTAGCGGGGGAGAGAGAGCGAAGGTTGGGACGGCGCGATACCATCCGAGTAGGGGCAGTGTGGAAGTGTTGGATGAGAGCGAGAGGGAAAAGGATACAAGGTAGTGGTCGGAGACTTGGAGGGGAGTTGCAATGAGATTAGTGGAAGAACAGCATCTAGTAAAGATGAGGTCAAGCGTATTGCCTGCCTTGTGAGTAGGGGGGAAGGTGAGAGGGTGAGGTCAAAAGAGAGAGGAGTGGAAAGAAGGAGGCAGAGAGAATGAGTCAAAGGTAGACGTGGGGAGGTTAAAGTCACCCAGAACTGTGAGAGGTGAGCCATCCTCAGGAAAGGAACTTATCAGGGCGTCAAGCTCATTGATGAACTCTCCAAGGGAACCTGGAGGGCGATAAATGATAAGGATGTTAAGCTTGAAAGGGCTGGTAACTGACACATGGAATTCAAAGGAGGCGATAGACAGATGGGTCAGGGGAGAAAGAGAGAATGTCCACTTGGGAGAGATGAGGATCCCAGTGCCACCACCCCGCTGACCAGAAGCTCTCGGGGTGTGCGAGAACACGTGGGCAGACGAGGAGAGAGCAGTAGGAGTAGCAGTGTTATCAGTGGTAATCCATGTTTCCGTCAGTGCCAAGAAGTCGAGGGACTGGAGGGAAGCATAGGCTGAGATGAACTCTGCCTTGTCGGCCGCAGATCGGCAGTTCCAGAGGCTGCCTGAGACCTGGAACTCCACGTGGGTCGTGCGCGCTGGGACCACCGGGTTAGAGTAGCAGCGGCCACGCGGTGTGAAGCGTTTGTATGGTCTGTGCAGAGAGGAGAGAACAGGGATAGACAGACACATAGTTGACAGGCTACAGAAGAGGCTACGCTAATGCAAAGGAGATTGGAATGACAAGTGGACTACACGTCTCGAATGTTCAGAAAGTTAAGCTTACGTTGCAAAAAATCTTATTGACTAAAATGATATAGTACTGCTGGCTGGTGAAATAGGCTAGCTAGCAGTGGCTGCGTTGTTGACTTTGTTTGAAAGTAGCTGGCTAGGTAACCTCGACAATTACTCTAGACTACACAATTATCTTGGATACAAAGACGGCTATGTAGCCAGCTAAGATCAAACAAATCAAACTGTTGTACTGTAATGAAATGAAATGTAATACTACCTGTAATACTACCTGTGGAGCAAAGCGGAATGCAACTACTCGCTCCAAACCAAACCGGAAGTGCGTATCGTAGAGGGAGAGGCAATAGAAGTGTTGTTTCTTGTATTATTGTCTTTTGTGTCTTTAGAGGACTGCTTCACCTTAATGTCCCCTTTCCCTTTCCCACTTTGTCCCTTCTTTGTCCCTTCTTCTCTTCTGCCAACTAGACACTCCTTGTTAGCTAGCTAGCTTCTTTCAGGAATGTCCCTAGCAACTGCCTAGCAACAGGTAAACAACTTAGCTAGCTAAGAAAACGGTATAATTTTATGAAAAATTGTTACTTTTTCAAAAGCCTTTCTTCTTTGTTTGCTGCTTGTTTGGTCTCCTATTCAGTTTGCAGTTTTCTTTTGATTTTTTTCCGATGTACTTTACTCTAAAAAAACATTTAAATTTCAATATTTGTAGGAGCTCATCTTTTCAGCTGCTGCTGCTTAATTTGGAACTCCGGAATACTAGTTACCATTTCATTGATACACAGTTTAGCACAGGGGTGGAGGAAGTTGGCATAGTAGTTTACACCATCACTTCAAACATCAATATTGTCCTATAGCTACAGTACCACAACAAGAGACACCAAATCCAAACTTCCACCAATGCAGTTGAAGACACAATGGGTCACATTCAATTCCAGTCAAATACTCTGCACCAGTAAACAGATGATGTGAGAGGTAGGTGAGGTCGCCACATAGTTCAAATAACTAAGAGGCGCGGTTAGATCTACCGAGACCCACCCCATTTACAAACAAAAGCAGGGCCCAAACTTGAAAAGGTACAAAGTGTGGCTTTAAGACCAAACCAAACCAGAGCATACACCGTATGTTATACTGTATCTATGGAATTTWAAAAAAAAAAGTGTTTGTCCAAAATATAGCTTGGATGGGTTGAAGTTTGGTTAGGATATGGTGTTGATAAAAGTCGCCCATAACCACTGGTCCAGGGACAGATTAAAAACGATGGTCAAGGTTAGGATGATCATAGATCTGTGGTTAGGGGCGCACTTCTACCTCCAGCTATGGAGCCCCCTGCAGCCTGAACATACCTAACCAGAGATTTGGTGGGGATGAGGTTTGGGAGTTTGGGTCAACAGTGTATGCGCTGTTGTATGTATGCTTGTTGGAACGGGTCAGTCCTGTTGAGAGAGCGGTTTATCGGGAGGGAAAAAGAGGGCCAAATAATTGGGTTTAAATAAACATGCGATCAAAGTATCTTCCTCCTCCTAGTCTTCCTCTCCAAACTGAACGTCTACTATTAAATCAAGGAGAATTCATTCAAAGTGGTGGACAGTATTCTGTCTCTCATCATTACAGTAGCATTACCCCCCAAAAAGTTAAATGGCTAGCTTGTAGCTATCATCCTGACAATAAAGCTACATACTGTCACAACAGAAGAGTTGAGAATTGACAGCTTAACCAAGCAGTTGTCACCATCAACAAGATAATCATTGTCAAATAATGTCCTATGCATCCATCTAACCATAGACCCATCCATTGACTACATCTAGATAAGCATTTCTCAAACGTTTTTGTGCCAAGGCATTCCAGTTACTAATAAGCAAGCACTGATTAAGAAAATGACTGAAAACAGTTAAATCCCAGTGGATTGATAAGGAATATATATATATTTTTTTAAAGGGTATGGTTGAGAGAGGAGTCAAAAGAAATGGCTAGCTGCATTGAAAAATAATTTGAATAAACTGAACTAAAATAAACTATACTATGAAACAAAGATAAATTATATAAAGAATGATAGTAAAAAGCTTTGGAGCACCTTAAATGAATGGGTATGCATTCTTCTTCTGGGGGCTCTTTGCCAAAAATGATTGACAATTGCTTTTTTTATTAAAAACACCAATTTTTGTAGGTGTTTTCTCTATGATATCTCCTAACATATAGAATTGTTTAAGATAGCTTGATGGTGCATATTATTACTATTTTATTCTTTATTTTAGGATCAGCTGGGGGTGGCAGGCAGCCTAGACATTAGAGAGGCGAGCCAGAAACTGGAGGGTTGTCAGTTCGAATCCCAGGGTCTGACGGGAAAACATTTGTCGGGAAGTCAGCTGGCAGCTGGAAGGTTGCTGGTATCAAATCCTAGATGCCATTGCCTGCTGTTGTGCCCTTAACCCCCACAACAACAGCTCGCCGGGCGCCCAACGTGGCAGACCCCCAGACCTCTCTAAAACCTGTACATGTCTTTTGGGTTAAAAGGGGTAGTCTAATTTCAGTTGGACCTTGTGTACAATTGACCAATACAGTGATCTCCATCAGAAACAAATAAGTAAAAAATATATATCACAATGAAACTTTAGAATTTGCCCTTGCTGTCATTATTTCAATACATATAAATAACACACAAAGATACTTCAAATCCGGTAGGCCAAATTTCAATTTAAAAGAGCTGGTTTGTCGTAGCTGAAACGCATTAGAAAGGTATCGGGAAGTTCAGGTAAAGTTCATCAGGTACTAATTGTGTGTGTGTGTAGAAAAGATCTGCATTGCATTCAAATTCTATTCCCACAGTCCCTTCTAACGTGCCTCGAACGGCTCGGAGGGGAACAGAAGACATGTTCATGGGAGCCGTAGCATTCAGGAACGGGGTCCTAATAAAGCTAGAGCCAAATCTGTAGGAAGAAGTCAGAAACTGCTCTGTCTGTCACGACCAGTAAGCGGAGATCGGCGGTTACGCGCATAACCGCGGTTCTATGAACTAAGAGGCGTATTCAGCGGATTGAGACAAATCCTGTGCAAATCAGTAGGACTTTGTCACGAGGAGAATGCCGCGGACCTGAAGGCATTCCTCCGCAGACCTGGGTTTGAGAAAGGCTAATCTAGATGACTCATCAAGTAATTGCAAGAGGAAAATGTCACCCTGAGCCATCAATCTGCCATGTCAACAGCCTGATCCTCAGGCGTTTATAACTCAGTTATACCCTATCCATCTCTAAACCAATCTACCTATCCATCCATAGAGCTTATGTTCCCGTGACTCATCTGACAGACCACATCGTGTGTGTGTCCCAAATGGCACCCTGTTCCCTAATTAGTGCACAAATTTTGACCAGAAATCTATGGGCCCTGTCAAAAGTAATGCACTGCAAATGGAATAGGGTGCCATTATGGACGTAGCCTGTTGAGAGTCAACAGAGGCACTTCTCAATCCAACTCACCAACGGAGCCTTTGGCTGCTATGGCAACCGTCTCGAGAAGGACCTGCACGATGCCGGCCCTCATGCGGGGTGTGTTCTTGTTGTGCGTGTCCAGGTGGCCCAGGACCTGCTGGATGACGTGGTGGGAGTGTTGGGCCTGGGAAAGTGAGCGGGAGAGAATGAAAGGGGAAGGGAGACGAAGATTAAATACTTTATCGTCGATGCACGTACACACACACACACACACAGTTTGGAAGCTAGGGTTAGCTACTGCAGCACCCCTGGAGCAGATTTAGGGGTTAATGTCTTGCTCAAGGGCACAATGGCAGAAGTGGGGTTTGTGAGGGTTGGGGAAACAGTCAGTCTAATCTGTCGAGTTCAACACAATGTACATTTACCTTGATGAACACGTGTACTTAATTTGTCCATTTTTATTTCCTTGTTTTCAAACACTAAAACAATCAGCAACAATCAATGTCCCCACTACATCTACACTACATCCGGAAACGGAACAGGTGGATGGACGAACAGACATACTGTTCCACTCAGAGACAAAGGTGGTGGGATGTTCTCTCCTGCTATTGAGTGAACAGACAGGTGGACGGACAGACGCACAAAGACAGACGAACATGCAAAGACAGACTGACAAAGACCAACACAGACAAAAACAAAGACAGGCGGACAGGCAAATAGACAGATCCTCTGTAGCTCAGCTGGTTAGAGCATGGCACTTGCAACGCCAGAATTGTGGGTTCGATTCCCGGGATCACCCATACGTAAAATATATGCAGACATGACTTTGTCACCTTGGATAAAAGGCATATATATTGTATTATATTACGACAGATGTACAGAGCGTTTATCTTGCCGATAGACATACAGATAAACAGTTTCTCTCTCAGACAGACCAGACACGGTCTCATCTAGCCAAGACACTAAAACCCAGACTAGGATTAGGGCCGACTCTGAGCGCTGCTCAAACAAAGCTCTTAAAACACACGACACACCTCGGCCCGAGCCTCATCGATCGTCTCTTATCTGGCAAAGCCACCTAGGGCCACCTGGGGACTCCTGGCCGGCGGGCCAATTAAAAGAACAACGGAAAGAGAGAGAAAAAGGAGAGGAGAGCCAGACACATCTGAGGGGGGAGTGAGAAATCTAGGGGTGTCCCTTGGGTTAGACAAGGATAGACTGAAGTGTCTCTGTCTGTAGGCGAGTGAGTGAGGGATGTATATGAACCAATAGTTTGTGGGTATATGATATACTGTATGTGCACTAGGAAGATTGAGGTACGTTTGTGTGTTTAATATGGCGTTAATATGAGTGTCGCTGTTGTGAAATGTAGTTATTGAAGCTTGAATACTGCAGTAGGCTAACATCATATCCATGTGTGTGTGTATGTATGTGTGTGTGTATAATCTAGTCAGAGTTTGTGGGAATAGCTTGTTCTCACAAATCAAAAAGCGATAACATGCAAAAGAGTGAACCGAACTCGACACTTCACTTCTCCTTCAGGAAGTTCGCTCTCATGCAGAACTACCTGAATACACAGACGCGCCTCCAATTTGCTCGAGTGCTCTCACCGATCCCACTTCTGGCACCAATGTAGCCAACATACAACAGCCCTCCTCCGCTCCCCCCTTCGGTTAATCAGTGAATCTCTATGGCAAGACGCATCATTCACCCAAGTTTTGTCAAAATTGGGGCAGCGGTGTCTAAGATCATGTGTGACTAACGTACGAACAGACAGAGACAGATTCATAATCCCCCCCCTCTGATTCCAAATTCAATCCAAATCCAAATCCGACACCACACTAAGACGACAATGAGGTAAAACGTCAACAAATTTAACTAACCAATTAAGATACCATTTAAGTGTTTCCCAATAGGTTAAGTGTTTCACAATACACTAATGCTGTGACTGGAGAACCCACCTGTATGGAGTACATAATGATCCGGAAACAGGAAACTGCAAACTCGTTGGGTTCCCATAGCCGGTGGTTGTCTAGATGCCTGGAGAGGGAAGAACACAAAGGAAACGCATTACAATGACATTTATAGTACTGCACATAACAAATGGGACAACAAACTCAGTTGTTGAGAATAGATTAACACATGATACATCACATGAAAAATGCATTCATATATTTCAGGGACTACAACTTATATTATGGCCTTATTTGAGTCAAAATGGAACCTATCTCCTGTTTGTGTAGTGTGAGGCAGCTTGCTGTCCAAGTACACCCCCTGGACAGGGGGTCTATTGCAGGGCTTGGGATACTTTCCTAATGTTCTATTTCATGTCATGTTTATATGTGTAATGTTTCACCCTCCTGAACAGAGCCCTATGGGCTACATTCCAGTGTACGTACTATTGTACCACTTCGAATACATCACCCCAATACGTTGCTTCATTCTAAATAGTATGCTAGTGTGGGGGGGAGCGAGAGAGGGAGAGAGAGCGAGAGAGAGAGGGCATCCGGCGAAAAAGGAGAGAGGGAGGGAGAGTTTGCTAGTGATTGGCCATCAAACAGACTGCATAGACTGGGTTTGCTTTTCTGCTTAGATTTTGTTTTCCACAGTGAGACATAGGTGTAAAAATGAGAAATTAAAGGGATGAGTAGGAGGAGGAGAGAGAGATGAAAGGGGTGTGAAGGGAGCAAAGAACATAGCAAATTCACATCAGAGACAGCTGAATCCGTAGACGTATAGGGAGGATGTCCTCTGGCCTGATGAAACAAAAATAGAACTGTTTGGCCATAATGACCATCGTTATGTTTGGAGGATAAAGGGAGAAGCTTGCAAGCTGAAGAACATCCTCCCAACTGTGAAGCACGGGGGTGGCAGCATCATGCTGTGGGGGTGCTTTGCTGCAGGAGGGACTGGTGCACTTCATAAAATAGATGACATGAGGTAGGAAAATGATGTGGATATATTGAAGCATCATCTCAAGACATCAGTCAGAAAGTTAAAGATTGGTCGCAAACTGGTCTTCCAAATGGACAATGACCCCAAGCATACTTCCAAAGTTGTGGCAAAATGGCTTAAGGACAACAAAGTCAAGGTATTGGAGTGGCCATCACAAAGCCCTGACCTCAATCCTATAGAAAATTTGTGAGCAGAACTGAAAAAGCGTGTGCRAGCAAGGAGGCCTACAAACCTGACTCAGTTATACCAGCTCTGTCAGGAGGAATTGGCATAAATTCACCCAACTTATTGTGGGAAGCTAGTGGAAGGCTACCTGAAACATTTGACCCACTTTAAACAATTTAAAGGCAATGCTACCAAATACTAATTGAGTGTATGTAAACTTCTGACCCACTGGGAATGTGATAATAAAATAAATCTCTTTCTACTATTATTCTGACATTTCACATTCTTAAAATAAAGTGGTGATCCTAACTGACCTAAGACAGGGAATTTTTACTGGGATTAAATGTCAAGAATTGTGTCAAGAATTGGCTAAGGTGTACGTAAACTTCCGACTTCAACTGTAGATGACCTGGAGCCAGTGGGTTTGGTGACGACTATGAAGCAAAGGCCAGCCAACGAGAGCATACAGGTCGCAGGTGTGGGAAGTATATGGGGCTTTGGTGATGAAATGGATGGCTCTGTGATAGACTGCATCGAATTTGCTGAGTAGAGTGTTGGAGGCTATTTTGTAAATGACATCGCCGAAGTCAAGGATCGGTAGGATAGTCATTTTTACGAGGGTGTGTTTGGCAGCAAGAGTGAAGGATGCTTTGTTGCGAAATAGGAAGCCGATTCTAGATTTCATTTTGGATTGGAGATGCTTAATATGAGTCTGGAAGTAGAGTTTACAGTCTAACCAGACACCTATGTATTTGTAGTCCACATATTCTGTGTCAGAAACGTCCAGAGTAGTGATGCTGGACGGGCGGGCAGGTGCGGGCAGCGATCGGTTGAAGAGTACGCATGTAGTTTTACTTGCATTTAAGAGCAGTTGGAGGCCATGGAAGGAGAGTTGTATGGCATTGAAGCTCGTCTGGAGGTTAGTTAACACAGTGTCCAAAGGGCCAGAAGTATACAGAAAGTTGGCGTCTGCGTAGAGGTGGATCAGAGAATCACCAGCCGCAAGAGCAACATCATTGATGTATACAGAGAAAATAGTTGGCCCGAGAATTGAACCCTGTGGCACCAACATAGAGACTGCCAAAGGTCTGGACAACAGGCCCTCCGATTTGACACACTAAATTCTATCTGAGAAGTAGTTGGTGAACCAGGCGAGGCAGTCATTTGAGAAACCAAGGCTGTTGAGTCTGCCGATAAGAATGCGGTGATTGACAGAGTCGAAAGCCTTGGCCAGGTTAATGAATACGGCTGCACAGTATTGACTTTTATCGATACCATTTACGACCTTGAGTGTGGCTGAGGTACACCCATGACCAGCTCGGAAACCAGATTGCATCGAGGAGAAGGTACAGTCAAATTCAAAATGGTCGGTGATCTGTTTGTTAACTTGGCTTTCGAAGACCTTACAAAGGCAGGGTAGGATAGATATAGGTCTGTAACAGTTTGGGTCTAGAGTGTCTCCCCCTTTGATGAGGGGGATGACCGCGGCAGCTTTCCAATCTTTGGGGATCTCAGACGATATGAAAGAGAGGTTCAACAGGCTGGTAATAGGCGTTGCAACAATTGCGGCAGATAATTTTAGAAAGAGACGGTCCAGATTATCTAGCCCAGATGATGGGCAAGTTGGAAGGTAAAGAGCTGTTGACCGGGGTAGGGGTAGCCAGGTGGAAAGCATGGCCAGCCGTAGAAAAATGCTTATTGAAATTCTTGATTATCGTAGATTTATTGGTGTGGACAGTGTTTCTTAGCCTTAGTGCAGTGGACAGCTGGGAGGAGGTGCTCTTATTCTCCATGGACTTGGAAGTTTTTTGAGTTTGTGCTACAGGATGCAAATTTGTAAGGAAAGCAAAGGCTAGCTTTTTCAAACTGCCTGTGTATATTTGTTCAGAACTTCCCTGAAGAGTTGCATATCGCGGGGGCTATTCGATGCTAATGCAGTATGCCACAGGATGTTTTTGTGCTGGTCAAGGGAAGTCAGGTCTGGAGTGAACCAAGGGCTATATCTGTTCCTGGTTCAACATTTTTTGAATGGGGCATGCTTATTTAAGATGGTGAGGAAAGCACTTTTAAAGAATAACCGGGCATCCTCTACTGACGGAATGAGGTCAATTTCTTTCCAGGATACCCGGGCCAGGTCGATTAGAAAGGCCTGCTCGTGTTTTAGGTAGCATTTGACTGATGAGGGGTGGTCGTTTTACCGCGCACCCATTACAGATGCAGGCAATGAGGCAGTGATCGCTGAGATCCTGGTTGAAGACAGCAGAGGTGTATTTTGAGAGCAGGTTGGTCAGGATGATATCTATAAGGGTGCTCGAGTTTACAGATTTGGGGTTGTACCTGGTAGGTTCCATGATACTTTGGGTGAGATTGAGGGCATCTAGTTTAGATTGTAAAATGGCCGGGATGTTAAGCATATCCCAATTTAGGTCACCTAACAGTCCAAACTCTGAAGATAAATGGGGGAAAATTAATTCACATATGGTGTCCAGGGCACAGCTGGGGGCTGAGGGGGGTCTGTAACAAGCAGCAACCGTGAGAGACTTATTTCTGGAAAGGTTTTTTAAAAGTAGAAGCTCAAACTGTTTGGGCACAGACCTGGATAGCATGACAGGACACTGCAGGCGGTCTCTGAATAAGATTGGAACTCCACTCCCTTTGGCAGATCTATCTTGGCGGAAAATGTTATAGTTGGGGATGGAAATTTCAGAATTTTTGGTGGCCTTCCTAAGCCAAGATTCAGACACGGCTAGGACATCTGGGCTGGCGGAGTGTGCTAAAGCAGTGAAAAAAAAAAAACTTAGGGAGGAGGCTTTTGATGTTAACACGCATGAAACCAAGGCTTTTACGGTTACAGAAGTCAACAAATGATAGCGCCTGGGGAATAGGAGTGGAACTGGGGGCTACAGGGCCTGGGTTAACCTCTACATCACCAGAGGAACAGAGGAGTAGGATAAGGGTACGGCTAAAGGCTATAAGAACTGGTTGTCTAGTGCATTGGGGACAGAGAATAAATGGAGCAGATTTCTGGGTGTGGAAGAATAGATTCAAGACATAATGTACAGACAAGGGTATGGTAGGATGTGTGTACAGTGGAGGTAAACCTATGCGTTGCGTGATGATGAGAGAGGTATCGTCTCTGGAAGCATCAATTAACGTAGGTGAGGTCTCCGCATGTGTGTGAGGTGGGACGAAAGAGCTATCTAAGGCAATTTGAGCGGGACTGAGGGCTCTACAGTGAAATAAAGCAATAAAAACTAGCCAAGACTGCAGTAGACAAGGCATATTGACATTAGAGAGAGGCATAAAGCAATCACAGGCGTTGATAAGGAGAGCTAAGACAACAACGGGTAAATGGCGAAGAAAGGGCAGAGCGGGTCAGTTAGATACATACAGGACCTGAGTTCGAGGCTGGGGCCGACAGGTAAACAAAATTAGGTACCGTGTTATTGAAACAGTCCATGGGGCATCAGCTGTGTAGCCGAGTGATCATAAGTTCAAAAGAGTAGCAATAGGTGAGACAGGGTGCTGTACGGTATTCACTACTACACTGGGCGAGGAGGGGACACAGCATTCAGAAAAAGCTAACGGGCCGGGGCTAGTAGATGGTTCTGCGGCAATATCATAACAAAATAGCCTGTTGAGACCACATCAGGCGATCACATCGGCAGTCCAGTCGTGATGGACCGGCGGGGCTCCGGGGTCGACAATAAAGGGTCCAGACCAATTGGCAAAGGAGGTATTGTAGCCCTATAATTAGTTGGTGTATGGGCCTAGCTCGAGGCTAGCTGGTGCTTGCTTCGGGACAGAGGCGTTAGCTAACAGTAGCAGCTCATTTGCAGCTAGGAGTATTAATCTAGTGTAATGATCCAGAGTGGCAGGAATCCAGTGATATGGCAGAGAAGCAGTCTGATATGCTCTGGGTTGATATCGCGCTGTGCAGACTGACAGGTGATTGTCAGAGCTAAGGCTGGCTGATTCCGGGGGAAAAAAGGCGAGGACAGCTAGCCGTGGCTAACAAAGACTAGTAGCTAGCTAGTTAGCTGGCTAGCTCCTGATTGAAGTTCCAATTATAAGGAATAAAAATATCAGATCTGTACCACAGGCAGGTTTGCAGGCAAGTATATTTAGTTTGTAGATAGAAGTGAGATTACGATATAAGAAAAAATACTGTCTATTTACAAGGGATAAGACACGGGATAAGACAAAGACAGATATACACGTCCTACTGTCCGCCATCTTGGACTTTAATTGTATGTCAAGAAGCAGTGCGGCTTGGCAGGGTCGTGTTTCGGGGGACGCATGGTGCTCAACCTTTGCCTCTCCCGAGTCCGTACGGGAGTTGCAGCAATGGGACAAAACTGTAACTACCAATTGGGGAGAAAAAGGGGTAAAAGTACCAACAAAAAAAAGGAAAAATAGTCAATGAGCTCTACAGTAAGACCATTCTACTGCCAATGTTTGTCTATGGAGTTTGCATGGCTGTGCGCTTGATTTTATATTCCTGTCAGCCTTGGGTTTGGCTGAAAAAGACGAATTTGAAGGGGTGTCCACATACTTTTGTAGATATAGTGTATATTCCGTTTCGTCTGTCCATTAAAGAAAACTATTCCATCAGTCTACATCCTATTATCGTGTGTGTCTGACGTGTGTGGACTGTACATCTTCTCCTACTGGTCATTCCCCCTTCTAACACAAGGATGCAGGCCGATTGTACCCATATATAAAAACCGGCACCTCTTTCTGAGTCTACCACCAGTTGGTGGCGCTCTTATTCAGTCTCTCTGGCCGTATCTCCACTTGCTCTCTGGCCGTCTCTCCCCCTCACCGGCTCCGCCTTGCCCTCTGGCCCTCACCGGCTCCGCCTTGCCCTCTGGCCCTCACCGGCTCCGCCTTGCCCTCTGGCCCTCACCGGCTCGCCTTGCCTCTGGCCCTCACCGGCTCCGCCTTGCCCTCTGGCCCTCACCGGCTCCGCTGTGCCCTTCTGGCCCTCACCGGCTCCGCCTTGCCCTCTGGCCCTCACCGGCCTCCGCCTTGCCCTCTGGCCCTCACCGGCTCCGCCTTGCCCTCTGGCCTCACCGGCTTCCGCCTTGCGCCTCTGGCCCTCACGGCTCCGCCTTGCCTCGGTCCCCTCTCACGGCTCCCGCTTGCCCTCTGGCCCTCACCGGCTCCGCCTTGCCCTCTGGCCCTCACCGGCTCCGCCTTGCCCTCTGGCCTCACCGGCACCGCCTTGCTCTCTGGCCCTCACCGGCTCGCCTTGCTCTCTGGCCCTCTCTCTCCGCTTGCTCTCTGGCCCTCTCTCCCGCCTTGCTCTCTGGCCCTCTCTCCCCGCCTTGCTCTCTGGCCCTCTCTCCCGCCTTGCTCTCTGGCCTCTCTCCCCGCCTTGCTCTCTGGCCCTCTCTCCCGCCTGCTCTCTGGCCCTCTCTCCCGCCTTGCTCTCTGGCCCTCTCTCCCCGCCTTGCTCTCTGGCTCTCTCCCCCGCTTGCTCTCTGGCCCTCTCCCTTCAGCCTTACCCTCGCTATCCATTTCCGCCTGCCTCGCTCTCCATTTCCGCCTGCCTCGCTCGCTATCCATTTCCGCCTGCCTCGCTTCTCCATTGTCCGCCTGCCTCGCTCGCTCTCCATTTCCGCCTGCCTCGCTCGCTCTCCATTTCCGCCTGCCTCGCTCGCTCTCCATTTCCGCCTGCCTCGCTCGCCCTCCGCCTGCCTCGCTCACCCTCCATCTCTCCCGCTGCCCTCCATCTCTCCCTACTCAGAGGCGTGGGGGGAACCAGCCATCTGGTGAGCTGGAGCAGAGAGAGAGAGAGAGGAGGCTCACTGTGTGATAATGGGCCTACCGTCGTCGCGGTGACGTCAATCCAACCCCAGCCAACCCAGCAAACCCCTCCTCTTCAACCCCCCCCCTCCCCTCCTAAACCCTGCTATTTTTAGACCTGCCTTCAAGATGCATTTCTCTAATTTTTCTCTCCTGGGTCTGTTGTAGAGTTGGGAAGTCTAGAGTTATGGTGTCAGTTTCTGTAGCAACACAAGACGAAAGGGTTGCCTGGGTCATGTTCATTATGCACCAAATAGAAGAAAATAGAGACAGATAGGGACTACCTGGACCTGTACAATACGAAAAGCTCCTTTTCACTTTCCATTTCAAAACATTACGTATGCTATGGTGGGCCAAACTGAACACCACCCTAGTTTAACTCAGCCGTGTCACTTGCAGTACATTCCATGACAAGTCACGTGCGCAGTTGAACTCAGTTAAAGAGTGAATTGATTGGTACAAATATAGACTGAATTTCAGTTGTATTGAAATGTACTGAACCAATCTTTGAGATATAATACATAGACCAAAGAGATATATAATACATAGATATACAGAGTGTACAAAACATTAAGAACACCTTCCTTTTGCCTCCAGAACAGCCTCAATTCGCCGAGGCATGGACTCCACAAGGTGTCGAAAGCGTTGCACAGGGATGCTGGTCCATGTTGACTCCAATGTTTCTCACAGTTGTGCCAAGTTGGCTGGATGTCATTTGCGTGGCGGACCAGTCTTGACACACACCCATCATCGCTTTCACCTGGTCAGTCTATGTTTAGTACACAGTGTACATACTGAACTTGACCCATTTAACTATGTGGTTGGGACATTGCATTGCAAGCGCAATTTAAACCGTATAGCCTTTATTTTTCCAGACAGTTTTGTCTCATCCACTAGTCCAATCCAAAACAAATAGCAATAAGTGTTTTTTCACTGATTCAGAAGTGTTAACTGCGTTAGAGCCGACGCCCCGCAAGCTGTTTCTCTCACAGACACGGGCAATGGATATTGCAGCTAAATCACACCTGTCCTCACATCTCAATAGCTACAGATGCCAAGATAATCAAAAAATGTAAATCTGTTTGCTTTGCTTCCATGTGTTATTGACTAGGTCTTTAGCAGGTATTTTATTGGTTAAAACCTACTGTTTTTTTTACCCCCTACCCAGCCAAGTGTTTCGACAATTAATAGACACTGCAGCAAATAAAACCATGTTAGTCTTGTCCAGGACCGGAGTCTACACAGACCAGTGCGCCATAGCAGATCAGATCTACAGTAGGCCTATATGCAAATAAGCCATTTACCACACAGGTCTGCCATCTTTGAACTGAATGTGTGTTTATAGGCAGTTGCAACAGCGCGACTTTAGAACATTAGAAAGCATTCACCAAAAGCCACAAAATACTGTACATCGGAATGTATTTCCGCAAATATGTAAATATCACAGGAGTCCTTACATTTGGGAACTTTACAGTCAGATTTATCAAACAACCATGAACAAGTAGGCTATCTCTCCTCCCTGAGATCAACAACTAATGTTAACCTGTCTAGGACTGGGGTTCCGCTAGCGGAGCCAACAGCCAATGAAATTGCAGGGCGCCAAATTCAATCAACAGAAATCTCATAATTCAAATTTCTCAAACATACAAGTATTAGACACCATTTTAAAAGATACAATTCTCGTTAATCCAACCACAGTGTCCGATTTCAAAAAAGCTTTTCGGTGAAAGCAGAACATATCATTATGTTAGGTCAGCAACTAGTCACAGAAAGCATACAGCGATTTTCCAACCAAAGAGAGGAGTCATAAAAAGCTGAAATATTGATAAAATTAATCACTAACCTTTGATATTCTTCATCAGATGACACTCCCGGGACAACATGTTACACAATACATGTATGTTTTGTTCGATCAAGTTCATATTTATATCCAAAAACCTCAGTTCACATTTGGCTTTGCCTCCAAAACATCCCGTGAATTTGCACAGAGCCACATCAATTTACAGAAATACTCATAATAAACATTGATAAAAGATACAAGTGTTATTCACAGATTTAAAGATATACTTCTCCTTAATGCAACCGCTGTGTCAGATTTTTTAAAAACTTTACGGAAAAAGCAAACAATGCAATAATCTGAGTACGGCGCTGAGACCAACACAACCCAAGAAGATATCCACCATGTTGGAGTCAACATAAGTCAGAAATAGCATTATAAATATTCACTTACCTTTGATGATCTTCATCAGAATGCACTCCCAGGAATCCCAGTTCCACAGTGAATACACAATCTAAACTCACGACGCGCGGGCAGGTCCAAGCAAAAGTTCAGAAGAAAAGTCATATTACAGTTCGTTGAAACATGTCAAACGATGTATAGAATCAATCTTTAGGATGTTTTTAACACAAATCTTCAATAATGTTCCAACCGGAGAATTCCTTTGTCTGTAGAAAAGCAATGGAACAGAGCTCGCTCTCAAGTGAACGAGCGTCACGAGCTCAATGCATTCTGGCAGACCTCTGACTCATTCCCCTCTCATTCGGCCCCACTTCACAGTAGAAGCATCAAACAAGGTTCTAAAGACTGTTGACATCTAGTGGAAGCCTAAGGAAGTGCAACATGACCCCATAGACACTGTGTATTCGATAGGCCAAGAGTTGAAAAACTACAAACCTCAGATTTCACACTTCCTGGTTGGATTTTTCTCAGGTTTTCGCCTGCCATATGAGTTCTGTTATACTCACAAACATCATTCAAACAGTTTTAGAAACTTCAGTGTTTTCTATCCAAATATACTAATAATATGCATATCCTAGGATCTGGGCCTGAGTAGCAGGCAGTGAAAATCCAAACGTGAAAATGCTAATCCTATCCATAACAAGTTAACCAGAGTTTTGTGAAATAAAATAAAACACTGTCCATTAAAATAACATAAAATGTATCCGAAATACAGTGTAGACATTGTTAATGTTGTAAATGACTATTGTAGCTGGAAACGGCAGATTTTTTATGGAATATCTACATAGGCGTACAGAGGTCCATTATCAGCAACCATCACTCCTGTGTTCCAACGGCACATTGTGTTAGCTAATCCAAGTTTAGCATTTTAAAAAGGCCAATTGATCATTAGAAAACCCATTTGCAATGATGTTAGCACAGCTGAAAACTTGTGTGGGTTGGACTGAAAACCCACAGGACGGTAGATCTCCAGGAAGAGGGATGCCCTGGAGGCTCAAAATGGCCAGAAACAAATAACTTTCTTCTGAAACTCGTCAGTCTATTCTTGTTCTGAGAAATGAAGGCTATTCCATGTGAGAAATAGCCAAGAAACTGAAGATCTCGTACAACGCTGTGTACTACTCCCTTCACAGAACAGCGCAACCTGGCTCTAACCAGAATAGAAAGAGGAGCGGGAGGCCCCGGTGCACAACTGAGCAAGAGGACAAGTACATTAGAGTGTCTAGTTTGAGAAACAGACGCCTTACAAGTCCTCAACTGGCAGCTTCATTAAATATTACCAACAAAACACCAGTCTCAACGTCAACAGTGAAGAGGCGACACCGGGATGCTGGCCTTCTAGGAAGAGTTGCAAAGAAAAAGCCATCTCAGACTGGCCAATAAAAATAAAAGATTAAGATGGGAAAAAGATCACAGACACTAGACAGAGGAACTTATTTCTCTCAGATTTTGCGCCCAAATTAGTTTACATCCCTGTTAATAATAAGCATTTCTCCTTTCCTAAGATAATCCATCCACCTGGCATATTAAGAAGCTGATTAAACAGTTTTATCAATACACAGGTTTACCTTGTGCTGGGGACAAAAGGCCATTAAAATGTGCAGTTTTGTCACACAACGCCAACAGATGTCTCAAGTTGAGGGATTTGAATTGCCAGAGATTTGAATGTGAATTTCTCTACCATAAGCCGCCTTCAACATTGTTTTAGAACATTTGGCAGTACATCCACCTGGCCTCACAACCGCAGACCATGTGTATGGCGTCGTGTGGGCAGGTGGTTTGCTGATATCAATGTCGTGAACTATGTTCCCCATGGTGGGGGTGGGGTTATGTATGGGCAGGCATAAGCTACGGACACAATTGAATTTGATCAATAGCAAATTTACCGTGACGAGCTCCTGAGGCCCATTGTCGTGCCATTTATCCGCCGCCATCACCTCATGTTTCAGCATGATAATGCATGACTCAAGGACCTGTACACAATTCCGCGAAGATGAAATTGTCCCAGTTCTTCCATGGCCTGCATACTTACCAGTCACTCTGAGCATAGTTGGGATGTTCCGGATCGTTGTGTACGACAGCGTGTTCCAGTTCCCGCCAATATCCATCAACTTCACACAGCCTCTGATGAGGCGTAGGACAACATTCCACAGGCCACAATCAACAGCCTGATCTATTCAAATGAGATGTGTGGCGCTGCATGAGGCAAATGGTGGTCACACCAGATACTGACTGGTTTTCTGATCCACGCCCCTACCTTTTGGTATATGTGACCAGCAGATGCATATTTTTATTATACTTTTTATTTTACCTTTAATTATCAAGGCAAGTCAGTTAAGAACAAATTCTTATTTTACAATGACGGCCTACCCCGGCCAAACTCTACCCTAACGACGCTGGGCCAATTGTGCGCCGCCCTAAATTCTTTGAAATTGATGCATGTTGCGTTTATATTTTTGTTCAGTCTATAAATCATAAATTAAAATCATAACAAAATTGAAATCATAATTTAGCCTAGAAGAACAGGTTGCCTACACAGTAAAGGGTGGCAGGGGATGTTTGAGGGTGGATGCAGAAGGAGAAGGAAGTGTGTGACATTAAAAAGGGCACTTGTAACAACGAAAGTAATGTACAGTAATATCAGGCATGGGACCTATTCAGATTTTGTGTAATTATACAACATGAAAGTAAAATCTGACGTTGATTTGACAAAAGCTGGATCTCTTCTAGCCATGACCAGCCAGCCTTGGTGTTCGTAGACAGCCATGTTTTGTTATTTATTAGGCCTAATTAAAATGTTCATGCCTAGGCTATATTAAATGAGATTCCTAGATTGTATTTGAAAACAGCTTTGTTTTGTTATTTATTAATAACCATTTTCATACAGGTTGTTCGCAAATTATATTGTACAAATATTATATTTAGAAGTTATGTTTTATTACTGTTCCCCGTCTACTGTATCCATGTGGAAGAGTTAGGTTACTGAATAATTGTCACATTAATATACTAATCAACCCTATATGTTAAAACACAGATATTGAGTGTATATTTCCACTGATGTAATATTACGGTCTTCTACCAGTACATTGTGATATTTATGCATGAAAGTTGGCTAGCCCAGACCCATAGTGATATAAAACCGAACGAGACGAGTGTTATTCTTAGCCCTGTCTACTGTATCCATGTGGAAGAGATGAGTTGGTGAATTTATGGATGTTTGTTTCTTTATCAAAATAAAAGATAAACACAAACCCGGATCCTTTGGTCATATGTAAGCTGATCAACACACGACACAGAGGCAATCTACACCAGTCACAGCAGGTTAGGAGAACTTAAGCAGCAGCTGAGGATAAAAAAATAATAATAATACTTTTGACGTTAATTTGACAAAAGATGGATACCTTCCCACCCCACTCCCCATTCAGCAGCGGAAAGACGACACAAGGCGTCCACAAAATGAAGAAATTATAAAACTGATGTTGGACAATCAAAATCTATATGTAAATAAACAAAATTCGTTAAGGCTGGTTCAGTAAGAGAAAGCTCATTTTACAATGCTTCTGTGAAACGAGTCCCGAGGCATGCATTTATGAAAGCACAGTTCTACTGGATGATGTTAATAAATGTTATGTTTATTGTAATTTCAACTATTGTGGGGTCGTGACTCTTGGCATATGTGATATACTTGTTGTTTAAAACTATTTTTTCTACTATAGGCAGTTACCTTCCTAGTGAAATGGTAACTCTCCAATGTGAATAGTTGGCAACGATGTTTCCTTTCCAAGTGCTACAGAAATGCACCAATTGCGCATGATACACATCATTACTCTACTCTAGTCTATCAATCCATTCCAAATCTATATGCAATAAATGATAAACGGGTGGCATATGTTGGTCTTGGTTAGGGCGCAGCAAAACTGCTAGGACTGGGCCTGAAGAACAATCATTTACTTGATTTTGCGGTGGACCTTGGCCTGCTCGAATTGAGCTGCTGTTGTTGAGAGATGAAAACTGTCCAACTCCTTGGAACAGCTTGCAATGAGCATCAGCCTCGTTACGTTGTCCTCAAGAAGGCGTGACCTTGAGGCCGTCTTTGCTGTTCTGGAGAAAGAATTCCCTCTCGGCGGGCACACTGGAAACAGGGATAATCAACACAATCTTCGCAAATGTTGTTCAGTCGGTGTACACTTAGCTGAAGTCCCTTATGAAGACCTTGCGTCTTTTGTGTGGGTAAAATTAGAAACACACACCGACACTAATTTCCAAGCAGCTTGAGGATTTACTAGATTATTAAGTATATTTTCCATTGAACTTGGAGCACGTCGACTGGTATTTCTCCCGGACAATTTGGCCAGCAACAATTGTGTTTATCTGCAAAAAATAAATACATCTGGGCCAAAAGCCGCGATTTACCGGCAAAAGGAAACCCTTGTGTTTGTGTGTGGTGACGACATCGCTCCAGTTGACCCTTGTTGGCCCACGGCCCATGGTAAGCGTTTGACCTGGAATCACGTCCGACACCACGGGAGCCAACGTAGAAACGATTTGAGTAGAGCAGCCGAAAGACCCTGGGGATGGATAGTCAAAGGCCCTTATCATGTCCAGAAATAAACCCATAACCTTTAGCCCTGTGCTTCAAGTGTAAAAAAAAAGGTCCTGAATTCCAAATGGACTCCTATAGTCACTGTAGCTGAATGTACCAACTCAAACTCCCCGGTCTGATATACAGATCCCCACATAAAAAGCATCTAACAAGCCAATTACTTTGACAGGCGATTCATTAAAATATCACACAAATGTGTGTGCATGTCTCTCCTCTTCATAAAAGTGGAGGCGGGGAAGAAGAGCAGCTGAATCTTGACTTGTGATGAGGGAATGGAGGTGGTGTGAACTTTTTCTAAAACTAGATATATCTATATATAGTACCAGTCAAAAGTTTGGACACACTTACTCATTCAAGGGTTTTTCGTTACGCTTTACTATTTTCTACATTGTATAATAATAGTGAAGACATCCAAACTATGAAACAACACATATGGAATCATGTAGAAACCAAAAAAAGTGTTAAACAATTCAAAATATATTTGAGATTTGAGATTCTTCAAAGTAGCCACTCTTGATGACAGCTTTGCACACTCTTGGGCATTCTCTCAACCAGCTTCATGAGGAATGCTTTTCCAACAGTCTCACATTTGCTGAAAACTTGTTGGCTGCTTTCCTTCACTCTGCAGTCCATCTCATCCCAAACCATCTCAATTGGGTTGAGGTTGGGTGATTGTGGAGCCCAGGTCATCTGATGCAGCAAACCATCACTCTCCTTCTTGGTTAAATAGCCCTTACATAGCCTGGAGGTGTGTTGGGTCATTGTCCTGTTTAAAAACAAATGACAGTCCCACTATGCGCAGACTAGATGGGATGGTGTATCACTTCAGAATGCTGTGGTAGCCATGCTGGTTAAGTGTGCCTTGAATTCTAAATAAAGCACTGACAATGTCACCAGCAAAGCACCCCCACACCATCACACCTCTTCTTCCTTGCTTCACGGTGGGAACCACACATGCGGGTGATCGTCCGTTCACCTACTCCGCGTCTCACAAAGACAATCACAAAGTTGGAATCAAAAATTGGAATCAAAAATCTCAAATTTGGACTCAGACCAAAAGGACAGATTTCCACCGGTCTAGAGTCCATTGCTTGTGTTTCTTGGTCCAGGCAAATATCTTCTTCTTATTGTTGTTCTTTAGTAGTGGTTTCTTAGCAGCAATTCGAACATGAAGGCCTGATTCACACAGTCTCTTCTGAACAGTTGATGTTGAGATGTGTCTGTTACTTGAACTCTATGAAGGATTTATTTGGGCTGCAATCTGAGGTGCAGTTAACTCTAATGAACTTATCCTATGTAGCAGAGGTAACTCTGGGTCTTCCTTTCCTGTGGCGGTCCTCATGAGAGCTAGTTTCATCATAGCGCTTGATGGATTTTGCGACTGCACTTGAAGAAACTTTAACATTTCTTGAAATTTTCTGGATTAACTGACCTGTCTTAAAGTAATGATGGACTGTCATTTCTCTTCGGTTATTTGAGCTTATCTTGTCATAATATGGACTTGGTCTTTTCCCAAATATGGCTCTCTTTTGTATACCCCCTTACTTAGTCGGAACACATCTGATTGGCTTTAACACATTAAGAAGGAAAAAACTCCACAAATTAACTTTTAACAAGGGACACATGTTAATTGAAATGCATTCCAGGTGACTACCTCATGAAGCTGGTTGAGAAAATGCCAAGAGTTTGCAAAGCTGTCATCAAGGCAAAGAGTGGCTACTTTAAAGAATGTCATTTGTTAAATATATTTCTATTTGTTTCACACTTTTTTGGTTACTACATGATTCCATACGTGTTATTTCATAGTTTTGATGTCTTTACCATTATTCTACAATTCAGAAAATAGTAAAAAATAAAGAAAAACCCTGGAATGAGCAGGTGTGTGCAAACTTTTGACTGATACTGTATATATAAACATCAATGTAAACAGGATACACCTGAGCTCAATTTCGAGTCTCATAGCAAAGTGTCTGAATACTTATGTAAATATGCTATTTCTGTTTTTTCTAAAAAAGGTTTTCGCTTTGCCATTATGGAGTTTAGTGTGTAGATTGATGAGGAAAAAATATAATTGTAAACATTTTTCAAATAAGACTAACATAACAAAATGTGGAAAAAAGGAAGGGGTCTGAATACTTTCCGAATGCACTGTATGTTCATAGCTAGCTAGCAGCACAAGCAAACGCTGTGCAAATATCTCTTTACCCACCAACAATCTCTGCACAGCACAACAAGGTGAGTCCAAAAAAGTATTGTATGCTGCTGCATAAATTATGTAATATGCCAGGGGGATATGTATACTGTAACTAAGAAAGTAATACTAAGGGTGTGTTGTGTAGTAAGCTGTTACTAGCCCATGTGCCTCACCCTAATAATTTGCTCCCTTTTCCCCCCATAACTTAGCCTACTGTTCTGACTTGGTGGTGCACATGTAACCTATAGCTTGTTTCAGAGAACTGTCAACATCGAATATTGTAAGAGCTTTCATTGGCTGCTTATATGCCCCCTTTATTTATCCTACAGTTCTGACATGGTGTATAGGGAGAATACTGTAAGAATTCTGTCGCTGTTCATTTCAAAAGTGCTGAACAAACAGTTATATTGGCTACGTCCATCCTAGCTCGCTCATTAATGTCTTTGGCTCCTGAGTGGCGCAGCAGTCTAAGGCAGTGCATCTCAGTGCAAGAGGCGTCACTACAGTCCCTGGTTCAAATCCAGGCTGTATCACATCCGGCCGGGTTTGGCCGGGGTAGGCCGTCATTGTAAATAAGAATTTGTTCTTAACTGACTTGCCTAATTAAATAAAGGTTAAATAAAATAAAACATTTATTAAATTAACCCGCTCGACGTCCCCTTATGCCATAGTTTGTACATCTCAATTGTCAGTAGAAACCACATTTGTTTATGCAAGTCAGCCATATCAGCTATGTTTTTTCAAAGGCAGTAAATTAGGCTGAATGAACTGTTTTCCTGGCAGACAAGGCGCCGCTGATAGCCATGTGTAGCAGTGGTAAGGTGTTGGGACTGCTGTTGGGACTAACAGTTTGTCGGCACTGTTTGGCACTGTCATAGTGCAATTAATGTATTGTTTAGTGTTGTGTAATGGCTTTGCTGGCATGCATCTAAAATATCATTTTTTGCCCCACCAAGATTTACATGATATAAATCGCCACTGTTCCTACATATATTTTTTGGTTGTGCTTGCCTGGAACTAATGACAGGCGGAACTATGCTTCATGAACGGAATATTTTCAAGGAGACGTCTGCTCCTCACCTGATTGGTTATCGGAAGCGTAAAGTAAAAAAGATGATCTACTGTAGAGAAGCAATTATCTGCAGCAAAACCGTCAGGACACCTAAGTAATACCCTGGGTAATCTTGAACTTGAATGTAACAGAGGGGTTTTCGAACACTTGAGGATTAGGGAGAGTGTACATCAAATCAAATTGTATTTGCCACATGCGTGAAATGCTTACAAGCCCTTAACCAACAATTCAGTTCAAGAAATAGTTACGAAAATACAAACAAAATGCAACAATGTTATTCTATCTTTCCTCAATTGTATGCCATCTATAGCACTGGGTCATGTTCATTACGGCAATGCTTTGAAATTAAAACAAATGAACATGATCCTGTGTTCGAGTGGTACAAACTATCTCCTCGACCTAGACGCTCCTCCTGCACTGACGTTGTTCCAAATGCCAACAATAACTGTCGATGAACTGAATCTGAATGGGTGGAAACCAAAACACTAGGTCAAACAGGCCATCCCCAGGGCTGTATTCAATAATGCACACTGTACTAAAACAATTTACATGGAAAAAATGTAAGCAAGTGTTTCTCATTGGACAAATTCGGGTATGTTCCTCGTTTTGGCCTGTTTGCTTCTTTGTGAATTACATACCAGTTTTCGACAGGACCAACGACACCATAATGGCACTGCTTCTTCAACTAGACTGCAATAATAACAGCACCTTGATGATGATAAATAATAATAACAATGAGTGTAATGAAGCAACACTTGGCGACACTCTTTTCAATCTGCCACCACCTCCTGCAAAACCAACTGGATTTGAATAAGCAAAACACAGGCGGGTAAAAACAACATCCCGAGCCCAGCAGAAAGCTCTGCACACTCCACTGCACGGTGTGGGTGAGTGATTTAACAGAAAGCGAGAGAGAGAAAGAGCGATAGGGAGAGAGGAGAGAGAGAAGTGTGCATGTGCTCCCCCAGACAGGACCCTGTGAGGCTGTGGATTTGAGACTGATAACGACTCCTCGGCTAAAACGACCGCCATCTCGTTTCCCCCACGCCGCTCAGACAGTAACTGGGTAATGTTTGAGCTTCTGCTCGGTGGAGGGAACCGCGGCCAATGAGAAAGTGTGAATTAGATTCAGTCGCAGAGGTCTGTGAGAGTGGGTGACCGTGTTACTTGGATGCGGTCAGACTATTAAGTCTTGGTTGGAAGAACTTCACCTCAGTAGGTATTGGATCAATAGATAATATCAATTAGATTGATTGATGCCTAAAGATATATTTTTTCAAGAGAGACCAGCTACGGTTCCTGTTTTCAACCCAATAGTGAAAAAGGAGATGCGGTTGCTATTTGGAATGCACCTTGCATGTTGTTTGCCATATTCTACATCAATCTTAAAATGACCTTGTCCCTTGCCTCCTCCTACACTACGTGACTAGACATAATGAGACCACCGCAGTCAGAGTCAATGTGTGTCTGTGCGTGTGTGGCAGTGATCGCTGGTGGGCAAGACCATCCTCCTATATAGCCACCCACCAGCCTCCTCTGATGTGAAGTCTGTACATCCTGGTGCTACTAGTACTTACACTAGTACAGGGCGGACGGCGTTGTTCATGTTGCCGTAGGCGGCTCTTCCCAGCAGCTCTCTGAAGCAGCTCTCGGCCAGGGACGCTGGGTTTTCCTCACCATCCTGCCCTGTCTCCGAAGGCGTGCTGGGTGGGCCCACCCTGAGAGAAGGAGAGAGAGAGAGAGAGAATGAATCAAAATCGCTGTTTCCTTACCACAGATAAGCACAATGCAAGGCGGTGCACTCATACAGAATATATGTATTGCCTTGAAATAAAAATGCACAAGTACCAGTAACATTAATACCAGTATCTCAAAAGATATTGAATAAGAAAATGTAAACTTCTCAGCAGTTTTGGTCCGGCAGTTATGACGTTGCAGCGAGCTAGAGAGAGCGAGAGGGGGGGGGTGACTGGAGACAAATCAACAAGAGCGAGAGGGTGCAGGTCTAGAGTAAGTCTCATCAGCAATAAATCTGTAAATAATCCATCTATGAGAGAAAAGGTGTTCGTGTGTGTGTCTGATGTGAAATGGCTAGCTAGTTAGCGGTGCGCGCTAATAGCGTTCAATCAACTTATGAGTGTGTGTGAGAGAACGTGTGTGTGCGCGCACGAGCGAGAGAGAGAGACAGACAAATGAATCCGCGTCTTCATGACGATTTACACGACTACACTATATAGACAAAAGTATGTGGACACCCCTTCAAATTTGTGGATTCGGCTATTTCAGCCACACCCGTTGCCGACAGGTGTATAAAACCGAGCACACAGCCATGCAATCTCCATAGACAAACATTGGCAGTAGAATGGACTTACTGAAGAGCTCAGTGACTTTCAATATGGCACCGTCATATGATGCCACCTATCCAACAAGTCAGTTCGTCAAATGTCTGCCCTGCTAAAGCTGCCCCGGTCAACTGTAATTGCTGTTAATGTGAAGTGGAAACATCTAGGAGCAACAACGGCTCAGCCGCAAAGTGGTAGGCCACACACGCTCACAGAACAGGACCGCCGAGTGCTCAACACTCCCTACCGAATTCCAAACTGCTTCTGGAAGCAACCTTGGCACAAGAACTGTTCATCGGGAGCTTCATGAAATGGATTTCCATGGCCGAACAAGCGCAAAGCTAAGACCACACAAAGCTAAGACCACCATGCGCAATGCCAAGCGTCGGCTAGAGTGGTGTAAAACTCACTGCTATTGGACTCTGGAGCAGCAAAAACGTGTTCTCTGGAGTGATGAATCACGCTTCACCATCTGGAAGTCAAACGGACAATCTGGGTTTGGCGGATGCCAGGAGAACGCTACCTGTCCTAATGCATAGTGCCAACCGTAAAGTTTGATGGAGGAGGAATAATGGTTGGAGCTGTTTTTCATGGTTCAGGCTAGGCCCCTTAGTTCCAGTGAAGGGAAATCTTAATGCTACAGCATACAATGATATTGTAGACAATTCTGTGCTTCCAACTTTGTGGCAACAATTTGAGGAAGGCCCTTTCCTGTTTCAGCACAACATTGCCCCCGTGCACAAAGTGAGGTCCATACAGAAATGGTTTGTTAAGATCGGTGTGGAAGAACTTGACTGGCCTGCACAGAGTCCTGACCTAAACTCCATCAGACACCTTTGGGATAAATTAGAATGCAGACTGTGAGCCAGGCCTAATCGCCCAACATCAGTGCCTGACCTCACTAATGCTCTTGTGGCTGAATGGATGTAGGTCCCCGTAGCAATTTTCCAACATCTAGTGGAACGCCTTCCCAGAATAGTGGAGGTTGTTATAGCAGCAAAGGGGGGACCAACTCCATATTAATGCCCATCATTTTGGAATGAGATGTTTAATGAGCCGGTGTCCACATACTTTTGGTCATGTAGTGTATGACTGTGTCCAAAATGGCACCTTATTCCCTATATAATGTACTACTTTTGATCAGAGCCATATGGGTGCACTATATAAGAAATAGGCTGCAATTTGGGACTGTGGGATAATCTCAATTGCATTCTCCTCGCCTCCTTCTCAAAACCCATTGGATGAGAAAGCCAACCTTCTCCTCCAATGGGGTTTGAGAAAGAAGTGAGGAGAGATGACGCGAGGAGTATGCAATTGAGATTCTCCCTATAGTGGGGAGTTGGAAGTGGAAAAAAATTGTCATATTTCTACGTGAAGCCTAATGAGTTTGTCTGTACTGAATAAACAGTGTGTCTGTTATGTGTGATATTGGCAAATTAATGAAATGCTAAATCATTTCCCCGCAATAAGCCCGGCCACAGATGGGCTGTGGGCATCTGTTTCTCGGGAGAGGAAAACAATTATTTGCAGCCCACACGCAGTTCATGGAAAATGTTACGCTTATTGATTATTTTCCAACCAAGCAGAAAGAGAGAGAGACCCAAAGGGAGGGGGATAGGGGCAGAAAGAGCGAGACAAAAGGAGGGGGATAGGGGCAGAAAGAGAGAGGAAAAGGAGGGGGGGATAGGGGCAGAAAGAGAGAGACAAAGGGAGGGGGGGATAGGGGCAGAAAGAGAGAGACAAAGGGAGGGGGATAGGGGCAGAAAGAGAGAGGCAAAGGGAGGGGGGGATAGGGGCAGAAAGAGAGAGGCAAAGGGGGGGGATAGGGGCAGAAAGAGAGAGACAAAGGGAGGGGGGTAGGGGCAGAAAGAGAGAGGACAAAGGGAGGGGGGGTAGGGGCAGAAAGAGAGCTCGACAAAAGAGAGGGGGGGGTAGGGGCAGAAAGAGAGAGAGAGAGATGATGCAGTTTGAACCACTGAGAAAATAATATCTGTCTAGCAGCCATGCGGCAGTCAAGGTGGTCCACAAGGTCGCTTACTTGATCCGTGGTGCGACACCATTTACAAAAAGAAAGCGACCGGCGCAACAGCAGGAATAATTTGAGACAAAGAGCCATTCCCTCGCAGCCGACCATTAAACAGTAATCTGCAGTTCGAACAACAACGAAGCAGCTACTGTTCTGTTAAACAGCTGTGGGATGGGGCTGGAGAAATCCAATTCAAAGACTGAGCTATAGACTGAGCTATCAAAGACAAACAATGGAGTAAAACAAGCTTATATTTTGGGTTCGTATGGGGTATGACAGTTGAACTAAGCTCATGAGAAATGTATAAATTACTGTTATATTTTTCAAGATTCAATGGGTATATATAATTCATTTAAAAGCAAAAAAATGGATTAGGGAGGTACTAAGCTAACATATAGAATTTTTTTAAGATGGGCCTTCCATTTGTATTTATTATGGATCCCCATTAGCTGCTGCCAAGTCAGTAGCTGCTCTTTCTGGGGTCCAGCAAAATTAAGGCAGTTATGCAATTTTAAAAACATTACAATACATTCTCAGATTTCACAACACATTAAGGTTGTGCCCGCAGGCCCCTACTCCACTATCACATACAGTTGAAGTCGGAAGTTTACACAACCCTTAGCCAAATACATTTAAACTCAGTTTTTTTCACAATTCCTGACATTTAATCCAAAACTACCTGCCACCCCAAGTGGTCATTGTCATGTATTCATTATCTTAAAAAAAAAAAAATTGTAGTTTGCATGTTTCAGTAATGATTAACATGTTTAAACAGTCGTAGATCTCTGCTTGATTTAGCTTTTGGTATATTTGGCATTTTTACACCTACAGTACATTCTGAAAGTATTCAGTCCCCTGAACTTTTTCCACATTTTGTTACGTTACAGCCTTATTCTAAAATGTATTTCATTTTTTATTTTTTTTACTCAATCTACACACAACACCCTATTATGATAAAGAGAACTGGTTTTAAAAAATGTTTGAAATGTATTGAAAAAAAAAAAAAACACATATCTTATGTACATAAGTACAGATGAAGTCAGAAGTTTACATACACCTTAGCCAAATACATTTAAACTCAGTTTTTCACAATTCCTGACGTTTAATTGTCGTAAAAATTCCCTGTCTTAGGTCAGTTAGGATCACCACTTTATTTTAAGAATGTGAAATGTCAGAATAATAGCAAAGAGAATGATTTATTTCAGCTTTTATTTCTTTCATCACATTCCCAGTGGGTCAGAAGTTTACATAGACTCAATTAGTATTTGGTAGCATTACCTTTAAATTATTTAACTTGGGTCAAACGTTTTGGGTAGCCTTCCACAAGCTTCCCACAATAAGTTGGGTGAATTTTGGCCCATTCCTCCTGACAGAGCTGGTGTAACTGAGTCAGGTTTGTAGGCCTCCTTGCTCGCACACGCTTTTTCAGTTCTGCCCACACATTTTCTATAGGATTGAGGTCAGGGATTTGTGATGGCCACTCCAATACCTTGACTTTGTTGTCCGTAAGCCATTTGCCACAACTTTGGAAGTATGCTTGGAGTCATTGTCCATTTGTAAGATCCATTTGTGACCAAGCTTTAACTTCCTGACTGATGTCTTGAGATGTTGCTTCAATATAACCACATCATTTTCCTACCTCATGATGCCATCTATTTTGTGAAGTGCACCAGGCCCTCCTGCAGCAAAGCACCCCCACAACATGATGCTGCCACCCCGTGGTTCACGTTTGGGATGGTGTTCTTCGGCTTGCAAGCCTTCCCATTTTTCCTCCAAACATAAGGATGGTCATTATGGCCAAACAGTTCTATTTTTGTTTCATCAGACCAGAAGACATTTCTCCAAAAAGTATGATCTTTGTCCCCATGTGCAGTTGTAAACCGTAGTCTGGCTTTTTTTTATGGTGTATTTGGAGCAGTGGCTTCTTCCGTGCTGAGCAGCCTTTCAGGTTATGTCGATATCGGACTCGTTTTACTGTGGATATAGATACTTTTGTACCCGTTTCCTCCAGCATCTTCACAAGGTCCTTTGCTGTTATTCTGGGATTGATTTGCACTTTTCGCACCAAAGTACATTTATCTCTAGGAGACAGAACGCATATTCTTCCTGAGCGGTCGGCGGCTGCGTGGTCCCATGGTGTTTACTTGCTTACTATTGTTTGTACAGATGAATGTGGTACCTTCAGGTATTTGGAAATTGCTCCCAATGATGAAACAGACTTGTGGTCTACAATTTGTTTTCTGAGGTCTTGACTGATTTATTTGGATTTTCCCATGATGTCAAGCAAAGAGGCACTGAGTTTGAAGGTAGGCCGTGAAATACATCCACAGGTACACCTCCAATTGACGTCAATTAGCCTATCAGAAGCTTCTAAAGCCATGACATCATTTTCTGGAATTTTCCAAGCTGTTTAAAAGGCACAGTCAACTTAGTGTATGTAAACTTCTGACCCACTGGAATTGTGATACAGTGAATTATAAATTAGATAATCTGTCTGTCAACAATTGTTGGAAAAAATTACTTGTGTCATGCACAAAGTAGATGTCCTAACCGACTTTCCAAAACTAGTTTGTTAACTTCTCTAGGGTAGGGGGCAGCATTCGGAATTTTGGATGAAAAGCATGCCCAAATTCAACTGCCAGCTACTCATCCCCAGAATATAAGATATGCATATTATTAGTAGATTTGGATAGAAAACACTCGGAAGTTTCTAAAACTGTTTGAATCATGTCTGTGAGTATAACAGAACTTATTTAGCAGGCGAAACCGAGGGAAAACCATTCAGATATTTTTTTTTTTTCCGAGGTCACTCTCTTTTCAATGGAATTTCATTGGGAAACCAGATTTCTAAGGGACCTGCTTGCAGTTCCTACCGCTTCTACTGGATGTCAACAGTCTTGAGAAATTGGTTGAGGTTATTCCTTTGTGTAATGAAGAAGTACCGCCATCTTGAACGAGAGTCACATGAAGTGTCCTGTTAGATAGAAGCGCGTGACCAGAAAGCTAGCTATAGTTTGTTTTAATCCTGTATTGAACACAGATCATCCCGTCTTCAATTTTATCGATTATTAACGTAAAAAAATACCTAAAGTTGTATTACAAAAGTAGTTTGAAATTTTTTGGCAAAGTTTACAGGTAACCTTTGAGATATTTTGTAGTCACGTTTGAGCAAGTTCGAACCGGTGTTTTTCTGGATCAAACGCGCTAAATAAATGGACATTTTGGATATATATTGACGGAATTAATCTAACAAAAGTACCATTTGTGATGTTTATGGGACATATTGGAGTGCCAACAACAGAAGGCATGAATTATATATTTTTTTCCTGCGTTTTGTGTCGCGCGTGCAGGGTTAAAATATGCTTCTCTGTCTTTGTTTACTATTGTGCTATCCTCAGATAATAGCATTGTTTGCTTTCGCCGAAAAGCCTATTTGAATTCTGACATGTTGGCTGGATTCACAACCAGTGTAGCTTTAATTTGGTATCTTTCATGTGTGATTTAATAAAAGTTTGATTTTTATAGTAATTTTCATAGTAATTAATTTGAATTTGGCGCTCTGCATTTTCTCTGGCTTTTTGCCACCTAAACTGAGATTTTTGGATATAATATATGAACTTTATATGAACTTTACCGAGCAAAACATACATGTATTGTGTAACATGAAGTCCTGAGTGTCATCTGATGAAGATCATCAAAAGTTAGTGATTCATTTTATCTCTATTTCTGCTTTTTGTTACTCCTCTCTTTGGCTGGAAAAATAGCTGCCTTTTTCTGTGACTCTGCTCATACCTAACATAATCGTTTGGTGTGCTTTCGTCGTAAAACCTTTTTGAAATCGGACACTTTGGCTGGATTTACAACAAGTGTAGCTTTAAAATGGTGTAAAATACTTGTACGTTTGAGGAATTTAAATGGGATTTCTGTTGTTTTGAATTTGGCGCTGTTCCATTAGGTGTATTTTTATCTGTTTTGTAAATCTAATTTTACTGCTTGCATGAGTTACTTGATGTGGAATAGAGAAGTGCTTTATAAATGGACAGACTTCTCCCCATCTAAAATACTGTTGTATCAACATGTTTTGACTATGACAGTTTACAATCCAGGGTTACCTCAAGCAGTTTAGTCACCTCAACAGGCTCAATTTCCATATGATTTATTACAAGATTTAGTTGAGGTTTAGGGTTTAGTGAATGATTTGTGACAGACAGAACTCTGCAGGGGAGTGTAAGAGATAAGCGACTAGTCAGACATTCCACTAAAAATCTATTTGGGGAGTGGACATTTACTGCTGGGCTTTTAGATAACACTAAAACTCTTGTTTATATAGCTGTGTAGGCATGGATTTGGTCTCATGAGTAGAAGGTAATGACATAGGCAGTGACATCACTAAGATATATGACTGTAGGAATAATAAAACAACTCGGACCCTTTTCTATTTTCCAGAATTTACTCGGAAACATGCGTGCTATGATCCTGTTGGCAACTTCTGTCTGCAATTGCATTAATAAAGGTTTTTGAATGATTTAATTAAAGAGATTGTCTGAATGCTAATGATTGACAAAGAACAAGGAATGAACCCCATCACCACCCATTCTGAAACAAAATGCAGCTCTTTGTTAAGTGTTGCAGTCATTTTAGTCGCTGTAGTAGCTGACGTGTATAGTGGTGAGTCAACCGCATACATAGACACACTGGCTTTACACAAAACAAGTGGCATGTCGTTAGTAAAGATTGAAAAAGTAGGGGGCCTAGACAGCTGCACTGGGGAATTCTACCTGGATTATGTTGGAGGGGCTTCCATTAAAGAACACCCTCTGTATTCTGTTAGACAGGTGACTCTTTATCCACAAAATAGCAAGGGGTGTAAAGCAATAACACATACATTTTCAAAATATAATGCTTGTCTTTCATAATTTGGTTAGATATACTTGGATGTGTAGTGTCAGTGTTTGTTGATGGCATATCATGCCTAAATTGCTAATCTTGCCATCGAGAAACTCATTAAAGTAGTTGGCAATATCAGATGATTTTTGTGATGCATGAGCTACCTTATTCAATGAATGTCATTTAAGGTGCTCCAAAGCTTTTTACTTTCACTATTTATGTCATTTATCTTTGTTTCATAGTGTAGTGTCGTCTTCTTTTTATTTAGTTTAGTTACGTGATCTCAATTTGCAGTACGTTTGCCAATTGGTTGTGCAGCCAGACTTATTAGGCAGATGTTATGGACTGAGACGCAGCCCATGCAAAAAAAAAACTGATATCTGTAGCCTAAACTGAGATTTGTGTCATGTTACTAAGAGTGATGCTATGGTGCGTCAATAGACTTAGGGATTAAAGCTGAGCTTCTTTCCCCATTCTGGTCAAGTCAAAGTTTCTCCCTGAGTAAAACAATTAATAGAATCAAATGTCCTTGACCAAATGCTTTCTACCAGGTATGTTTAGTTAGATCACAAAAAACAACAAGCAATGCTGTTAAATTAAAAAGGCACAACATGGATTGCATTTCGAGTGTGTGCGTGTGGCCTGTCTCCGTCTGTACAGGCCAGATTTGATCCAACTAGCATTGTTAAAATCAGTCTTTACACAACTACATATATTTCCTGCGTACACATGAGTCACGGGATGTTTTTGTGCCCACAGAGGGTCAGGGCCCTGGCTGAGCATCCTTTCTAAAGGACGACACCACAATTTGCACCTGGTCAGGCATTAGCATTCATAAAAAGGGGAGTCAGGCTTTTTCTCTAACCCTGCTCTAGCTAGCAATCCTGATTTTACTAATCAGCTGCAAAAGCAGGGCTGGACCAACACCAAATAGCTCTCCAGGAGGATTGGATACCTCTGATTTAGAAGACATAGGAATCATAATTTGTATGCATTCCATCTTAATATTATTCCGTTTCCATTCCCTCGGTGCACATGGCAAAGATTGAGCAACCACACTCTTCTGTGGCCTCTACTCCCCATCATTGTAACGATCCCTAACTATTGACACCCCCATAATCAGAATCCTCATTATCATCACCATCCACATCATCCCATTCCTCAGAGGTCGTTTCAAGCAGCACCTTGGTTCAATGTGGCAACGGGACAAAAAGGTTAACCTTGTTGGTGATGTCATTCTGATTGCATTGTCAATATCCTTTTTCAAGAAAAAGGTATCCAAGACACATTGGTGAATGATGATGATGATCTAGTATGAGCTAACCCAACTCAAGCGCACGCAGCCTCGGTCGAATCAATGGCAGTGTTAAGTTGACAGCTGGGCCATAGTAGCTCAGCTGAGATCGTATCAATGTCTCCTTGTGGAGCTAATTTCTTCTCAGGCGTCATATCGCACACCGCCGTGGCTCAGAGTCTATATGACACTAGCAACTTTGCATTCAGGTCACACTCTGGCACCACAAAGACCATTAAAAAGGTATCAGATATCCTTCACCCTATGCTGGCAGGGTTTTGGTAGGCCGAGCCTTCTTTCCCCCAAAAAAACAGCTCCATTACTTATCCTTGGACACGAGATGCGTCAAGGAGAAAGAGGTTGACTTTTCATAATCTCTTCCATCTTTAGGAACAAAATAAACCAGAAATAGGGCGAACAAAATGGAGTTTGCCACAGACCGACCGAAAGATAGTCAACCAGACATTGGGCAAATGGCGGTTTTCGAGAGCATTGCATAAATGTCAGTGGATGTGACATTAAACGCGATGCCAGACCCGGCGTCCAATTTCAGCATACACAATAGCTTTGATGTGCTTCGCCTCTTTCAAATTACACCCCCCCCCCCCCAGACCAACCCTGAGCTGACCCCACGAGGTGCACACATCTTCTACCTTCGACTGAACCGGGAGTGGGGGGGCTACATATTTCTCGCCTGATCTGGAGGACAGTTATCTTCCTAAGCGCAGACTTGACAGTTTAATAGCGCCGCCTTATGAGGGGCCAGGGAGGGAAGAAAGTCACCAGGGAGTATGGGGAATTATTATGGCCCATGGTGGCTTGAGAAATGCATCCTTACATTCCTTTGTTGTTGAATTATTTAAATTATTACACAGTTGCCTAAGCAATGGGTACATTCCCTTTCCTCCTTCCTTCCTTTGTACATATGTTCCTTCCCTCCTTTCTTCTTAAGTACAAACTTACATATATATAGTCCCATCAGAAAGCATCCCTTTACTTTTTCCATATGTTGTGGTGTTACAGCCTGAATTTAAAATGGATTAAATTGAGGTGTGTCACTGGCCTACACACAATAGCCCAATGTCAAAGTGGAATCATTTTCCTATCATTTTTTACAAATGTATTAAAAAATTAAAAGCTGAAATGGCTTCAGTCAATAAGTATTCAACCCCTTTGGGTATGCTTGTCATCGTCAAGGACTAGGGAATTCTATAGGAAAACCTGCTTCAGTCTGCATTCCAACCGACACTGGACGAATTCACCTTTCAGCAGGACAATAACCTAAAACACGAGGCCAAATCTACACGAGTTGCTTCCCCAGGGTTCTACTAAGCTATGTGGAATTATTTTGGAAAGATCCAACCAAGGATCATTTAGCTATTTGATTTAGAATTGTAAATGGTAAAAAAAGATATACTCAAATGATTTGGTAAATTAGCCCAAACAAAAGCATTGAATAACAGATTCACTACATGGAACAACAGATAGTCCCCCAAAACATATAAAGGGAGTTTGTTCTGACAAGTCAAATACATCGGAGATAAACTACATGACCAAAAGTATGTGGACACCTGCTCGTCAAACATCTCATTCCAAAATCATGGGCATTAATACGGAATTGGTCCCCCCTTTGCTGCTATAACAGCCTCCACTCTTCTGGGAAGGCTTTCCACTAGATGCTGGAACATTGCTGCGGGGACTTGCTTCCATTCAGCCACAAGAGCATTAGTGAGGTTGGGCACTGATGTTGGGTGATTAGGCCTGGCTTGCAGTCAGCGTTCTAATTCATCACAAAGGTGTTCGATGAGGTTGAGGTCAGGGCTCTCTGCAGGCCAGTCAAGTTATTGAACACCAATCTCGACAAACCATTTGTCTTGACATCACTTTGTGCACGATGACATTGTCATGTTGAAACAGGAAAGGACCTTCCTCAAACTGTTGGAAGCACGGAATCGTAAAGAATGTCATTGTATGCTGCAGCGTTAAGATTTCCCTTCACCGGAACAAAGGGGCCTGCCCGAACCATGAAAAACAGCTCACCCACCAAACTTTACAGTTGGCAAAATGCATTGGGGCAGGTAGTGTTTTCCTGGCATCCACTAAACCCTGATTCGTTTAGGGCAGCTCCAGGGCAGCTCTAGCAGGGCAGACATTTGACGAACTTGTTGGAAAGGTGGCATCCTATGACGGGGCCACGTTGAAAGTCACTGAGCTCTTTAGGAAGGCCATTCTACTGCCAATGGTTGTATATGGAGACTGCATGGTTGTGTGCTTGATTGTATACACCTTTCAGCAACGGGTGTGGCTGAAATAGCCGAATCCACTAACTTGAACGGGACTCTACATACTTTTGTATACATAGTGTATATAAGAAAGATTATGAAACAGATTTTTGGACATGTATTTAACACATTTTTTTACACTAAACAGTCTCCATATACAGCACCAGTCAAAAGTTTAGACACACGTACTCATTCCAGGGTTTGTCTTTATTTTTACTATTTTCTATATTGTAGAATAATAGTGAAGACATCAACACTATGAAATAACACATATGTAATCATGAAGTAAACAAAAAAGGGTTAAACAATCAAAGTAGCCACCCTTTGCCTTAACGACAGTTCTGCACACTCTTTGAATTCTCTCAACCAGCTTCATTAGGTAGTCACCTGGAATGCATTTCAATTAACTGGTGTCCCTTGTTAAAAGTTAATTTGTGAAATTTCTTTCCTTAATGCCTGTGAGCCAATCAGTTGTGTTGTGACAAGGTAGGGGTGGTATACAGAAGATAGCCCTATTTGGTAAAAGACCAAGTCCATATTATGTCGAGAACAGCTCAAATAAGCAAAGAGAAACGACAGTCCATCATTACTTTAAGACATGAATGTTAGTCAATACGGAACATTTCAAGAACTTTAAAAGTTTCTTCAAGTCCAGTCGCAAAAACCATCAAGCACTATGATGAAACTGGCTCATGAGGATCGCCACAAGAAAGGAACACCTAGAGTTACATCTGCTGCAGAGGAAAAGTTCCTTAGAGTTAACTGCACCTCAGATTGCAGCACCAAATAAATGCTTCACAGAGTTCAAGTAACAGACACATCAACATGCACTGTTCAGAGGAGACTGTGTGAATCAGGCCTTCATGGTCGAATTGCTGCAGAGAAACCACTATTAAAGAACACCAATAAAAAGAAGACATGCTTGGGCTTAGAAACATGAGCAATGGACAATAGACCGGTGGAAATATTTCCTTTGGTCTGATGACTCCAAATTTGAGATTTTTGGTTCCAACTGCTGTGTCTTTGTGAGACGCAGAGTAGGTGAACAGATGATCTCTGCATGTGTGGTTCCCACCGTGAAGCATGGAGGAGGTGGTGTGATGGTGCTTTGCTGGAGACACTGTGATTTATTTAGAATTCAAGGCACACTTAACCAGCATGGCTACCATAGCATTCTGCAGCGATACGCCATCCCATCTGGTTTGCGCTTAGTGGGACTATCATTTGTTTTTCAACAGGGCAATGACCCAAAACAACTCCAGGTGGTGTAAGGGCTATTTGACCAAGAAGGAGTGTGATGCAGCATCAGATGACCTGGCCTCCACAATCACCCGAACTCAACTCAATTGAGATGGTTTGGGATGAGTTGGACTGCAGAGTGAAGGAAATCAGCCAACAAGTGCTCAGCATATGTGGGAACTCCTTCAAGACTGTTGGAAAAGCAGAAGTTGGCAGATCGTCTGTACCGACTTCAGACGAGCCCAAAACCGAGAACACCATTGTGTTTGAGAGAATCTCATCTTTCCATAATAGTTTGAAAGGCCAAACCGTTCGGACCCTACAGACGATTTTGGGAGAGGATCGATTTTCAGGATGTCTCATGTTCTGACAAACACCGCTCTAGCTCTGTCACCGCAGATGCGGAGGTTCTACGTCGGCAGATATGGTGGATTGAGATGCATCAAAGAAAAAATGGATATCTATAGCTTAAACTGACATTTTTAAATGGGGATTCTTTTATTATACTAATTTGATTTCCATTTTCAGATCCGTTTTGCCTTAGAGATCACAGTGAATACAATTACATGACAGGGGGCACCTGATCCTACTGACTCCCCCATGGGGATGAAAACATTCATAACCCTGGTTCTATCATAATATGAGTGAGATGTCTTCAATTACATTTACTACCTCTCCCTGACAGAGTATGTAATACCTACATGTTTCAAGCAGACCAGCATAGTCCCTGTGCCCAAGAACGCCAAGGTAACCTGTCTAAATGACTATCGCCCCATAGCACTCACATCTGTAGCCATGTAATGCTTTGAAAGGCTGGTCATGGCTCACATTAATACCATAATCTCTAACACCCTAGACCCATTCGTATACCACCCCAACAGATCAACAGACGACACAATCTCTATTGCACTACACACTGCCTTTTCCCACTTGGACCAAATAAAGACCTACGTGAGAATGCTGTTCATTGACAGCTCAGTGTTCAACACCATAGTGCCCTCCAAGCTCATCCCTAAGCTAAGGACACAGGGACTGAACACCTCCATTTGCAACTGGATCCTGACCGGATGCCCCCAGGTGATGAGGGTAGGCAACAACACATGCATTCTTAAGTCTCCTTCTGTACTCCCTGTTCAACCACGACTGTGTGGCTGCGCACGACTCCAACACCATCATTAAGTTTGCGACGACGCGACGGTGGTAGGTCTGATCACCAATGACGATGAGACAGCCTATAGGGAGGAGGTCAGAGACCTGGCAGTGTGGTGCCAGGACAACAACCTCTCACTAAACGTCACCAATACAAAGTAGCGGATCGTTCACGACAGGAAACGGAGGGCCGAGCATGCTCCCATTCACATCGAGTGGGCTAAAGTGGAGCGAGTCAAGAGCTTCAAGTTCCTCAGTGTCCACATCACTAAGGATCTATCATTGTCCAAACACACCAACACAGTCGTGAAGAGGGTACGACAACGCCTATTCCCATTCAGGTGGATGAAAATATTTGGCATGGGCCCTCAGATCCTCAAAAATATCTATAGCTGAACCATTGAGAGCATCTTGACTGGCTTCATTACCGCTTGGTATGGTAACTGCTTAGCATCCAATCGCAAAACGCTATAGAGGGTAGTACATACGGCTCAGTACATCATTAGGCCCGAGCTCCCCACAATCCAGGACCTCTATACCAGGCGGTGTCAGCGGAAGGCCCTAAAAATTGACCAAGACTCCAGCCACCCAAGTTATAGAACGTTATCTCTGCTACCGCACAGCAAGCAGTACCAACGCACCAAGTCTGGAACCAACAGGACCGTTAACAGCTTCTACCCCGAAGACATAAGACTGCTAAATAGTTAGTTAAATAGTTAACTAAATAGCAACGACCCTTTTCGCACTATTTAATTTTACTCAACACATATGCTGCTGTTGTTTACTCTGTCCCCTTTTATCATAGTTATATGTACATATCTACCTTACTTGTTGTATATAGCAAAGTTATTGTTACTCATTGTGTATCCATTACTACATGTTTTACTTTTCTATTATTTCTCCATTTTCTTTCTCTCTGCATTGTTGTGAAGGGCCCATCAGTAAGCATTTCACTGTTAGTCCACACCTGTCGTTTACGAAGCATGTGACGATTACATTTGATTAGAGTGCTTTCAAATACATGTTTTGATGTATCACAATGGGATATGGCCAACTCCAATATCGCAGACATGTTCTCCGAAACCAGGGTAGTTCCAAAAAAAGCATCCCTCAGAGGCTCCGACACAGGGAACAGTAGGCGTCAACGAAGGTGCAGTGACATCCTTTTGGTAAAACCTCAAATGTATCCCAACATGCCACATTGCATATCCCTTGTAAAGAGATGCATTTGAACAGTGCCCAAGAGTTAGCCAGACCTCTGGTGGAATGAGTCCTCAGGCCCATCGGGAGCTGTAAACAGTTGCTATTACAAGCCAATATAATAGCCTCCTCTATCCAACGGGATAGTCGTTGATGAGAGGAGCCTACCCTTGCAGGGGGGCGCTACAGAAATGTAGAGTTGGTCGCTCTTGCGTAAGGCTCTCATTCTGTCCAAGTAAATGTGCAATGTGAGTACTGGACAAACGGTGGAGAGGCTCTTCTTCCATGTTAGTGAATGGAGGCGGGTGGAAAGCCACAAGCTCCAAGGCAAGACAATTACCACTGACCATAGTCATAAAGGAAGGTTTAAGTTAACTTGGATAACCTCAGTGCAAACTGTAGGCACAAATGGTAGACTGGCAGTGCGTGAAGCTCACTCACTCTGCAGGCGTAAGGGCGATCAGCAAAGCGGTTTTGAAGGAGAGATATTTCATCTCCACACCTTCCAGCAGCTCAAAAGGCTGCTGTGAAATAGCCTCAAGCAAAATAGTTCCCAAGATGGGGCTAAAGGCTTGGAGACATGGACGTAAGCGACGCGCTCCCTACTGTGTTTTTGTCAAAGCCACTTCTCAAACACATGACACTTGTTTCCGAACATTGAAAAAGGGGCTTTGGCACTCTGAATAAACTCAATGAGGGGTAAGCCTGTCGCATTCAGATTCATCCTCTCACAGGCTTGGCCCAGAGGGCCATGGTTTCTGGGTGAGAAATCTCTTTGTTCATTTGGGTCAGAAGATCCCTGTGTAACAGTAGCTGCCAGGGGTGGTCGTAAAGTAAGAGAGTGATCTTCGCTAACCAGAGCTTTCCTGGCCATCGAGGGGCTACTAAGATGAGGGATAAGCCTTAGGCATAGAGGGGGGAAAAAGCAGAGCAGCACCCTTGGCCAAAGGGTGTGCCAGCGCGTCTACCTCCAGTAGTACTGCTAGCGGAAAGAACAGCGGGCAGTGTGTCTCTTTGTGCGATGCATAGATAGCAATGGTGTTCAACCATATCTCTCCAAGATCTGGTTCACCACTTGGGGATGGAGTCTCCGATCCCCGTATAGCGCAGAGAACAGCGGGCAGTGTGTCTCTTTGTGCGATGCATAGATAGCAATGGTGTTCAACCATATCTCTCCAAGATCTGGTTCACCACTTGAGGATGGAGTCTCCGATCCCCGTATAGGGGATTCCCTTTGGACAAGTCCGCTCCTATATTCAGTACGCCCGGGACATGAGTCGCGCGTAGTGAGAGTAGGTGTGTTCTGCTCCACAGAATAAGTGCCACCCTGGGGGTTGATTGTATGCCACCAGTCGTATTGTCTGTCATGATCAGGATGTGACAATTCCTGAAGGGCAGAAAGTATTTCAATGAAAGGAACACTGTCAGAAGTTTGAGGTAGTTTACATGAGAGAGGCAGAGCTGTCGGGACCAGAAACAAAGATCGAGGGGCTCTGCCAGTGACAGACAGCCGAGAGAAGGTGACCGTTAACTTTTTGATTGAGGTGATTTTGTGTACACAGACGTTGGGCAGATACCCAACGCTGGAAGTCTCTCATTCCCAGTAGACCCAGTGGTACTGAGAAGGAGGATGCCATCAACCCCAAGACTCAAAGATACGTTCTGAGCATAACTGAGCACCCCCCTGCGGAACAGGGAGAGGCACTGTCAGAATGATGTGATAAGGCCGTCCGATAGTGTAGCCCGATAAAATAGATCCAGCTTGACGCTTAGGTATTCTATTCTCTATGTGGGCACCAAACAGCTCTTTTTCTGGTTGATCTTGAACCCTAACTCGGTGAGGTGGGTTAAGAGGGAAGCCGTGTCTCGTACTGCTTTGGTGGAGAATCTTTTTTTTTTTTAACTAGGCAAGTCAGTTAAGAACAAATTGTTATTTACAATGACGGCCTAGCCCGGTCAAACCCTAACCCCTATGATGCTGGGCCAATTGTGTGCCTCCCTATGGGACTCCCAATCACGGCTGGTTGTGATACAGCCCAGGATCGAACCAGGGTCTGTAGTGACGCCTCTAGCACTGAGACGCAGTGCCTTAGACCGCTGCGCCACTCGGGAGCTCTTAATCCCCTGATTCTGCGGGGCGCAACAGCCGCCTCCACACACTTGTTGAACATGCGGGGACCGATGTTGATGTTGATGGCCGAAGGGGACACCAAGGTATTCATAGGCTGTTCCCTGAATGGAAAACCTGAGAAACCTCCTGTGTGCTGGTATTACGTAAAAATAAGGGCCCTGTAGGTCGATTGAAGTGAACCAGTCGCCTTGACGAAAAGAGCGAGACAGCACGTTGACCATAAGCACATGGACCTTTTCAGATGGCTGTTGAGGACCCATATGTCCAGAATGGGGTGCATCCAAATTGTCGGTCTTCCACAGCTACTTCAAAAAGAGCAGAGGGGAGAGTTGTGGCATGGAGGTTTTAGTGAGCCCCTTCCATCTTCCCTGTGAGCGGACGCATAGGAATGAGCCGCTGCATGATGGGTAGGGTTTTAGGAGCACAGATATAACTCTCCCCATTCTGATGGGGGGGAAAGTCTGTGCTGCACCCGAGAGGGACACGGCATGAACTGTTGCTGCCCCTTTCTGACGCTGGGGATGGACCCTTCCAGGGAATCTCCGGGCGGGACCTTGAAGCGGCCGCTGCACATGACCGTTTCCCCCACTGTCTGCCTTTGTCTTGGACTGTGGGTTTGCAGCCTGGCGTTAGCAAACTGCCCTCTCCCTAATGCAGAGTCTTGGCTTGTAGAGGGGAGACCGGGTTGCCACGTACCCGGGTCTGCGAGTCAGGAGGTGGCAAGGCTAGCCTTGACGCGGTAGCTGATTCTGTTTTTGAGTCGATTGGCCAGAGAACCTAGTAGGTCGGGCTGGTCAAGTAAGTTAGCACAAAAACAACTGAACGTTATGTGAACTATGCAAGCTGAGCTGGTGTGCTAGCTGAGGTAGGCCGTCTGAGCATTTTGCCTAGCTTAGGTTAGCTGGGTCTACATTTAATCTGAGGTGAACTATACACGAGAGCTAAGCTAGCAATTGCAAGACGGTGGTTAGCTAGCTAGCTATGTGTTATTATATCTTTCAAAAAACAGCGCGGTAGAAAGGACTAACGTTAGCCAAACTACAAAAATGTTGTTGCCCTGAATTTAGCAGGTGCTATCGACAGATCATTTGGAAAAAGTCATGGACTACTTTCTGCACATGCACCGGAGTGACTTGACAACTTGGCCAAACAAGATGTAGCTACAAACAAAACTGAGTTCCAGTCTGCCATGAAGCGTTCATCCATGTATATGGGTAAGAGTCTAGCTACATTTTCAGATATTATATGTTTTCATTGCAAGTTAAAGCGTACTGTTAGCTAGTAAATGTTAGCTTGCTAGCTCGCTAGCTAACATTATGTGTATGATCTGTGTAGTAATATTATTCGAATCAGAAATCCATTTGCATTACTAGTTATTGCTTAATATTAGCTAGCTAATTTTGAACATTGTTGGTTAGCTCTTTAGCTACCTGCAGATTCATACTACAGCTAAGACAATATGTGTAGTAGTACGAGTTGAGATTATACCAGTTCATTGTTTAGCTAGATAGCTAAAGTACATCTCTAAACTCCACTTCGCCAGATGATTATATGACCCTTCCAGTTAGCCAGATGTGTCTGGTGGTGGTTACGGCAATCTATTGAACATGTCTAGACAATAGTGTCCCATCCACTTAGCTAGATGTAGCTGGGGGGTGGTTATAGCATGTCCTTCACATGACTCATCAACTTAGATAAGTGTGTTGGGCAAGCGTCATCTAATAATTATACAATATTCTTTATCTTATTATTTTTATCCGGACACGTTCTGTTTTTGATATAGCTACTATGCAAGTAACCGTTTCACTGTACCATTTACAACTTCTGTATCCTGTGAATGTGACAAATAAACTTAGATTTTATTTGATCTAGTGTGTGTTTACCAGAGATGGTAATATGAAAAACATCATAACCTGCACCAAAGTCAGATTAGGATACAGGACAAGGACTAGATAAAGTGTATTTTTACCTGGAGTTTATCCTTATTGTAGGCTACTACTTTTACCACTTTTAGTCTTGAAATCTTTGGTAGTTTACTAAACTACTCACTCCGTCTAGCACATAGCCTCACATATCAATCCTTAAAGAGATGGGTGGGGCTAAGGCTTAAGAGGTTGGGAACGATGCTGAATGGGTGTAGACAAAGAAGAGCTCTCCAGTAGGTGTACCAAAACATTAAAGGGATATTTTCTAAAAAATGCGGCCACAGGTTTATCAGCTTTCCAAGCAGAATTACTTTCCCAATGTTCCTCAACTGCAGTGTATGATATACAATTTTCTAGGTCTCTACTTTTATCCAATGTAAAAAACGCAATTTCACATTTTTCTACATAAGACCGAATCGAGGCAGTTGGCCACAAATATAGTAGAAAGAGTAGAAAATGCAAAAAAGTATAAAATTAATTTTACTTCAACACAAAGAGACGAGAGCAGAGGTCCTACGTTCGGCAGCGTTAACCTTGCGGTGCGCTTAATAACAGTTAAGCAGGGATCAAGTCGTGCTGAGGAGAGCTTCAGGAGCGTAGTAAACTTCGCAAGGAAGAGAGCGAGAATAACCAGTGGGCGGGTGAGTGGCGCCTTATAAAACGGGAGGGGCTCACCTCATTCACCAGTCAACCTGTCTGTTTCTGACAGACGTCGTGTGATTGGTTCTTCCTAGTAGTGATCCGCCTACTGCGAATCCCATTGTGGTACATAAAAAATAGCATTTGAATGAACCCCTTTACTTCTGATCTTCTCTGCGGGTAAACTACATGATTCAAAAAGTATGCTAGCATGAATAACCTGTACAAAGATGGGTGTATCATGACTGCTCACTTTTATCTTGACCACATTGTGCAACGCAACAACTTCAAGAGAAAGGGACGCAACCAATGTCCTTGGTTATACTGTAGTCACAGAAAAGCCATGTACTTTGTGAATACCATGTGATTGACAGGCGACGAGCTAAAAAAGGTGCTGTAGAATGTGTCGTTTACCCCTCCCCACCTAGCCCCAAGTGTCATTACCTTGATGAGGCGGTAAACATGTGGCGAAAACAAATGTTAAGAGACAGATACTGTTGTGGTAGGTGTATCAAACTGGAATTCCTCAGCATGCGGCAGTGCTCGTCTGCTGTTCGAAGAGAGCTCCATGTATAAGAACAGGGGAAAAAAAGTCTGCCACCAAAAATAGCTTTGTTCACATGGAAACCACCTGGAGGGAAGGAGAACAGAGAGAGAGAGGAGGCTAGAAAAGAGAGGGGAGAAGGAGAGACTAGAGACAGAGGAGAGAGATAAAGGGAGCAAGAGAGAGATGTCTGTATTTTGCACCGGGGGATAGGAGAGTAGAGAGGAGGGTAAAGCTTTATCTCCACAAACCTGTCCTGTCTCGTCAAGGTGTCTAAATCTTAATCTCCAGTGGGGTAAATCTCGGGCGTGGGCAAGAGCCTGGCTCAACGGCTGCCTCCGGTTCTGGTCCCTCTCCTAACGGTTTCTCTGTATGGAATATAATCAAGCTTCTCTCCCTTCTCCAGAAGAACTATGTCAATTCCCCATCGTCACTCATCCTCCTCGGGCTAATGGAAAATCTCAGGAGAGGGCCTGAGTCCCAAAGGGCAAGCTATTCCATATATAGTGTACTACTTTTGCCCAGGGCCCATAGGAAAGCCCCCATAGGGCCCTGGTCAAAAGCATTGCACAATATATGGAATAGGTTGCCATTTGGGACGGAATATGAGACTGCGCTAGGCGTCTGGGGAGTTTGTAGAACACAATATTACCCATGCTAAAATTGGGACGCTATGTGTTTATACAGTGCATTCAGAAAGTATTCAGACCACTTTACTTTTTCCACATTTTGTTAGGTTACAGCCTTATTCTAAAATAGTCTCACCAGAAATGTTTGATCGGGTTCAAGTCTGGGCTCTGGCTGGGCCAGTCAAAAATATTTAGAGTCTTGTCCTGAAGCCATGGCTGTGTGCTTAGGGTCATAGTCCTGTTAGGAGCTGAACCTTTGCCCAAGAATGAGCGCTCTGGAGCAGGTTTTCATCGAGGATCTCTGCACTTTGCTCCTTTCATCTTTCCCTCGATCGTGACTAGTCTCCCAGTCCCTGCCTCTGAAAAACATCCCCACAGCATGATGCTGCCAAAACCAACATGCTTCACCGTAGGGATGGTGCCAGGTTTCCTCCAGACGTGACACATGGCATTCAGGCCAAAGAGTTCAATCTTGGTTTCATCAGACCAGAGAATCTTGTTTCTTATGGTTTGAGTCCTTTAGGTGCCTTTTCTCAAACTCCAAGTGGACTGTCATGTGCCTTTAACTGAGGAGTGGCTTCAGTATGGTCCCTCTACCATAAAGGCCTGATTGGTGGAGTGCTGCAGAGATGGTTGTCTTTCTGGAAAGTTTTTCCATCTCCAAAGAGGAACTCTAGAACTCTGTCAGAGTGACCATTGGGTTCTTGGTCACATCCCTGACTAAGGCCCTTCTCCCCCAATTGCGCAGTAGGAAGAGTTTGTGGTTCCAAACATCTTCCATTTAAGAATGATGGAGGCCACCTTGTTCTTGGTGACCTTCAATGCTGCAGACATTTTTTGGTACCCGTCCCAAGATCTGTGCCTTGAAATAATCCTGTCTCGGAGCTCTACGGACAATTCCTTATGGCTTAGTTTTTCCTCTGACATGCACTGTCAACACTGGGACCCAAATATCGACAGGTGTGTGCCTTTCCAAATAAAGTCCAATCAATTGAATTTACCACAGCTGGACTCAAATCAAGTTGTAGAAACATCAAGGATGATCAAAGGAAACAGGATGCACCTGAGCTCAATTTTGAGTCTCATTGCAAAGGGTCTGAATAGTCAAGTAAATAAGGTTTCTGTTTTTTATTTTTAATACATTTGCAAATACTTCTAAAAACCTGTTTTCGCTTTGTCATTATGGTGTATTGTGTGTAGCTTGATGAGGAAATAAAACAATTTCATACATTTTAGAATAAGGCTGTAACGTAACAAAATGTGGAAAAAGTCAAGGGGTCTGAATACTTTCCGAAATGCACTGGACACAGCTTACTGATCATAGAAAGGTGCAGACGTAGATTCAGGGGGGTTCTGTTTCAATTAAGAAAGAAGAGTGGTGGTGGATTACCACTCGGAAAGAATGACAAAGGGAGAAGAGCAATAGATGAGGGGGGGGGGNGGGGGAAGGGATGCATTTTCTGAGAGCTAGCTGATGTCTATTGAGAAGAAATATGTGAATTCAAACAGTCTTTTAACTATAACATAAAAATGTCACTTAACAGAAGCGCTTATCCAAAGTGACGTACAGTACAGTGTGTGCATACGCTTTTAAAATGTGCATGTGATCCCTGTGGGAATTTAACTAGTGTCTATATAGTGAAAAAAGCAGTGAAGATTCCTGAAAAGTTAGCAATGGCCAGTGTTTTCCCATCCTCTTTAGACTGGAACTTAGGGCCCTTGATCTAAGCCTTATATTCTTATAGATAAACAGGTTCACCTTAAGACCTGGTTTCAAATATGATGTGTTGTCCCTGAGTGTTTGATTGTGCACATTGAGTGCCAGATGGGCAGGGTTTGCATTTTTAGGACTATTCAACTGATTCCATAAGTTGCCGGAAAAGCTAAATCAAGCCTAGCTAAAATATTTGAACTTATCCATCTTTTTCTTTCGTTTAACATTATTTTTGAATAAGAAGGGGCAATAGACAAGAGGAAATGACAGAGAGGGATCGAACCCTTGCCTCAAGGGGCAATATATAGTTGATTAGTTAAAATTCCCAAAGGGATTATATACACATAATACAAATGTATGCTCTCACTGTACTACAAGTCTATTTAGATAAAAGCATCTGCTAAATGGAATATTATATAATTATATTAAAGAGGCAATCTGTGATTGCAACATCCATGTTTGGACTTTTGTATTTATGTTATATAGCATTTGATTATTGAAGAATAGAACGTAAAATGCCTCGAACTTAGTTCAACTGTCTAACCTCATCAGAACCCAAAATATAAAGATGTTTTACTGCTTTGTTTGTAAACAATGTATTTGTAAATAAACACTAAACAAATTGTATTTGTCACATGCGCCAAATACAACAGGTAAATACAGCCTTACCGTGAAATGCTTACTTGCAAGCCCTTAACCAACAATGCAGTTCAAGACATAAAGTTAAGAAAATATTCACTAAATAAACTAAAGTAAAAGGTAAAATAAAAAGTTAAAAAAATAGATAAATAAAAAATGCTTAAAACTATCATTTTGCTCTCATGGACAGTCATCCTTGCATCCATAGGTCTGTCTATGAATTTGAGAGTGGTTGCATTTTTCCAGCCCCATCCCTCAGCTGTTTGCCATATCTGTGGCCTGTTTGTTGTGATTTGAACTGCAGATGACTACTTTAAGTAGACAAGTTGTGACAATCAGGACCACCTCCCAGGACTAATTGTTGATTTATTGATGTTAGTTCATAAATATGTATTTCAATGTCTATGACTGCCATGTGGGTATATATATATATTTTTATGTACCTGTCTAGGTCCTCGGCATCCTGCATGTTGAACAGCATGGAGGGGATGAGTTTATCCATGTGCTGGGGCTCCCAGATGATGGCCTGAAGCTCATCGTTCACCGTCTTCCTCACCACGCCCTGCAGCCCTTTGATACCGGCCACACGGATCCTACACAGGATACAAACACACACACATTTTAAATACTATATTTGAAGGACTTAAACATTTCAAAGGTCACATTTTATTGGGAAAGTATTCAGACACCTTCCCCTTTTCCACATTTGTGACATGTTTCAGGAAACTATGCGTATGTCGCAAGTCACTACTTCACAGGAGAGGCATTTTTTTTCAACATTTGTTTTTTGCCAGAAATGCCTTCTGGAACATGTGAACATTCATGTGCCTTCATAACAAACTTGTATGCCATCTGTAAATACGAGTAACTGTTAAATTATGAGCCTACTTGATTTAGCCAGGAACCTTCCCGCTAGCCATGATTGACTGAAATAGATGGGCTGGACATGTCGAGAGATGAGATCGGATTGGTCTGCCATGTAGCACGCTTCTATCTATAACATGAGCTGGTCAGTATGTGTAGGTTATCCTTTCTAACACATCTTTGTTTGAAGTCATCACGTAGTAGAACTGCAAAAAAGTGTGGTTCTCCACTTTCTGGAGGACCGAGATTTGAAATCAGTGGAATGCTTGGTGGAAGCAGAGTTTGATAGCTAAGGAAATTGAGAAAATTCTGCCGTTTGATTGCAAATATATAGAGGGAGTTGAAAAGAGAACACACAGAAGGCTGTTGTATAACAAAGCGGTCTCCAGATTACATCTTCAAACTAAGGGCAACCATGGTATCCGTGACAGAGGGAGAAGAGTCCATTCATATGGGTAAGATAGTCTAGCTAGCTACATTTTCAGATATATGTTTCTAATTTGAAAGTTAAAGCGTACTGTTAGCTAGCTAGCTAATGTTAGCTGGCTTGCTCGCTAGCTAACGTTACGTGTATGATCTGTGTTGTAATATTACTTCTTATCATTTGCATTGCTAGTTATAGCCTAATGTTAGATAGCTAGCTAACATTGAACCGGGTTGGTTAGCTACCTGCAGATTCATACAGGGTAGTATGAGTCGGGATTATGGTTAATTGTTTAGCAAGCTAGCTACTTGTCTAAACAAAATACTCCACTATATAGGTATCAATTTCACTACACCTTTTGTAACCTGTGCATGTGACAAATAAACTTAGATTTTATTTTATATACTATGTGTTTACCAGACGGTAATGTGAAGAACATGACCTGGATCAAAGTCAAATTAGGATATAACGTTAGGCCAACAAGACAAAGTCCATGTAAAAAAACTATGTTTGAAAGAAAAGCAGGGCATTCTAACACACAACCGCAAGATATTTTCTGTAATTGACTCGCCATTACCTAGTAAATAATGATCTTGTTGTGAGTTTATTTTCCTGTAATAATGAAGACAAATTAGCTAAAGTGAAGAAGTTGTCAGCTATATGATATGGTCCTTATTTGAACTGACTAGCCAGCTAACGTAACATTAGCTAGCTAGCTAAGAAGCTAGAAATGAACCAAAACATTGTTCAGAAAGTTGCTAGATTGACAAATACTAAATACATTTTTAAACAGGTGGGTTAATTGGTGTTAAAATACATTAGTTATGCTATTTTGGACAAACAGGCAGCCTCTAGTTTTTGTATTTATACTGTTTCATAACGAAAACGACAAGTTTGATGTCGGACAACAATAGAATGTTCATGATGTAACTGCGACAACTATCGATAGATGTGGTATAAGCCAGTCTTAGTTAGTTTAGTACATGACATCACATGTGAATCCTTAAAGAAATTGGTGGGGCTAAGGCTTAAGAGGGTGTGAACAACGCTGAATGAGTGTAGACAAAGAGCTCTCCAGTAGGTTTACCAAAAACTCAAGGGCCATTTTCTCAAAAGTGAGGTCCCAAGTTTATCAACTTTCAAAGCAGAATTACTTTACCAATGTTCCTCAACTGTAGTGTATGATATACCATTTTCTAGCTCTGAGTCTTCACTTTTATCCAATGTAAAAAAAAACATTTCAAATGTTGCTACATATCTAAATGTTGAAAGTGCGTAGGTGACAGAGAGAAACAAAATGGTGCAGTTTGAAGCCATCTGGCTGAGAGTGATGTGGGCGCTGGAGATAGGGGTGTGAGCAGGTGGATCTGGGCAGGTGTGATGTCGATGTTTGTGTGTGTCTGTATGCTGTCATTTGATTGTGTAAGTTTTGTATTGTTTAAAAAAATAACAAACCATGGCAGACTTGGTTGTAGCTAGATATATCGGAGTCGCGTATGGGTCAATTTAGCATTTTCCTAACATTAATGTCCTTCTCCTAACCTGACATGCTAATTCTCCTAACCTGCAGCTTAAGTTCTCAGAACCTGCTGCGAAAAGTCACTTCTGCTGGTCAAAACCGGCAGACCTGCCCTGAGAACAGTGAAAGTATCCACAAATGCAAAACATATTGAATAACCTTAGCCAAAAATCGAATTAACCTTAACCAGAAATCTAAAAATGGGATTGAGGAGTACACCACATCTGTCATTGGCTTCATCAATAAGTGCATCGATGACGTCGTCCCCACAGTGACCGTACGTACCTACCCCAACCAGAAGCTATGGACTACAGGCAACATCCGCACTGAGCTAAAGGCTAGAACTGCCGCTTTCAATGAGCGGGACACGGAAGCTTATAAGAAATCCCGCTATGCCCTCCGATGAACCATCAAACAGGCAAAGTGTCAATACAGGACTAACATCGATTCGTACTACACCGGCCCATGTTAAAAAGCTAACGTTTAAGTTCCTTGCTCAGAACATGAGAACATATGAAAGCTGGTGGTTCCATTTAATATGAGTCTTCAATATTCCCAGGTAAGAAGTTTTAGATTGTAGTTATTATAGGAATTATAGGACTATTTCTCTCTATACCATTTGTATTTCATATACCTTTGACTATTGGATGTTCTTATAGGCACTTTAGTATTGCCAGTGTAACAGTATAGCTTCCGTCACTCTCCTCGCCCCTACCTGGGCTCGAACCAGGAACACATCGAAAACAGCCACCTTCGAAGCATTGTTATCCATTGCAAGGGGAACAACTACTTCAAGCTCTCAGGGTGAGTGCCGTCACTGATTGAAACGCTATTAGCGTGCAACCCGCTATATAGCTAGCCATTTCACATTGGTTACACCAGCCTAATCTCGGGAGTTGATAGGCTTGAAGTCATAAACAGCTCAATGCTTGAAGCACAACGAAGAGCTGCTGGCAAACGCACGAAAGTGCTGTTTGATTGAATGCTTACGAGCCTGCTGTTGCCTACCACCGCTCAGTCAAACTGCTCTATCAAATATCAAATCATAGACTTAATTATAACATAACACACAGAAATACGAGCCTTAGGTCATTCATATGGTCAAATCCGGAAACTATCATTTTGAAAACAAAACTTTTATTCTTTCAGTGAAATACGGAACGGTTTCGTATTTTATCTAACGGGTGGCATCCCTAAGTCTAAATATTGCTGTTATATTGTACAACCTTCAATGCTATGTCATAATTATGTACAATTCTGGCAAATTAATTACGGTCTTTGTTAGGAATAAATGGTCTTCACACAGTTCGCAACGAGCCAGGCGGCCTAAACTGCTGCATATACCCTGACTGCATGCACGGAATGCTAGAGAAGTGACAATTTCCCTAGTTAAAAGAAAGTCATGTTAGCAGGCAATATTAACTAAATATGCAGGTTTAAAAATATATACTTGTGTATTGATTTTAAAGAAAGGCATTGATGTTTATGGTTAGGTAGACATTGGTGCAACGACAGTGCTTTTTTCACGAATGTGCTTGTTAAATCATCACCCGTTTGGAGAAGTAGGCTGTGATTCGATGAGAAATGAACAGGCATCACATCGATTATATGCAACGCAGGACACGCTACATAAACTAGTAATATCACCAACCATGTGTAGTTAACTAGTGATTATGTTAAGGTTGATTGTTTTTTATAAGATAAGTTTAATGCTAGCTTCTTGCTGCACTTGCGTAACAGGTAGTCAGCCTGCCACGCAGGCTCCTCGTGGAGTGCAAAGTAAGGCAGGCGGTTAGAGCGTTGGACTAGTAACCGGAAGATTGCAAGATCGAATCCCCGAGCTGACAAGGTAAAAATCTGTCGCTCTTCCCCTGAACAAGGCAGTTAACTCACCGTTCCAAGGCCGTCATTGAACATAAGAATGTGTTCTTAACTGACTTGCCTAGTTAAATAAAGGTAAAAAAAACAAATAATAATACAATTAAAATAAATCGGCCACAATCGGTGTCCAAAAATGCCGATTACTGATTGTTATGAAAACATGAAATCGGCCCTAATTAAATCGCCATTCCGATTAAAATCGGTCGACCTCTACTACAAAGGGAAGCACAGCCGAGAGCTGCCCAGTGACACGAGCCTACCGGACGAGCTAAACTACTTCTATGCTCGCTTCGATGCAAGTAACACTGATGCATGCATGAGAGCATCAGCTGTGCCGGAAGACTGTGATCACCCTCTCTGCAGGCGATGTGAGTAAGACCTTTAGACAGGTCGACATTCACAAGGCCGCAGGGCCAGACCGATTACCAGGCCGTGTACAGCGAGTATGCGCTGACCAACTAGCAAGTGTCTTCACTGACATTTTCAACCTCTCCCTATCCGAGTCTGTAATACCAACATGTTTTAAGCAGAACACTATAGAATGCCAAGGTAATCTGCCGACCCGTAACACTGTCGGCAGCCATGAAGTGCTTTGAAAGGCTGGTCATGGCTCACATCAACACCATCATCCCAGAAACCCGAGACCCACTCCAATTTGCATACCGCCCCAACAGATCCACAGATGATGCAATCTCTATTGCACTCCACACTGCCCTTTCCCACCTGGACAAAAGAAACACCTATGTGAGAATGATATTCATTGACTACAGCTCAGCATCCAACACCATAGTGCCCTCAAAGCTCACCAGTAAGCTAAGGACCCTGGGACTAAACACCTCCCTCTGCAACTGGATCCTGGACTTCTTGACGGGCCGCCCCCAGGTGGTAAGGTTAGGCAACAACATTTTTTTTTTTTTTAAATAAATAATTACAGCAATATTGGTGGTGGGATGAGGTCTCTCTGCAGAGAGTGAATCATAGTCATCTGAATATATTTCTGGTGTCTTTATTAGATTAAGGAAGAGCAAGCATCTCTGGTGGAACAGGCGTCCCTCTGAAGCGCCTGCGTATAAAGCGATGCATGTTGGTTTGCTAGTGTTTGGTCTGTTATCTAATAAACGTTGCGCTGCCTTTCTTTCCATTGTTATGGGTATTCTTTGGTTGTTTTCTGTTGCTTTCTTTCCATCATCTCATGAAAGCAGCGAGCTATGGATTTAGCATAAGTGATTTGGAGATGAATAGGATTATTATAACAATCAGTAAGACTGGCTACTGTATGTAATTAACTAGCGTACTACTTAGACTTCCATTCTCCTTTTACATTTTTTTTGTTGGTGGGCCATTCTTTTATGGCATGAAAATCTGTGTGTGGCTTTAAAGCGATACACTGGTTAACCAAAATTACAACTTTACATATTTGCTTCCTTACTTGTCTATGGACAAGGAGAAAATGGCAATTTCCCCACAGTGAGCAAAATTTAATTCAAGTGAAAAATCCCTTTAATAATTTTTTTGTTCAAGGTTTATTTTCAAGCCTGTTATTTCCTCACCTGGTTCTGGTCTCAGGGTCTTCGTGGGTTGAGTGGCACATGGCGCTGAACTGGGAGACAAAGAAGTCGTAGCGCCGGTGGTAGGACGGTGTGTCCTCCTCGATGTTGGCAAACTTGACAAACTGTCGGAGGCAGAGGGAGAGACTAGTGTAAATGGCAATTCTAATGACCCAATTAACTTATTGGAAGATACAGTACCAGTCAAAAGTTGACACACCTACGCATTCAAGGGTTTTTCTTTATTTTTACTATTTTCTACATTGCAAAATAATAAAGACATCAAAACTATGAAATAACACATGGAATCATGTAGTAACCAAAAAAAGTGTTAAACAAATCAAATGATATTTTATATTTGAGATTCTTCAAAGTAGCCACCACTTTCCTTGACAGCTTTGCACACTCTTGGCATTCTGTAAACCAGCTTTATGAGGAAGTCACCTGGAATGCATTTCAATTAACAGATGTGCCTTGTTAAAAGTTAATTTGTGGAATTTCTTTCATTCTTAATGCGTTTAAGCCAATCAGTTGTGTTGTGACAAGATAGGGGGGTATACAGAAGATAGCCCTATTTGGGAAAAGAACAAGTCCATATTATGGCCAGAACAGCTCAAATATGCAAAGAGAAATGACAGTCCATCATTACTTTTAGACATGAAGTTCAGTCCGGAAAATGTCAAGAACTTTGAAAGTTTCTTCAAGTGCAGTCGCAAAAACCATCAAGTGCTATGTTGAAACTGGCTGTCATGAGGACCGCCACAGAAAAGAAGACCCAGAGTTCCATCTGCTGCAGAGGATATGTTCATTAGAGTAGTCATCAATAACTACGCAGAGGATAATGCAATAGTGTTACCAGGACGCCACCCAGGACAAAAACACTTTGGTGGAAAGCTGCTGCTATCCCATGTGACAAAAGCAGCAGTGTGGCGTCTTTACAAGGAATCAATGACTACACTTGGTATGTAAAGCACAAACGACACGCTTTGATTATTTAATTGACCTCCAACATGATTGGCACTACTTTTATTGAGCTCATATTATTTCTGTATTTTCCAGAGGTACGTTTCCAGTTTACAAGATGATGTTTCTGTATGCAGTGCTGCTGCTCTGCACATTTGTAGGTAAGTGAATCTTACCTGATAATGATGCATTAAAAAATGATATTACGTTTCATGTTACATTTTCTTTTCATTAACTTATCCTAATGTTCTTTTGTTGTTTGCAGGTGCACTATCCTTCTGACCCTATGCAGCCAGGTCCCATCTACTTTTTAACTCGCAAATGTGGCTTGTTTGGTGTCTGCTGTAAAGGAAAACCACAAAAGTCAACTACTTGATTGATGAAGGCACGTCATCCAGCAAAGGCAGCAGCGCAGTCATCAAGTACATGCACCGTTTCTTCACCAACTACGGAGTTGGGGAAACACGTGTGGACCTGAATTGTGATAACTGCAAGTGGCCAAAACAAGAATAAATTTGTGCTCTGGTATTGTGCCTGGCGGACCATGCACAAACTCCACCACAGTCAGGGCCTTCACTTCCTGATCACAGGCCATACCAAGTTTGCCGCCCACTGCTGCTTTGGCCTCATCGAGCAGCGCTTCAGAAAGACCAGAGTGAACGCTTTGTCTGAGATTGCTGGTGTTGTGAAGGACAGCACTGTGACAGGCGTCAACATCCCACAGCTGGTTGGACTGGAGGATGGTACGGTGCTGGTGGAAAGCTATGGCGGGCAACAACACCTGACTCCGTACTTCAGGCCGCTGCCACAGTTCAAGCAGTACCAGCACTTCAGGTGAATATAATTTGTATTGCATTGTATGAGGTTATTATTCTTATCTAAACTTGGGAAGTATATTGATGTTGTGCCAGGTTGTAATGTCTTCACTTTTTTTGTTATTTCCTGTTTCACAGCTTCGATGCTCTGGAGCCTGGTGTTGTTGTCGCCAAGGAGCGTTTGGACTCAGTCGGGACCAGGTTTCAGCTGCTGCACAATGCTGACATCCTTCCTCCCATAGATGGTCTGCCTGTACAAGCACCACCTGGACACAGCTAGACAAACGTATGTTTTTGAGAAGATCAGGACATCACATGCCCCAAAGTCAAGGTCAGGACAGAAACAGGCTCTCCGAATATAGATTCCCTTGGTCATGCATGGTTCGGACAGACCAGTCATCAGCATTATCTGCAGTACCTCTATTCAAATGACTCTCCTAACACACACGCCATAAGTTGCTGCTACAATAAAAACATTTTATCCTGCTGCTCAGCCACTTTACCCCTGATTGTAAGCATATAACTACCTCATCTATCACAGATATTGTTATTGATATTCTTGCATGTACTGTATATTATTTTATAGTGACACTATCTATTTCTGATATTGCTAATGGGCAAGTGTCCATTTGGCTGTACCGTTTACACCTTCTGTAGAGACCCATCCACTTAGCAAGATGTGGTTTGGGGTTAGAGCATTTCTTTCACATGTCTGGGTAAGCATCATCTAATATTTATAAAATATTTTTATCTGGACACTTTTTCCTTATTGTAGGCTACTACTTTTACCACTTTTACTCTTAATCTCTACTACGCTACTCTCTGTTTAGCACATGACCTCACATGTGAATCCTTAAAGAGATGGGTGGGGCTGGCTTAAGAGGGTGTGAACAATGCTGATTGGGTGTAGACAAAGGAGAGCTTTCCAGTAGGTACCAAACAATTCAAAGGCCATTTTCTCAAGAGTTAGTTAACAAGTTTGTCAACTTTCAAAGCAGAATTACTTTCCCATTGTTCGTCAAATGCAGGGTATGATATACCATGTTGTAGTCTCTACTTTTATCCAAATGTAAAAATATATATATAAATATATATATTTGCAACATAAGGCCGATTTGAGCCGGTCGGTCGCATATACAAAATGGCACAGATCAATTTATTTGGCTTCCCAGAGTCTGTTTGGCAAAATTCTAAAAAACATTTGAAGAAAACATAACCATTAAAAATAACTCTCCGTTTTAAACAGCCTCGATTTACACATACACCCAGTAAGATGTTACATAACTAGTGTAGATAATACATTTAACCAGGGAGGCTTAGCGGTTTGTAATGCGATGCTACTGGCGGCAGAGAAGTAAGGCGCAGGAGAGCGGAAACTGATTTACAATGGTTGTGTTTAATAACCATAAACCACCGTCAACAGAATACAATAAATGGGTCAAACAAAACCCAGTAATACCAGCATACCGTGCACAAGCACTACAACAAACAATTACGGACAAGGACATTTTCTTATTTTTTTATTTTTAGTCATTTTAGCAGACGCTCTTATCCAGAGTGACTTACAGTAGAGTGCATACATTTTTATTACATTTTTTACATACTGAGACAAGGATATCCCTACCGACCAAACCCTCCCTACCGGCCAAACCCTCCCTAACCCGGACGACGCTATGCCAATTGTGCGTCGCCCCACGGATCTCCCGGTTGCGGCCGGCTGCGACAGAGCCTGGGCGCGAACCCAGCCCAGCCTGGGCGCGAACCCAGAGACTCTGGTGGCGCAGCTAGCACTGCGATGCAGTGCCCTAGACCACTGCGCCACCCGGGAGACGGGTTAAATGAGGGGGAACGGAGGGTTAAATACACAACATGTAATTGATGGAAATGGAACCAGGTGTGATGGAAGACAAGACAAAACCAATGGAAAATGAAAAGTGGCTCGGCGATGGCTAGAATGTCGGTGACGTCGACCGCCGAACGCCGCCCGAACAAGGAGAGGGACCAACTTCGGCGGAAGTCGTGACACGGTTAGAGAGGTGAGTAAGCAACCGGAGGGTTGCCAGTTCAAATCCCGGGTCAGACAGGAAAAATCAGTAGGAAAGTTGGTATCAAATCCTAGATGCCATTTCCTGCAGTTGTGCCCTTGAGCAAGGCACTTAACCTCCCCACAACAACAGCTCCCAGTGTAGCATCTCTCCAAAACCTTTAAAAATGTATGTGTTTCTTTCGGAGGGGTTGGGTTAAAAATGGAAGTCATACTTTGGTTGGACCAATAAAGTGATCTTATCTTATTTAGAACACCAGGCAGTCACAGTTGAGAGGCATCGAGTCAGCGGGCAACAGCTTTCGCTGCTGTGATTTCACTGGACACGTTCCAGGTTGCCATTTTTCTTAATTTGTTTCTGTTTTAAAGGAGAGTTGAGTTCAACTCATCTTCACTATATTAGTTTTTTTCAGACGGAGACAGTGATTAAACCAGGGGGTAGAGCCTTTAACCTTTTGAATCCCGGGTCTGACAGAAATAATCTGTGGGGATGTGATCTGGTAACAGGAGGGTTGCTGGTATGAAATCTTTAAATGCCATTGCCTACCGCTGTGCCCTTTAGCAAAGCACTTAACCTCCACAACAACAATTGTCCACGGGCGCCCAGTGAGGCAGCCCTGCTCCAACCCGTGTGTGTCTTTCGGAGGGGTTGGGATAAAAGCGAAGTGAAAGTTCGGTTGGACATTTTTTACAATTGACGAATAAAGTGATTTTAATCTGTAGCTGCAACCTGAGATTGTATCTTTTTTCCCCAGGTAGTCTTCATGCAGTCACACCGTGCATATCGTCTTTGTGCCCGGCCAGGGAAATAAACTAGAGGAAACACTGCTATGACCTCTGCAATCAAGGATTTTCCATTCAAAAGAAGATCTGAACAATTTTCTTGAAATACAAGCTTTTTCTACATGAACAGAAAAGTAAATTAAATTCGATATGAGACTTTGCCAGGTGTAAGGAAGGAAGTAGCTTTTCAGACTTGTAGAAGTGTAGGTGTGATTTCTGAAGTAGGCGGTGGACAGTGGAGTGGTGAACTAAGGTCACAGCTCTCCCTCTTCCTGTCACAATTATTCATGATAAATCTAACAGTGGGTTTCCATAGAAGAAGACAGGGGTCAATGAAACCTCGAAAGCCATTAATTTTCAATGGAGGAAAGCAAGGTGGGCAGGGGGGACTCTGTTGTGCAATGCGAGCATGGGCGAGGAAGCGTGAACAGGATGGGATCAAAGTTGGGGAAAGCTGAACTTTATGCAAGTGCTCAGTGATATTGAACAGTTGAAGCTAACTATAGCTTCCAGCCCTACTGGATTGGCTGTTGATACCTAGCACTACCTAACATGCTTGCTAGCACCCACATGAGGGCGACATGAGGGACATGAGGGATACATGACATGATGTGTGCAAGTGCACACTTTAGGAGAAGGTTGGAGAATCTCAACCTTTGGCCAGGCCCCAAAACTCAAATCAGTTTCCTTCCTTGTATCCAATTTCCTTTCCTCTGTAAGGAAAGTGGGGAAAGCAATAGGGTCTGAGCCTGACTGTAGCCTGGCTAGGCAGTGTCCACTTTCCACTCGAAATGGCGGTCATCTAGTGCGTCATATATATATAAGCTAGGATAAGGACGTAAGGGATACTAGTTGATTTTCCAGTATTAAGTCAGAGGCATCCACTTCATTGCTTTCTAATGTGGCTTTCTCGGTCCTCTCCCTAGAACAAAGACTCTCCTGTTCCTCTTATGAAGTGGGACTCTGTTGACCATGCTCGGTCAGAAAACAAGAGCACGGTCCTTCAATGGCTAGCCCTGGAAGTGGAACAACCATGTGGGACTACATAAGCAAACAAGGACTAAAGAGATCACACTGCAAATCACAGCCATACACACAGAGAGCAATGGAGCGGTATTGCTTTGTGAACTTCTCCTCAAACAAATTTAAAATATTTAGCTTATTTTGTGCTTTTTTGGGGGGCAAGGGAAACTTTATGGAGCATGAAAATGCATGCATGAAAACACCTCAGCAAAAAGAACTGCTCTCATGCTCTATAAAGGATTAATGAATGTGACCAAATACACAAAGTTATGCCACATGAATCTCTAGAGCATGATATACGGTTATAGATGATTTGCGAAGCATCTATGTAGTGCTTATGAAGCCTATGTGAAGGATTTATGATGCCTTTGTAAGATGCACTTCAAATAAAAAACAGGACCCATCCTTAGTTTGGAAACCAAGTCTCCATTCCTCAGTTTGGAAACCAAGTTTCCATTCCTCAGTTTGGAAACCAAGTCTCCATTCCTCAGTTTGGAAACCAAGTCTCCATTCCTCATGAGATGGTCGCCTCGCGTCGCGTTCGAAGGAAACTATGCAGTATTTTTTTTAATGTAGTATTTCTTACATTGTTACCCCAGGAAATCTTAAGTCTTATTACACACAGCCGGGAAGAACTATTCGATATAAGAGCAACGTCAACTTACCAACATTACGACCAGGAATACGACTTTCCCGAAGCGGATCCTCTGTTTGGACCACCACCCAGGACAATGGATCGGATCCCAGTAGGCGACCCAAAACAACGGCGCCGCATAAGGGGTGGACGGAGCGGTCTTCTGGTCAGGTTCCGTAGACGGGCACATCGCTCACCGATCCCGAGTATTCTACTCACCAATGTCCAGTCTCTTGACAACAAGGTAGATGAAATTCAAGCAAAGGTTGCCTTCCAGAGAGACAGAGATTGTAACATTCTCTGATTCACAGAAACATGGCTCAATCGGGATACGTTAACAGACGGTACAGCCACCCGGTTTCTTCACGCATCACGCCGACAGAAACAAACATCTCTCTGGTAAGAAGAAGGGCGGGGGTGTTTGCCTTATGATTAACGAGTCATGGTGTGATCATAACAACATACAGGACCTCAAGTCCTTTTGTTCACCTGACCTAGAATTCTTTACAATCAAATGCCGACCGCATTATCTACCAAGAGAATTATCTTCGATTATAATCACAGCCTTGTATATCCCCCCCAAGCAGGCACCTCAACGGCCCTGAAAGGACTTCATTGGGCTCTATGTAAACTGGAAACCATATATACTGAGGCTGCATTTATTGTAGCTAGGGATTTTAACAAAGCTAATCTGAAAACAAGGCTCCCTAAATTTTATCACAATATCGAACGCGCAACCTGGGCTGGCAGCATCCTGGATCATTGCTACTCTAACTTCCGCGACGCATACAAAGCTCTCCCTCGCCCTCCTTTCAGCAAATCTGACCATAACTCAATTTTGTTGCTCCTAGCCTATAGACAGAAACTTACAGGAAACGCCCGTGCTCAGGTCTGTTCAACGCTAGTCCGACCAATCGGATTCCACGGTTCAAGATTGCTTCCATCTCTGGACTGGGATATGTTCCGGATAGCCTCAGACAACAACATTGATGTAAACGCTGATTCGGTGAGTGAGTTATTAGCAAGTGCATTGGTGGTGATGTACCGACGGTGACTATTAAAACCTTCCCCCACCAGAATCCGTGGATTGATTGCAGCATTCGCGCAAAACTGAAAGCGTGAACCACTGCATTTAATAATAGCAACGCGACCGCAAACATGACCGAATACAAACAGTGTAGCTATTCCCTCCGCAAGGCAATCAAACAAGCTAAGCATCAGTATAGAGACAAAGTAGACTTGCAATTCAACGGCTCAGACACGGGACGTATGTGGCAGGGTCTACAGTCAATCACAGACTACAAAAAGAAAACCAGCCCCGTCGCAGACACCGACGTCTTGCTCCCAGACAAATTAAAACAACTTCTTTGCTCGCTTTGAGGACAATACAGTGCCCGCTACCAAAACCTGCGGGCTCTCCTTCACCGCGGCCAACGTGAGTAAAACATTTAAACGTGTTAACCCTCGCAAGGCTGCCAGCCCAGACGGAATCCCTAGCCGTGTTCTCAGAGCATGCGCAGACCAGCTGGCTGGTGTGTTTACGGACATAATCAATCAAACCCTATCCCGCTCTGATGTTCCCACATGCTTCAAGAGGGCCACCATTGTTCCTGTTCCCAAGAAAGCTAAGGTAACTGAGCTAAACGACTATCGCCCCGAAGAACTCACTTCCGTCATCATGAAGTGCTTTGAGAGACTAGTCAAGGATCATATCACCTCCACCCTACCTGACACCCTAGACCCACTCCAATTTGCTTACCGTCCCAATAGGTCCACAGACGACGCAATCGCAATCACACTGCCCTAACCCATCTGGACAAGAGGAATACCCATGTAAGAATGCTCTTCATCGACTACAGCTCAGCTTTTAAAACCATAGTACCCTCCAAACTCGTCATTAAGCTCGAGACCCTGGGTCTCAACCCCGCCCTGTGCAACTGGGTCCTGGACTTTGACGGGCCGTCCCCAGTTGGTGAGGGTAGGAAACAACATCTCCACCCCGCTGATCCTCAACACTGGGGACCCACAAGGGTGCATTCTCAGCTCTCTCCTGTAACCCCTGTTCACCCATGACTGCGTGGCCATGCACTCACTAACATTGAGTGGCTGCTGCCAACATACTGACTCAAATCTATAGCCACTTTAATAATAAAAAATTTGATGTTATAAATGTTTCACTAGTCACTTATACTGTTTGGGATAGGGGGCAGCATTTTCACTTTGGATGAATCGCATGCCCATAGTGAACTGCCTCCTACTCTGTCCAAGATGCTAATATATGCATATAGAAGCACAAGCATTTCGCTACACTCACATTAACATCTGCTAACCATGTGTATGTGACCAATAAAATTTGATGTCTCCATTCCTCAGTTTGGAAACTTGGGCCAGGAAGTGAAAGACACTGAAAACAGAAGTAGGGCTATCAGTAGCAGCCTAATCAGCCAAAGATGGGAGGAAAGCGTGAACGAGGGCAAACACAGGTACGCCGGGTCACTCCATCATAACTCTGTTGTATCCATAAGACATGCGGTGCGGATGACTGCCCTGTGGTTATGAATATAGCATGTACAAGCTCGCTTGTGTGATTGACTCAATGACTACATGTATCCGTCTGTATACCAAGTCGACTGTGGCTCTTCTATCGAAACGAACAGGGATGTTATAGACCCTTTTCAACTGTCACTTTTTGATAGTTTTCACATTGCCTTCGTTAACAGTTTCATGTGCTACGCCGTTAAATAACTTAAAACAAATATACCGAACATACACCAAACATTCGGATACATCACACACGTATGTATTCCACCATACAATACAAACACCTACATTCATATACAACTTTCACATTTTGTCATCTCTGAGAGGAATAGGCCTATATTTATTAAAATGTGTAAATATGAATGAAACATAAGCAGTTTGATGTTATAGTCTGTCAAATGTTCTGTTCAGGATATGCCTACTCCCCCAAGGATTTTCATTTCAATCTGGTGATAGGTTATATAATTTGGTCACAAAACCAAGTCAGAGCGAACGAAACAAACATGGATGCTTAGCTCATTTTCTAACTGGCTAAAATGGGGGGGGAAACCATGAGAAGTACAAAACCATATTAAAAAGAGACCAGTTCGGTGTTTTAGCCTGTGCCATAAGGGAACATTCCATTAACATGGCTCTCACATAAAGGCAGTCTCTAGCCTACCACCCACACCCTCGTTCCTCCCTCTCCTCAGTCAGCCTCTATACCACACATAAGTAATTCATTGGCTTTCACATCTCAACAACCGGCTCCATTTCCAGGCTCAAATGAACAGGCGGGCGGCAGTGCCAAGAGGAAAAACACAGCAACTTCCTCAGTCATCTTTAGAATGCTTAAGAGTAAAACATAGCCACAACCTTCGGTCCACGCTGATTAGCAAATACACATTTATTGCAACCCTGACCAAAAATGATGTAAAATTGGACAAAAACACATTGTCTCTAGCGTGGGGAAATTTGAGCAAACAATTGTTTGTAAAACTGTACACAGTGCATCCGTGTAAAAAAGAAATAAATGTGATGTGAGACTCAAAAACAGTATATTGTGTCAGTTTGTGGACGATAAGCACATCTCCCGTTTTGAGATGTCCTTGCTTGGGAACAGAGTGACCTTGCAGAAAAAGGATTTCTGCTTCGAGCTGTATAGCTTCTTCACGCTTTCCTCTCAAGTCTTATCTTCTTCCCTCATTTCAGCCCTCGTTTAAAAAAAAGTAGGAAAAAGCTGTACTGTAATTGTTCAGTTCTGAGGACTCCTGGGAGGACAATATGGTGATGGCTTGATACTGAGAAAAACTCTACACTGGTGTTTCATGTCCTAAATTGTCTCCTTTCAAAAAGACAGAAGTGAACTTAGGCTATTCTCAAGGAGACACATTCTAAATCACAGCTTTATTTTTTATTTTGAAGGACAAACTAAAGAAGAAAACAGAGGATGATAATTCAAATAATAAAATAATTATTCAGTTCTATCCAGCCAAACATTTATGACCCAATTTACAACACACAGCCAGCCAAGCCTTCTACGGTAAGACAGCTCGTTCATCACCAATTGACTGTTACTTTCTCCATCTGTGCACCTGTTCTCTCTCTCACACACAAACACTAGAGGTCAACCGATTATGATTTTTTTAACGCCGATACCGATTATTGGAGGACCCAAAAAAGTTTCCCACAATAAGTTGGGTGAATTTTGGCCCATTCCTCCTGAGAGAGCTGGTGTAACAGAGTCAGGTTTGTAGGCCTCCTTGCTCGCACACCCTTTTTCAGTTCTGCCCACAACTTTTCTATAGTATTGAGGTCTGGGCTTTGTGATGGCCACTCCAATACTTTGACTTTGTGGTGCTCAAGCCATTTTGCCACAAATTTGGAAGTATGCTTGGGGTCATTGTCCATTTGGAAGACCCATTTGCGACCAAGCTTTAACTTCCTGACTGATGTCTTGAGATGCTGCTTCAATATATCCACATAATTTTCCTTCCTCATAATGCCATCTATTTTGTGAAGTGCACCAGTCCCTCCTGCAGAAAAGCACCCCCACAACATGATGCTGCCACCCCCGTTCTTCACAGTTGGGATGGTGTTCTTTGGCTTGTAAGTCTCCCCCTTTTTCCTCCAAACATAATGATGGTCATTGTGGACAAACAGTTCTATTTTTGTTTCATCAGACCAGAGGACAATTTTTCAAAAAGTACAATCTTTGTCCCCATGTGCAGTTGCCAACCGTAGTGTGGCTTATGGTGGTTTTGGAGCAGTGGCTTCTTCCTTGCTGAGCGGCCGTTCAGGTTATGTCGATATAGGACTCGTTTTACTGTGGATATAGATACTTTTGTACCCGTTTCCTCCAGCATCTTCACAAGGTCCTTCGCTGTTGTTCTGGGATTGATATGCACTTTTCGCATCAAAGTACGTTCATCTCTAGGAGACAGAGCACGTCTCCTTCCTGAGCGGTATGACGGCTGCGTGGTCCCATGGTGTTTATACTTGGGTACTATTGTTTGTACTGATGAACGTGGTACCTTCAGGCATTTGGAAATTGCTCCCAAGGATGAACCAGATTTGTGGAGGTCTACAATTTTTTTTCTGAGGTCTTGGCTGATTTCTTTAGATTTTCCCATGATGTCAAGCAAAGAGGCACTGAGTTTGAAGGTAGGCCTTGAAATACATCCACAGGTACACCTCCAATTGACTCAAATGATGTCGATTAGCCTATCAGAAGCTTCTAAAGCCATGACATTATTTTCTGGAATTTTCCAAGCTGTTTAAAGGCAGTCAACTTAGTGTATGTAAACTTCTGACCCACTGGTGATACAGTGAATTACAAGTGAAATAATATGTCTGTAAACAATTGTTGGAAAAATTACTTGTGTCATGCACAAAGTAGATGTCCTAACCGACTTGCCAAAACTATAGTTTGTTAACAAGAAATTTGTGGAGTTGTTGAAAAACAAGTTAATGACTCCAACATAAGTGTATGGAAACTTCCGACTTCAATTGTACCATCTTGTAGTCTCTACTTTTATCCAATGTAAAAAACTGAAATTCAAATGTTGCTACATAAGACCGAAACCAGGTGGGGAGTCACATATTATTGTCTTGCAGACATTTTTTTTTGTAAGTTTCCTCCTAATACAGGATGTGGAAGGAATCGTAAGGGGCATCATCATCACACCTGTTAATACCTATTGTCTATAACTTTGTGTGAAATATATTTCTTATTGCAATAGCAAGTAAAATATGCCCTTTGTGTTTTATAGAAATGCAAGGTGTTCAATGTGAATGATTTTATGCTTACTGCTAATGTTTTTGTATACCGTCTATTTTTTCTAAAAATACATTTGAAGTATGTTTCTTAGTAAAATGGTCTAGGGGGGAGTGTAAGAATATTTGAAGATAAATACACAACGCAGAGGACTAAAGGTCAAGAGGGAATTAATGATCAATGGAAATAGTTGTTTTTCCTGTAATGGGGAACTGAATGGATCAGGGACACAGGAGGAATTTCAGTCCGGGACTCATAGCTACATGTGGGAAGTTCTCATTGGTCCAAATTGTCTATACATTGAGCATGAAATGGGATACTTGTTGGCCCAATTTTACTGTAAGGAATTCTAAATTGGTCAACCACAGGCTAGGGTTGGGTTATAAACTACATCCTGTCTCTTTGTTCAGAGGAGAAACAATTAAGGACAGGAAATAATGAACATCTGACATCTACTTCCCAGAATAACAACTATGATTTTTTCTCTTTGAATAACATCAACTGCTAACAGTTCCCAGTTGCCTTGAAAGCAGCATAAAAGGCAAGGTTCCCTTCACCAACTCATATCTGTGTGAAGCTAGATTCAGTGCTCTCGTCTACATTAAAACCAAATATCGCTCCAGGTTGGAAGTGACAGCAGAGATGAGGTGCGCACTGTCGACCAAGCCCCCTGACTGAGATGCTCCGACATGCATCAAGGACACCTATGTCATTAGCGGTGGTGAGATAAGATACATTGTCAGACTAAATTTGCAATTGACATAGCCCCACATTAAAAATATGTGATGGTGAGTTTAGAAGACAATCAGAAATACTGTTACAATGCTTTTCAATTGACTGCCATAGCCCCTCAAAAAAAGTAAACATTGGCTGTTGAATTACACAATTTATTTTCACATGGTTGGGGCCACAAGAATTCTGAGATATCAAAATGGGGTCAAGGGCCTAAGAAGTTTGGGAACCCCGGATCTACACTGATTGAAGTGGATTTAACAAGTGACATCAATAAGGGATCATAGCTTTCATCTGGATTCACCTGGTCAATCTGTCATAGGAAGAGCAGGTGTTCTTAATGTTTTCTACACTTAGTATGCGAGTGTGCAGAGAGACGGTGCAAACATAAAATACATGGGTCAGTTCAGATAATCCGCGTAGCCATTCTGTTAGCAATTTAGCAGTCTTATGCCTTGGCTGTTCAGGAACCTGTTGCTGTCAGACGTGTTCAGACCTGCCAACCCTGTCCAACTTTTTACAAATTGGAGATTCAACTCACGCACGTAGTAGCACACGCCAAATTGGGGTTCTTTCAACCCCGCATTGGGGTCTATACTTTCTTTCTTGACAGCATTCCATTTACACATACGTAAACGTCATTAACATGATGTAATTAGAAAGAACACACAAAGGGCCTTTATACTTGGAGTTTTTTACATTTTTATTCAATAAATAATTTATTTGTTTAGGTACAAACTTCATTTTTTTTTTTTTTTTACTCTGATATGAGAAGAACAAATGTTTGAAGCAGAGCATCAGTATCAAATCAACATGTTATCCATAACAAAAACGAAAAAGCTATGATAGGAAACAGTGGGTGAGCACAAATTTTCTGGAGACGTTCAGGAAATAATTTCCTAGACAGATTTGCCTGGTAGCTAGCAGATTTAGCCTTACGCAGCAGGGCATCAGGGTAGACTTCTCTGTGGCAAACAGTTCCTCTGGCAATCATTGAAACCTTCTCGGTAATGAGGGCGCTCAGCATGTCTGTACTGAAGGAGGCTCTGTACTGGGTTTTGTTCTTGGAAACGAGACTGAATATTCGTTCGCAGTCTGCATTGCTGTGGAATATGACCATTATCCCCAACATCACAGTCGAAAGGTGGGGGTAGACCAGGCTGCCCCCCCTTTTCACTGTGCCGATTTCTCTCCAGGCCTGATCCGTGCGCATGTTGACCAGACTGCCCTACTGTATTTCTTTGCAGTGCATACATAATTTCAGATTTTCGAAATTGCTAAAATCTCAAATCTAGTCCAAAGGCATTTTAGAAGCATTGCCTCTATAGATGATACCAGACACTCATTCATTCTTCATCGCGCAGTCTTCTAAACTCCGGACTTCATTTAACGAGAAGATGTTTATATTTATTTGTGATTATACTTTTGTAATGCTTTTTGTGACGTGGATCATAATTACAGTTACAGTCTATCAGGTTGCGTGATCCTCGTAATGTTACGTGGAAAATACAACTAATGGGACGCGGAATTAAATGTATATCACACTCGCACAAATGCGACCAGTTATTTTTCGTATTTGCATTTAATTTCTTTCACTAGCAAATGCGAGTGAACAGCTGGCACTTCAGAGCCCACTGAATGTCCATCTTATGTTCGCCTTTCCACAACACAGAGTCAAAGGGATTTGTCCATGTGTTTACGTACAGCTGACAGTCGGCAATCTCAGCATCACAACAAACAGGAGGGGCAGACACGGGGTAGCTACGTCCAATAATGATGTATCATTCTCTATGTCCGTTGACACAAACTCTGTACATGTCTGTGTGTAGCAGCTCGAGAATCGGGATGTTAGATTTACTCAGTGGATTTATTGTTTATTAAAATGTTAAAAAAGAAACTTAATTATCAGGCCCTATTAATTTCTGCATACCTTTAACTCCGATCTCGTACCTGCGTACATGGACAGAGAATTGCGTAGTTGGCACGCAAAATATGTGCACGTTGGCAGGTCTGCTTGTTGCACCGGTATCGCTTGCCGTGCAGAAGCAGAGAGAACATTCTATGGCTTGGGTGGCTCGAGTCTTTAATGACTTTTCCGGACTTCCTTTCACACCGCCTGATAGAGGTCCTGGATGGCAGGGAGCTCAACCCCAGTGATGTACTAAAGTTAAGAACTTCAAATTCTTTAAAACCTTTCTAAAACTATAACTCTATAAATGTTTCCATACAATTCCATAAAATGACTCACCACTCAAGATGGAGACACCAAACCAACTGTCACATGATCAGGATATCCTATCAATCAATTAATCAAATCAACCAATCCAATCATTCCATCTATCTATTCCATGCCATTTAAGATACAAGCCCAACTTTCAAACATTCAGGCTATCCTAACTTCAAATTGTTTAAAACATTAATGAAATAAGACATTTAAATGACCATAAATTAGCATAAATGAGGGGGGGTGAATTGCATGAGTGAGGTACATTTCATTCGAACACAGTCTTTCAACCATGGTCCTAAACACTTACATTGAATCCCAATGAAATGACAAAGCATTCAAATTCCAGCCATATGGCAGTTTATTTTGCATTCCTTCTAACAGTGCCTTCAGAAAGTATTCACACCTTTGGACTTTTTCCACATGTTGTTTTACAGCCTGAATTTAAAATGGATTAAATTAAGATTGTGTCACTGGCCAACATATGTGGACAACTATAAATACCTAGGTGTCTGACTAGACTGTAAACTCTCCTCCCAGACTCACATCAAATATCTCCAATCCAAAGTTAAATCTAGAATCGTCATCCTATTTCGCAACAAAGCCTCCTTCACTCATGCTACCAAACATACCCTCGTTAAACTGACTATCCTGCTGAACCTTGACTTCGGCGATGTAATTTACAAAATAGCCTTCAACACTCTACTCAGCAAATTGGATGCAGTCTATCACAGTGCCATCCGTTTTGTCACCAACTACCCACCACTGCAACCAGTATGCTCTCGTTGGCCTGTCCCCGCTACAACCCGTCGCCAAACCCATTGGCTCCAGGTTATCTATGTCTTCGCTCGGTAACGCTCCGCCGTATCTCAGCTCACTGGTCACCATAGCAACACCCACCCGTAGCACGCGCTCCAGCAGGTTTATTTCACTGGTCATCCCCAAAGCCAACACTTTGGCCGCCTTTCCTTCCAGTTCTCTGCTGCCAATGACTGGAACGAATTGCAAAAATCACTGAAGCTGGAGCCTTATATCTCCCTCACTAACTTCAAGCATCGGCTGTCAGAGCAGCTTACCGATCGTTGCAGCTGTACACAGCCCATCCCATCCAACCAATACCTACCTACCTAATCCCCATATTTACATTTTTTCTGCTCTTTTGCACACCAGTATCTCTACTTGCACATCTATCACTCCAGTGTTAATTACTAAATTGTAATTACTTTGCCACTATGGCCTATTTATTGCCTTACCTCCTTACTTCATTTGCACACACTGTATACAGATTTTCTATTGTGTTAGTGACTGTACGTTTGTTTATCCCATGTGTAACTCTGTGGTGTTGTTTGTGTCACACTGCTTTGCTTTATCTTGGCCAGGTCGCAGTTGTAAATGAGAACTTGTTCTCAACTGGCCTACCTGGTTAAATAAAGGTGAAAAAAATAAAAAAAATAAACCCAATACCCCAAAATGTCAAAGTGGACTTGTATTTTAGGAATTTTTACATATTAATAAAAAATGAAAAGCTGACATGTCGAGTCAATAAGTATTAAACCCCTTTGTTATGGAAAATATGGCAAGACCTGAAAACAGCTGCCGAGCAATGATCAACAACAAACTTCACAGAGCTTGAAGAATTATTTAGAGAATAACGTGCAAATATTGTAAAATCCAGGTGTGCAAAAATCTTAGAGACTTACCCAGAAAGACTCACAGCTTCTTCATCCCTTTTTCTCCCCAATTTTAGTGGTATAAAAATTGGTAGTTACAGTCTTGTCTCATCGCTTCAACTCCCGTACGGACACGGGAGAGGCGAAGGTTGAGAGCCGTGCGTACTCCGAAACACAATCCGACCAAGCCGCACTGCTTCTTGACACAATGCACACTTAACCCGGAAGCCAGCTACACCAATGTGTCGGAGGAAACACCGTACACCTGGCGACTTTCTCAGCTCGGCCCGCCACAGGAGTCGCTAATGCGCGTTAGAACAAGGACATTCCTGCCGGCCAAACCCTCCCCTAACCCGGATGACGCTGGGCCAATTGTGAGCCGCCCCATGGGCCTGCGACAGAGCCTGTACTCGAAACAAGAATCTCTAGTGGCACAGCTAGCACTGCGATGCAGTGCCTTAGACCACTGCGCCACTCGGGAGGCCCTCAAAGTAGATTTAACATGTATTGACTCAGGGGTGTGGACACTTATGTAATCAAGATATTACAGTTATTGTAATTTTTTTCTCAATCTACACACAATGCCCCATAATGACAAAGCGAAAACAGGAAACAGAAATAAAAATCCTTCTAGACCTATCGGCTGCCTTTGATACTGTGAACCATCAGATCCTCCTCTCCACCCTCTCCGAGCTGGGCATCTCCGGCGCGGCCCACGCTTGGATTGCGTCCTACCTGGACAGTCGCTCCTACCAGGTGGCGTGGCGAGAATCTGTCTCCGCCACCACTGCTCTCACCACTGGTGTCCCCCAGGGTCTTTCTAGGCCCTCTCCTATTCTCGCTATACACCAAGTCACTTGCTCTGTCATATCCTCACATGGTCTCTCCTATCATTGCTATGCAGACGACACACAATTAATCTTCTCCTTTCCCCCCTCTGATAACCAGGTGGTGAATCGCATCTCTGCATGTCTGGCAAACATATCAGTGTGGATGACGGATCACCACCTCAAGCTGAACCTCGGCAAGACGGAGCTGCTCTTCCTCCCGGGAAGGACTGCCCGTTCCATGATCTCGCCATCACGGTTGACAACTCCATTGTGTCCTCCTCCCAGAGTGCTAAGAACCTTGGCGTGATCCTGGACAACACCCTGTCGTTCTCAACTAACATCAAGGCGTGACCCGTTCCTGTAGGTTCATGCTCTACCAACATTCGCAGAGTACGACCCTGCCTCACGCAGAAGCGGCGCAGGTCCTAATCCAGGCAACTGTCATCTCCCGTCTGGATTACTGCAACTCGCTGTTGGCGGGCTCCCTGCCTTGCCATTAAACCCCTACAACTCATCCAGAACGCGCAGCCGTCTGGTGTTCAACTTTCCCAAGTTCTCTCACGTCACCCCGCTCCTCCGCTCTCTCCACTGGGTTCCAGTTGAAGCTCGCATCCGTTACAGACCATTGTGCTTGCCTACGGAGCTGTGAGGGAACGGCACCTCCGTACCTTCAGGCTCTGATCAGGCCCTACACCCAAACAAGGGCACTGCGTTCATCCACCTCTGGCCTGCTCGCCTCCCTACTCTGAGGAAGTACAGTTCCCGCTCAGCCCAGTCAAAACTGTTCGCTGCTCTGGCACCCCAATGGTGGAACAAACTCCCTCACGACGCCAGGTCAGCGGAGTCAATCACACCTTCCGGAGACACCTGAAACCCCACCTCTTTAAGGAATACCTAGGATAGGATAAAGTAATCCTTCTAACCCCCCCCCCCTTAAAAGAGTTAGATGCACTATTGTAAAGTGGTTGTTCCACTGGATATCATAAGGTGAATGCACCAATTTGTAAGTCGCTCTGGATAAGAGCGTCTGCTAAATGACTTAAATGTAAATGTAAATGTAGAAATAACTTATTTACATAAGTATTCAGACCCTTTGTCATGAGAATCGAAATTGAGCTCAGGTGCATCCTGTTACCATTGATCATCCTTGAGATGCTTCTACAACTTGATTGGAGTCCACCTGTGGTAAAAATCTATTTATTGGACATGGTTTGGAAAGACTTACACCTGTCTATATAAAGGTCCCAGAGTCGACAGTGCATGTCAGAGCAAAAACCAAGCCATGAGGAATTGTCCATAGAGCTCAGAGACAGGATTGTGTCGAGGCACAGATCTGGGAAAGGTACCAAAAAATGTCTGCAGCATTGAAGGTCCCCAAGAACACAGTGGCCTCCATTCTTCTTAAAAAGAAGTTTGGAATCCACCAAGATTGTTCCGTCACCTTCCAACAAGACAACGACCCTAAGCACACAGCCAAGACAATGCAGGAGTGGCTTCGGGACAAGTCTCTGAATGTTCTTGAGTGGCCCATCCAGAGCCCGGACTAGAACCCGATTGAACATCTCTGGAGAGACCTGAAAAAAGCAGTGCAGCGACGCTCCCCATCCAACCTGACAGAGCTTGAGAGGCTCTGCAGAGAAGAATGGGAGAAACTCCCCAAATACAGGTGTACCAAGCTTGTAGCGTCATAACCAAGAAGACTCGAGGCTGTAATCGCTGCCAAAGGTGTTTCAACAAAGTACCTGAGTGAAGGGTCTAAATACTTGATCAAAACTGATGTTGCTTTGTTATTATGGGGTATTGTGTGTAGATTGATGAGGATTTAAAAAAAAATCCATTTTAGAATAAGGCTGTAATGTAACATGTGGAAAAAGTCAAGAGATGTGAATACTTTCTGAAGGCACTGTATAGCTGTAGCTATTCTCTCCGCAAGGCAATCAAACAGGCTAAGTCTCAGTACAGAGACAAAATCGAGTCGCAATTCAACAGCTCAGACACAAGAGGTATGTCGGGAGGTTCTACAGTCAATCACGGATTACAAAAAGAAAACCAGCCCCGTCGAGGACCAGATGTCTTGCTCCCAGACAGGCTAAACAACTTTTTTGCCCGCTTTGAGGACAATACAGTGCCACTGACACGGCCCCTACCAAAACCTTGCGGGCTCTCCTTCACTGCAGCCGTGTGAGTAAAACATTTAAACGTGTTAACCCTCGCAAGGCTGCAGGCCCAGACGCATTCCAGCCGCGTCCTCAAGAGCATGGCGCAGACCAGCTGGCTGGTGTGTTTACGGACATATTCAATTCAAATCCCTATCCCAGTCTGCTGTTCCACATGCTTCAAGAGGGCCACCATTGTTCCTGTTCCCAAGAAAGCTAAGGTAACTGAGCTAAACGACTAACCGCCCCGTAGCACTCACTTCCGTCATCATGAAGTGCTTTGAAGAGACTAGTCAAAGGACCATATCACCCCACCCTACCGGACACCCTAGACCCACTCCAATTTGCTTACCGACCCAATAGGTCCACAGACGACGCAATCGCAACCACACTGCCACACTGCCCTAACCCATCTGGACAAGAGGAATACCCATGTGAGAATGCGTTCATCGATTACAGCTCAGCATTTAACACCATAGTACCCTCCAAACTCGTCATCAAGCTCGAACCTGGGTCTCGACCCCGCCCTGTGCAACTGGGTCCTGGACTTCCTGACGGCCGCCCCAGGTGGTGAGGGTAGGTAACAACATCTCCACCCCGCTGATCCTCAACACTGGGGCCACAAAGGGTGCGTTCTGAGCCCTCTTCCTGTACTCCTGTTCACCACGACTGGCGTGGCCATGCACGCCTCCAACTCAATCATCAAGTTGCGGATGACACTACAGTGGTAGGCTTGATTACCAACAACGACGAGACGGCCTACAGGGAGGAGGTGAGGCCCTCGAGTGTGGTGTCAGGAAAATAACTCACACTCAACGTCAACAAAACAAAGGAGTGATTGTGGACTTCAGGAAACAGCAGAGGGAGCACCCCCCTCCACATCGACGGGTCAGTAGTGGAGAAGGTGGAAAGTTTAAGTTCCTCGGTTACACATCACGGACAAACTGAATTGGTCACCCCACAGACAGCGTTGTGAAGAAGCGCAGCAGCGCCTCTTCAACCTCAGGAGGCTGAAGAAATCGGCTTGTCACCAAAAGCACTCACAAACTTCTACAGATGCACAATCGAGAGCATCCTGTCGGCTGTATCACCGCCTGGTACGGCAACTGCTCCGCCCACAACCGTAAGGCTCTCCAGAGGGTAGTGAGGTCTGCAGAACGCATCACCAGGGGCATCCAGGACACCTACACCACCCGATGTCACAGGAAGGCCATAAAGATCATCAAGGACAACAACCACCCAAGCCACTGCTGTTCACCCCGCTATCATCCAGAAGGCGAGGTCAGTACAGGTGCATCAAAGCAGGGACCGAGAGACTGAAAAACAGCTTCTATCTCAAGGCCATCAGACTGTTAAACAGCACCACTAACATTTAGCGGCCGCTGCCAACATACTGACTCAACTCCAGCCACTTTAAAAATGGGAATTGATGGAAATTATGTAAAAATGTACCACTAGCCACTTTAAGCAATGCCACTTAATACAATGTTTACATACCCTACATTACCATCTCATATGTATATACTGTACTCTATATCATCTACTGCACTTGCCATCTTTATGCAATACATGTACCACTAGCCACTTTAAACTATGCCACTTTATGTTTACATACCCTACAGTACTCATCTCATACGTATATACCGTACTCTATACCATCTACTGCATCTGCCATGCCGTTCTGTACCACACCTCCATTCATATATCTTTATGTACATATTCTTTATCCCTTTACACTTGTGTGTGTGTGTAAGGTAGTAGTGTGGAATTGTTAGGTTAGATTACTGTTGGTTATTACTGCATTGTCGGAACTAGAAGCACAAGCATTTCGCTACACTCGCATTAACATCTGCTAACCATGTGTATGTGACTAATAAAATTTGATTTGATTTGATTTGATTTCTAGAATCGACTTGCAGTCATGTGTGCATACATTTCCGTATGGGTGGTCCCAGCAGTAATCGAACCCACAATCCTTACGTGGCAAGTGCCATGGTCTAGCAGCTGAGCCACAGAGGACCACGGGGTGTTACTTACCGAGTTGGTCCCCAGGACCTGCAGGTCTGGCTCCCGGGACTCCAGCAGCTTGGCCACCATGTGGAGGAAGCTCTCCACAAAGGGCTTGATGCTCTGGGAGTGACAGGCCATCAGGAGCTGGTCCAGAGCCTCCATGGCGATGACCACGTACCTGCATGGGTCAACAGAATGTTAATTATTTTCAGTATATTTATAAAATATAAAATGGTTCAGGTAGCAGAGTAGCCATTCTGGTTGCCTAACGACTCAAACTGAATTCTTCCTCTGCTCTGTTTGTTGCTACATAATTCAGTCTGAGACTGCCATCGTTGAAGTAGTCTGTGGTAACGTCAAAATGAGAGGTGTTGTACAAATGTAAGTCATCAGCGATTGGAAAATCTCTAACCAATCAGAGAATCAAAGCCAATGACACATTTTCTAAACGCCGCATTACCCAAATGTGTTCCATCTCTGGCCCAACCCATCAGTATTTCTGGGACCAATCAGAACGGTTAAAATGTGTTTGTGTTCTAGAAATAGTTGGGGAAGTACTCCGACTCATTGCGGAGAAGAAACTAACGTCCGTGGGCGTGGGGTTTCGTTTGGCCTCAGCAAGGAGTTTGGATAGCCAAGCAGCCATTCTCGAAGACTGGCATTGGATGTATTATGTGTTGAGGGTGCAGGGCAATGACAAGCAGGCAGCGGGGTTAGTTTTTATGTCACAGCCATTACATGCAGAACATAACATACAGTACCTAAACACCCGTGGCACAGTTTCTTTAGTACAGATATAGACAACCTACTCCACATTTTTGGGGATTTCACCATGAGGCCAATGGTGACTAAAACAGTTAGAGTTTAATGGTTGTGATAGGAGGAAACTGAGGATGGATCAACAACATTGTAGTTACTCCACAATATTAACCTAATTTAAAAGAGTTAAAAAAATAGAAGCCAGTACAGAATAAAAATATTCCAAAACATGCATTCCGTTTACAAGGCAATAAAGTAATTCTGCCAAAAACGTGGCAACGCAATACATTTTTGTCCTGAATACAAAGTGCTGTGTTTGGGGGAAATCCAATACATTACGGAGTACAACCCTCCATATTTCCAAGCATAGTGGTGGCTGCATCATGTTATGGGTATGCTAGTAATCGATAAGGACTGGGGAGTTTTTCTGGATAAAAAAATGTAGTTGAGCTAAGCACAGGCAAAATCCTAAAGGAAAACCTGGTTCAGTCTGCTCTCCACCAGACACTGGGAGATAAATTCCCCTTTCAGCATGAAAATAATCTAAAACACAAGGACAAATCTACACTGGAGTTACTTACCAAGAAGACAGTGAATGTTTGAGTGGCCGAGTTAGATTTTCAAGACTATGGTAAGACCTGAAAATGGTTGTCCAGCAATGATAAACAATCAATTTGACATAGCTTGAAGAATATTGAAAATAATAAATGTTACACAATCCAGGTGTGGAAAGCTCTTTGAGACTTAAAGTCTCACAGCTGTAATCACTGCCAAAGGTGCTTCTACAAAGTACTGACACAGGGGAGTGAATACTTATGTAAATTAAATATTTCTGTATTTCATCTGTAATACATTTGCACAAGTTTCTAAAAAAAATTCACTGTCATTAAGAGATATTGTGTGTAGATGGGTGAAACAGTTGTACAATTAAATCCATTTTGAATTCAGGCTGTAACAACAAAATGTGGAATAAGTCAAGGGGCATGAATACTTTCTGAAAGCACTGTATGTTGCCCTAAGAAATGTGCAAGGTTGGGGAAATCTTATTTAAAATGATTCACAGCAGTAATGGCTGCCAAAGGTACTTACACCAAGTAATACGTCTGAGGTGTAAAAACATGCATCTTAATTTTGAATTAATTAGGATCTTTGGAGGGAGCTTTGGAGGGAGCTGAAAGTCCGTATTGCCCAGCGACAGCCCCAAAACCTGAAGGATCTGGAGAAGGTCTGTATGGAGGAGTGGGCCAAAATCCCTGCTGCAGTGTGTGTCCGATACATCAGAAAAGCAGAACTTAATATTTGGTACAGAAACCTTTGTTTGCAATTACAGAGATCATACGTTTCCTGTAGTTCTTGACTAGGTTGCACACACTTCAGCAGGGATTGGCCCACTCCTCCCTACAGATCTTCTCCAGATCCTTCAGGTTTCGGGGCTGTCGCTGGGCAATACGGACTTTCAGCTCCCTCCAAAGATTTCTATTGGGTTCAGGTCTGAGACTGGCTAGGCCACTCCAGGACCTTGAGATGCTTCTTACAGAGCCACTCCTTAGTTGCCATGGCTGTGTGTTTCGTGTCGTTGTCATGCTGGAAGACCCAGCCACGACCCATCTTCAATGCTCTTACTGAGGAAGGGAGTTGTGGCCAAATCTCGCGATACATGGCCCCATCCATCCTCCCTCAATACGGTGCAGTCGTCCTGTCCCCTTTGCAGAAAAGCATCCCAAAGAATATTTTCCACCTCCATGCTTCACGGTTGGATGGTGTTCTTGGGTTGTACTCATACCTTTCTTCCTCCAAACACGGCGAGTGAGTTAGACCAAAAAGCTCTATTTTTGTCTCATCAGACCACATGACCTCTCCCATTCCTCCTCTGGATCATCCAGATGGTCATTGGCAACTTCAGACAGGCCTGGACATGCACTGGCTTAAGCAGGGGACCTTCGTGCCCTGCAGGATTTAATCCATGACGGCAGTAGTGTTACTAATGGTTTTCTTTGAGACTGTGGTCCCAGCTCTCTTCAGGTCATTGACCAGGTCCTGCCGTGTAGTTCTGGCTGATCCCTCACCTTCCTCATGATCATTGATGCCCCACGAGGTGAAATCTTGCATGGAGCCCCAGACCGAGGGTGATTGACCGTCATCTTGAACTTCTTCCATCTATATAATTGCGCCAACAGTTGTTTCCTTCTCACCAAGCTGCTTGCCTATTGTCCTGTAGCCCATCCCAGCCTTGTGCAGGTCTACAATTTTATCCCTGATGTCCTTACACAGCTCTCTGGTCTTGGTCATTGTGAGAGGTTGGAATCTGTTTGATTGAGTGTGTGACAGGTGTCTTTTATACAGGTAACGAGTTCAAACAGGTGCAGTTAATACAGGTAATGAGTGGAGAACAGGAGGGCTTCTTAACCTTATGGCTGCAAGGGAAATATGAGTAGCCAGAAAAAAGGTGCCCATTTCAAACGGCCTCGTACTCAATTCTTGCTCGTACAATATTGCATATTATTTATTACCTTTGGATATAAAACACCTTCTAGTTTCTAAAACAGGTTTATTATTTCTCTAAGTAAACATAGCTCTTTTTACAGCCCATTTTCTGGAAAAAGAGAAATTTCCAAGAAGCTATGTCTCTCTTCAAAATACTCTCTATAAAAGGCCTTGGCACTGGACTGTACAAACACGTCACACATTCCCCTGGTTGTCATGCGAAGTGAGAGAAAAAAGGACTTGATATTCTCTGTCAGAGACTGAAAGGAACCTCTTGGAGTGATAAGTCGCACTTGAATTTTTTCTGGGCGCGAGGTAGGAAATGGACTGCGCTTCTGGAAAACACTCGTTATAGGTGAATATGACCTCCAGCTTCGATTTTCTTTGTACATGTCACAAAATCATCCTAAAGTATGTTTTTTCAATATACTTTAATTATATTATTGAAATTTATTCGGACTTTAGACGTGATGCGACGCAAGAATTTTGTCAAACGGAGAGGTTAGCATGGCATGGCCAGTGTGTCATGCTAATTCAACAGGGACATCGTTCCGTTCTAATCCAAATGAACACGGTCTGAACAAAGACCCTTTGGAGAACATTCTGATGGAAAATCAAACAAATAAGACCCAATTTGGGATGCTTTTTCATATATCTGTCGAACTTGCTATCGCTAGCGTTTGACTAGAATCAATGCTGCTGTGTGTTAGCTATTGTAGTAAGCTAATATAACGATATATTTTTTTCCTGTAAACACTTCAGAAATCGAAATATTGTCTGTATTCACAAGATCTTTCTCTTTCATTAGCTATCCACCATATATTTTTCTGAAATTCTTTCTTGATGTGAAATAGTAGTGACGTTGTGTCTGTTTTCTCTGGCTACTGCCGTGCGATTTCTGACTGGAGCTATGATGTGGCTAAGATGGTAGCAGTAATGTAAAACTGATTTATAGCTAAAAATATTCAACTTTTCGAACAAAAACATAAGATTATTGTGTAACATGTTATAGGACTGTCATCTGAGGAGTTTTTTTCTTGGTTATTTAGGTTAGTTCTAGTTAGTTAGGTTGGCTTTGCATGCTAGCTGCATGCTAGCGATGCTACCGGTGCTGTGAAAAATATCTGTCTCTCTTTTTGTATTTGGGGGTAGCTAACATGAATATATGTGTGTTTTCGCTGTAAAACATTTAAAGAATCTGAAAATTGTCTATTCACAAGATCTTTCTCTTTCATTAGCTATCCACCATATATTCTCTGAAATCTTTTCTGATGTGAAATTAGTAGTTGACGTTGTGTCTGTTTTCTCTGCTACTGCCGTGCGATTTCTGACTGTAGCTATGATGGTGGCTAAGATGGTAGCAGTAATGTAAAACTGATTTATAGCTAAAAATAGCCATTTTTTTTTGAACAAAACATAGATTTATGTGTAACATGTTATAGGACTTCATCTGAGGTAGTTTTTCTGGTTATTTAGGTTGGTTTTAGGTTAGTTAGGTTGGCTTGTGCATTCTACTTCATCCTACTTGTGCTGTGAAAAATGTCTGTCCTCTTTTTTATTTGGTGGTGAGCTAACATAAATATATGTGGTGTTTTCTCTGTAAAACATTTAAAAAAATCGGACATGTTGGCTGGATTGACAAGATGTTTATCTTTCAAATGCTGTATTGGACTTGTTAATGTGTGAAAGTTAAATATTTTACAAAAATAGATTTTGAATTTCGCGCCCTGCACTTGCAGTGGCTGTTGTCATATTGATCCCGACGTCGGGATTGCAGCCTGAAGATTAAAGAAAAACTAACAGGTCTGTGAGAGCCGGAATTCTTACTGGTTGGTAGGTGATCAAATACTTATGTCATGMAATAAAATGCAAATGAATTATTTTAAAATCATACAATGTGATTTTCTGGATTTTTGTTTTAGATTCCGTCTCTCACAGTTGAAGTGTACCTATGATAAAAATTACAGACCTCTACATGCTTTGTAAGTAGGAAAACCTGCAAAATCGGCAGTGTATCAAATACTTGTTCTCCCCACTGTATATAAACACACACACGTTTAGAAGTTTGTAAATCACTTAGAAATGTCCTTGTTCTTGAAAGAAAAGCACATTTTTTTGTCCATTAAAATATCATCAAATTGATCAGAAATAGTGTAGACATTGTTAATGTTGTAAATGACTATTGTAGCTGGAAACGGCTGATTTTTTATGGAATATCTACATAGGCGTACAGAGGCCCATTATCAGCAACCATCACTTCTGTGTACAAATGGCACGTTGTGTTGCCTAATCCAAGTTTATCATTTTAAAAGGCTAATTGATCATTAGAAAACCCTTTTGCAAGTATGTTAGCACAGCTGAGAACTGTTGTACGTATTAAAGAAGCAATAAAACTTAAGACTAGATGAGTACCTGGAGCATCAGCATTAGTGGGTTCGATTTACAGGCTCAAAATGGCTAGAAACAAAGCACTTTCTTCTGAAACTCATTCTTATTCTGAGAAATGAAGGCTACTCCATGCGAGAAATAGCCAAGAAACTGAAAGTCTCGTACAACGCTGTGAACTACTCCCTTCACAGAACAGCGCAAACTGGCTCTAAACAGAATAGAAAGAGGTGTGGGTGGCCCCGGTGAACAACTGAGCAAGAGGACAAGTACATTACAGTGTCTAGTTTGAGAAACAGACGCCTTACAAGTCCTCAACTGGCAGCTTCATTAAATAGTACCCACAAAACACCAGTCTCAACGTTAACAGTGAAGAGGCGACTCTAGGCAGAGCCTTCTAGGCAGAGTTGCAAAGAAAAAGCCATATCTCAAACTGGCCAATAAAAATAAAAGATTAAGATGGGCAAAAGAACACACACTGGACAGAGGAACTCTGCCTAGAAGGCCAGCCTCTTCACTGTTGACGTTGAGACTAATGTTTTGCTGGTACTATTTACCTTGATAGCTTTGCACACTCTTGCATTCTCTCAACCAGCTTCACCTGGAATGCTTTTCCAACCGTCTTCAAGAAGTTCCCACATATGTTGAGCACTTGTTGGCTGCTATTCCTTCACTTTGCAGTCCGACTCATCCCAAACCATCTCAATTGGGTTGAGGTCAGTAAATGTGGAGGCCAGGTCATCTGATGCAGCACTCCATCACTCTCCTTGGTAAAATAGCCCTTACACAGCCTGGAGGTGTTTGGGTCATTGTTCTGTTGAAAAACAAATGACAGTAGGACAAAGTGCAAACCAGATGGCACGGTGTATCGCTACAGAATGCTGTGGAAGCCATTCTGGTGAAGTGTTCCTTGAATTCTGAATAAATCAAACAGTGTCATCAGCAAAGCACCCCGACACCATCACACCTCCTCCTCCATGCTTTACGGTGGGAAATACGCAAGTTGATGATCCTTTCACAGAGACACGGCTGTTGGAACCAAAAATCTCAAATTTGAACTCCAGTCCAAAGGACAAATTTCCACCGGTCTAATGTCCATTGCTCATGAATCTTGGCCCAAGCAAGTCTCTTCTTCTTATTGGTGTCCTTTAGTAGTGGTTTCTTTGCAGCAATTATACAGTCTCCTCTGAACAGATGATGTTGAGATGGGTCTGTTACTTAATCTGTAAAGCATTTATTTGGGCTGCAATTTCTGAGGCTGATAACTAATGAACTTATCCTCTGCAGCAGAGGTAACTCTTGGTCTTCCATTTCTGTGGCAGTCCTAATAAGAGCCAGTGTCATCATATCGCTTGATGGTTTTTGCGACTTTCAAAGTTCTTGACATTTTCCGGATTGACTGACCTTCATGTCTTAAAGTAATGATTGACTGTCATATCGCTTTGCTTATTTAAGCTGTTCTAGCCACAATATGGACTTGGTCTTTTATCAAATAGGACTATCTTCTGTATACCACCTCCAACTTGTTACAACACAACCGATTGGCTCAAACGCATTAAGAAAATAAAATACAAAATTAACTTTTAAGAAGGCACACCTGTTAATAGAAATGCATTCCAGGTGACTACCTCATGAAACTGGTTGAGAGAATGTCAAGAGTGTGCAAAGCTGTCATCAAGGCAAAGGGTGGCCATTTGAAGAATCTAAAAATTAAAATATATTTTGATTTGTTTAACACTTTGGTTACTACACGATTCCATGTGTTATTTCATAGTTTTGATGTCTTCACTATTATTCTACAATGCAGAAAATAGTACAAAAAATAAAATAAATAAAAACTTGAATGGGTAGGTGTTCTAAAACATTTGACCGGTAGAAAGTAAGTATACCTAAACTCAGCAAAAAAAAGAAACGTTCCTTTTCCAGGACCCTGTCTTTCAAAGATAATTCATAAAACTTCAAAGATCTTCATTGTAAAGGGTTTAAACACTGTTTCCCATGCTTGTTCAATGAACCATAAACAATTAATGAACATGCACCTGTGGAATGGTCATTAAGACACTAACAGCTTACAGAGGGTAGGTAATTAAGGTCAGAGTTATGAAATCTTAGGACACTAGAGGCCTTTCTACGGACTCTGAAAACCACCAAAAGAAAGATGCCCAGGGTCCCTGCACATCTGCGTGAACGTGCCTTAGGCATGCTGCAAGGAGGCATGAGGACTGCAGATGTGGCCAGGGCAAAAAATTGCAATGCCCGTACTGTGAGACGCCTAAGATAGCGCTACAGGGAGACAGGATCAGTACATCCGAACTTCACACCTGCGGGACAGGTACAGGATAGCAACAACAACTGCCCGAGTTACACCACAAACGCACAATCCCTCCATCAGTGCTGAGGCTGTTCGCAATAGGCTGAGAGAGGCTGGACTGAGGACTTGTAGGCCTGCTGTAAGGCAGGTCCTCACCAGACAACAGCAGCAAAAACGTTGCCTATGGGCACAAACCCACCATCGCTGGACCAGACAGGAATGGCAAAAAGTGCTCTTCACTGACGAGTCGTGGTTCTGTCTCACCTGGGGTGATGGTCGGATTTGTGTTTATCGTCGCAGGAATGAGCGTTACACCGAGGCCTGTATTCTGGAGCGGGATCGATTTGAAGGTGGAGGGTCCGTCATGGTCTGGGGCGGTGTGTCACAGTGTGTCACAGCGTGTGTTACATGGAAGACATCCTTCTCCCTCGTGTGGTACCCTTCCTGCAGGCTCATCCTGACATGACCCTCCAGCATGACAATGCCACCAGCTATACTGCTCGTTCTGTGCGTGATTTCCTGCAAGACAGGAATGTCAGTGTTCTGCCATGGCCAGCGCTGAGCCTGGATCTCAATCCCATTGAGCACGTCTGGGACCTGTTGGACGGAGGGTGAGGGCTAGGGCCAATCCCACCAGAAATGTCCGGGAACTTGCAGGTGCCTTGGTGGAAGAGTGGGGTAACATTTCACAGCAAGAACTGGCAAATCTGGTGCAGTCCATGAGGAGGAGATGCACTGCAGTACTTAATGTAGCTGGTGGCCACACCAGATACTGACTGTTACTTTTGATTTTGACCCCCCCTTTGTTCAGGGACACATTATTCCATTTCTGTTAGTCACATGTCTGTGGAACTTGTTCAGTTTATGTCTCAGTTGTTGAATCTTGTTATGTTCATACAAATATTTACACATGTGAAGTTTGCTAAAAATCAACTCAGTTGACAGTGAGAGGACGTTTTTTTTTTTTGCTGAGTTTATACACACACAGGATTTGGAAAGTATTCAGGCCCCTTGAATTACATTACAGCCTTATTATGAAATTGATTAAATTAATTGTTCCTCATCAATCTACACACAATATCCCATAATGACAACGCGGAAAAAGGTTTAGATATTTTTGCAAATGTATCAAAAAAATTGAAAACAGAAATACCTTATTTACATAAGTATTCAGACCCTTTGCTATGAGACTCGAAATCGAGCTCAGGTGCACCCCGTTTCCATTCATCATCCTTGAGATGTTTCTACAACTTCACTGGAGTCCACCTGTGGTAAATTCAATTGATTGGACATTATTTGGAAAGCCACACACCTGTCTATATAAAGGTCTCACAGTTGACAGTGCATGTCAGAGCAAAAAAAACTCTCAGACCATGAGAAAGAAGATTCTCTGGTCTGATGAAACAAAGATTGAACTATTTGGCCTAATTCCAAGCGTCATGCATGTCTGGAGGCACCATCCTGGCACCATCCCTATGGTGAAGCATGGTGGTGGTGGCAGCATCATGCTGTGGGGATGCTTTTCAGCGGCAGGGACTGGGAAACTAGTCAGGCAAAGATGAACAGAGCAAAGGGCAGGGAGATCCTTGATTAAAACCTGCTCCAAAGTGCTCAGGACCTCCGACTGGGGCAAAGTTTCACCTTACAACAGGACAATAACCCTAACCACACAGCCAAGACAATGCAGGAGTGGCTTCGGGACAAGTCTCTGAATGTCCTTGCCAGAGCCCAGACTTGAACCTGATCTAAAATCTCTGGAGAGACTTAAAAATAGCTGTGCTGCAGTGCTCCCCATCCAACCTGACAGTGCCTAAGAGGATCTGCAGAGAACAAATGAGAGAATCTCCCCAAATACAGGTGTGCCAAGCCTGTAGCGTAATACCCAAGAAGACTCGAGGCTGTAATCGCTGCCTAAGATGCTTCAACAAAGTACTGAGTAAAGGGTCTGAATTCAGTTTTACATTTTTTATAAATTAGTCAATTTCACTTTTTCAATTTTATTGTGTGTAAATTGATGAGGGGGGAAAAACAATTTAATACATTTTAGAATAAGGCTGTAAGCTTACAAAATGTGGAAATATTCAAGGGGTCTGAATACTTTCCGAAGGCACTGTATATATGTATTTATTTGTTCACTTTGAAGAAGTGGATCAGGTAGAAAAAAACAATCATGTTTTAGATTAAATTTTTAAGGCAGCAAACCGTGAAAACTTTCACTAGTGACTGTACATAAAATGAATGAATATTGAGCCAAAAAGTCATGATGAAGTGCCGAAAAATATTCAAGACATTGTGCCGAAAAATTAAGATGAACAACGAGCAACTAAGCCACTGTACTGTACACGATTTAACAATGTAGTACTACTCTAGTTTCACATTGCCATTCCACTCATTGGTATTCAAATGGTCTGTGGGTGCTACAGCAAAATCAGAGAACTTGCAGAGCGAATGGGGTTGGCAACCTTTGAACAGTGAACACATTAGATGGGCAGTATTGGGCAATGACAAGCAGTTAGTCACACATACTACAACGCCAAGTGGTTAATCGTGCATAGCAAAAGCAGTGCACTTTATAGGAAATAGGGTGCCATTTGAAACGAACACTTTCTTGGTCAACGTGTGTCTCTCTATTTGGTTTTCAGCTTCAGGGGTAAATCACACCCAATGAAATGTAATTCCTGTTAATATAATCACTGTATTGATTCAGCGCTGCCACTCTATTTTTGCAAATTCCCATCAGACAGACCCCAGTTTTAGTCCTTAATGAATGTTTATTACTTTCCACAAAGCATTTCGCAACACATTAAATCATTGGAGAGAAATGACTATAAAACCAGAGTCTCACAAAGTGACTTTTCGAAATACAAGTATGTTTTAAAGAGGGATTTTCTAAATTATTACACAACACAGTGGGGTCTGGGTCGAATTGCAGTGGGGTTTCCAGATGTCTCTTTTTTTAAAGTAAAAAATTAAGAATACAGATTGTTTTATCAAATCAAGTTTTATTTGTCACATGCGCCAAATACAACCGGTGAAGACCTTACAGTGAAATGCCTACTTACAAGCCCATAACCAACAATGCAGTTAAGAAAAATACGTGTTAAGTAAAAATAATAATAATAATTAAAGAGCAGCAGTAAAATAACAATAGCGAGACTATATACAGGGGGTACCGGTAAAGAGTCAATGTGCAGGGGCACAGGTTAGTCGAGGTAATATGCACATGTACTGTAGGTAGAGGTAAAGTTACTATGTATAAATAAAAAAAACAGAGTAGCAGCAGTGTAAAAAAGGGGGTGGGGACAACGCAAATAGTCTGGATAGCCATTTGATTAGCAGTTCAGGAGTCTTATGGCTTGGGGGTAGAAGCTGTTAAGAAGACTTTTGGACCTAGGCGCTCTGGTACCGCTTGTCGTGCGGTAGCAGAGAGAACTGTCTATGACTAGGGTGGCTGGAATCTTGGACAATTTTTAGGGACTTCCTCTGACACCGCCTGGTATAGAGGAAGCTTGGCCCCAGTGATGTACTGGGCCGTACGCACTACCCTCTGTAGTGCCTTGCGGTCGGAGGCAGAGCAGTTGCCATACCAGGCAGTGATGCAACCCGTCAGGATGGTCTCGATGGTGCAGCTGTAGAACCTTTTGAGGATCGGAGGACCCAAGCCAAATCTTTTTAGTTTCTTGAGGGGGAATAGGCTTTGCCGTGCCCTCTTCACGACTGTCTTGGTGTGTTTGGACCATTCTAGTTTGTTGTTGATGTGGACACCAAGGAACTTGAAGCTCTCAACCTGCTCCACTGCAACCCCATCGATGAGAATGGGGGCACGCTCGGTCCTCCTTTTCCTGGAGTCCACAATCATCTCCTTTGTCTTGATTACATTGAGGGACAGGTTGTTCTCCTGGCACCAGGTCTCTGACCTCCTCCCTATAGGCTGTCTCACCGTTGTCGGTGATCAGGCCTACCACCGCTGTGTCGTCGGCAAACTTAATGATGGTGTTGGAGTCATTCCTGGGTAAACAGGGAGAACAGGAGGGAACTGAGCACTTACCCATGAGGGGCCACCATGTTGAGGATCAATGTGGCAGATGTGTTGTTACCTACTCTTACTACTTGGGGGCGGCCCATCAGGAAGTCTAGGGTCCTTAGTGCCCTCAAAGCGCATCACTAAGCTACGGTGCTGAATACTGAGCAGTAGTCAATGAATAGCACTCTCACGTAGGTGTTCCATTTGTCCAGGTGTGAAAGGGTAGTGTGGAGTGCAACAGAGATTGCATTATCTGTGGATCTGTTGGGCCGGTATGCAAATTGGAGTGGGTCTAGGGTTTCTGGGATAATGGTGTTGATGTGAGCCATGACCAGCCTTTCAAAGCACTTCAAGGCTACAGACATGAGTGCTACAGGTCAGTGAAGGCACTTGCCAGTTGGTCAGCACATGCTCGGAGTGCACGTCTGGTAATCCATCTGGCCTTGTGAATGTTGACCTGTTTAAAAGGTCTTACTCACATCGGCTATGGAGAGCGTGATCACACAGTCGTACAGCTGATGCTCTGATGCATGCCTCAGTGTTGCTTGCCTCGAAGCGACCATAGAATCATTTAACTCGACTGGTAGGCTCGTGTCACTGGGCAGCTCGCGGCTGTGCTTCCCTTTGTAGTCTGAAGTAGTTTGCAAGCCCTGCCACAATAGTATGATTCAATCTTAGTCCTGTATTGACGCCTGTTTGATTGTTCGTTGCAGGGCATAGCGGGATTTCTTATAACCGTCCGGGTTAGAGTCCAGTTACTTGAAAGCTGCAGCTCTACCCTTTAGCGCAGTGCGGATGTTGCCTGTAATCCATGGCTTCTGGTTGGGGTAAGTAAGTATGGTCACTGTGGGGACGATGTCATCGATGCACTTATTGATGAAGCCAGTGACTGATGTGGTGTACCCCTCAATGCCATCGGAAGAATGCCGGAACATGTTCCAGTCTGTGCTAGCAAAACAGTCCTGTAGCTTAGCATCGGAGTCATCTGACCACTACTGTATTGAGCGAGTCACTGGTGCTTCCTGCTTTACTTTTGGCTTGTATAATTATGGTCAGATTATCCAAATAGAGGGCGAGGGATAGCTTTGTACACATCTCTGTGTGTGGAGTAAAGGTGGTCTAGAGTTTTCCCCTCTGGTTGCACATTTAACATGCTGGTAGAAGTAAAACGGATTTAAGTCTCCCTGCATTAATTATTGGTGTCCTTTTCCCTGCATTAGAAGGACAATATACCATTGTTTTTAGAAAGACCATTTGGAAAATGTATTCTTATTGAGTGAATGTATATGTTGGTTGTCTTAATTTTGATAAGATATGAAATTGTAATGAATTGAAGGTTATTTGTTGATGTAAAAGTTTGGAAATACCCAATATACTTAATGTAAATGAAAATAATTATTACTTGAAGAGGCCACAAGAAGACAGTTGATTCGTTTATTGGGGTAGGGGTTGTTTCAAGGTCAATGGTCACTCAAAGGTCACTTACCCGTAGCGGTGGCGGACCACATCTCGGCTCAGTCGCTCCGCCAGGTAGGCCCCAATCCTGTCCAACTTCTCCGGGGCTGAAACCGCGTAGAAGGTGAGCTTCTCCATGTCTGACTTGGACAGGCCATCCTGAAAGAGTAGTACACAAGGGGTTACAGAAGCACCAAACGTAGGAACATTGTCAGAAACTGAGGTAAAAGGAGAAGTATTGTTGTTTTACGGCCAAATTGAACATAATGCACTTGTTCAGTCCCCCTCATGGATTTCAAAGGAATGGAAAAGTGTAAGATATAGGGTGGAAACTCCCTCTAGCTTAAGCTTACAGCAATTGAAATCCATGAGCGGAGTGAACAAATCAGGAAGAAGAGTGGAGAATCGGAATTCAGAGCTGTAGTAATACCATAAGGGTGGGTGGGCAAGTCATTTTCAGGAAAGGCAGTTCGAAAAGCAGATTTTGCCATCTTTAAAATCATTCTAGCCCAATCAGCACTTGAATTAGACAGGGAATTGAAAATGACCTTTCAATTCATGAGAAATGTCCAATTCAACAACACTGAAAATGCCCATAAATTCAATTTCAAATTGTAATTCACATAAAGTACCAGTCAAATGTTTGGACACACCTACTCATTCAAGGGTTTCTCTGTAATTGTACTATTTTCTACATTGAGGAATTATAGTGAAGACATCAAAACTATGAAATACATGGAATCATGCAGTAAGCAAAAAAGTGTAAAACAAATTTAAATATATTTTAGATTCTTCAAAGTTGCCACCCTTTGCACAATTTTTGCATTCTCTAAACCAGCTTCACCTGGAATGATTTTCCAACAGTCTTGAATGAGTTCCCACATATGCTGAACACTTGTTGGTTGCTATTCCTTCACTCTGCGGTCCAACTCATCCCAAATCATCTCAATTGGGTTGAGGTCGGGTGATTGTGGGGGCCAGGTCATCTGATGCAGCACTCCATCACTCTCCTTCTTGGTCAAGTAGCCCTTAAGCAGCCTGGAGGTGTGTTGGGTCATTGTCCTGTTGAAATAGAAATGATAGTGGGACTAAGCGCAAACCAGATGGGATGGCGTATTGCTGCAGAATGCTGTGGTAGCCATGCTGGTTAAGTGTGCCTTGAATTCTAAATAAATCACAGACAGTGTCACCAGTAAAGCACCCCCACACAATCACACCTCTCACAAAGACACGGCAGATGGAACCAAAAATTTCCCATTTGGATTTATCAGCCCAAAGGACAGATTTCCACTGGTCTAATGTCCATTGCTCGTGTTTCTTGGACCAAGCAAGTCTCTTCTTATTATTGGTGTCCTTTAGTACTGGTTTCTTTGCAGCAATTCGACCATGAAGGCCTGATTAATCGACCTGGCCCGGGTTCCCTGGAAGGATATTGACCTCATCCCGTCAGTTGAGGATGCCTGGTCATTCTTTAAATGTTACTTCCTCACCATATTAGACAAGCATGCTCCGTTCAAAAAATGCAGAACCAAGAACAGATATAGCCCCTGGTTCACTCCAGACCTGACTGCCCTCGACCAGCACAAAAACATCCTGTGGCGAACTGCAATAGCATCGAAGAGCCCCCGCGATATGCCAACTGTTAGGGAAGTCAGGACCAATACACGCAGTCAGTCAGGAGAGCAAAGGCCAGCTTTTTCAAGCAGAAATTTGCATCCTGTAGCTCTAACTCCAAAAAGTTCTGGGATACTGTAAAGTCCATGGAGAACAAGAGCACCTCCTCCCAGCTGCCCACTGCACTGAGGCTAGGTACACGGTCACCACCGATAAAACCGTGATAATCGAAGACTTCAACAAGCATTTCTCAATGGCTGGCCATGCCTTCCTCCTGGCGACTCCAACCTTGCCAACAGCCCCGTCCCCTCCGTGCTACTCCAAGCCTCCCAGCTTCTCCTTTACCCAAATCCAGATAGCAGATGTTCTGAAAGAGCTGGAAAAACCTGGACCCATACAAATCAGCTGGGCTTGACAATCTGGACCCCTATTTCTGAAACTGTCCGCCGCCATTGTCGCACCCCCTATCACCAGCCTGTTCAACCTCTCCTTCGTATCATCTGAGATCCCCAAGGATTGGAAAGCTGCCGCGGTCATCCCCCTCTTCAAAGGGGGAGACACCCTGGACCCAAACTGTTACAGACCTATATCCATCCTGCCCTGCCTATCTAAGGTCTTCGAAAGCCAAAGCAACAAACAGATCACTGACCATCTCGAATCCCACCGTACCTTCTCCGCTGTGCAATCCGGTTCCCGAGCCGGTTCATGGTGGCACCTCAGCCACGCAGCTCAGGTACTAAACGATATCAAACCGCCATCGATAAAAGACATTACTGTGCAGCCGTCTTCATCGACTGGCCAAGGCTTTCGACTCTGTCAATCACCCATATTCTTATCGGCAGACTCAGTAGCTCGGTTTCCTAATGACTGCCTTGCCTGGTTCACCAACTACTTTGCAGACAGAGTTCAGTGTGTCAAAGGAGGCATGTTGTCCGGTCCTCTGGCAGTCTCTATGGGGGTACCACAGGGTTCAATTCTCGGGCGACTCTTTTTCTCTGTATACATCAATGATGTTGCTCTTGCTGCGGGCGATTCCCTGATCCACCTCTACGCAGACGACACCATTCTATATACTTCCGGCCCTTCCTTGGACACTGTACTATCTAACCTCCAAACGAGCTTCAATGCCATACAACATTCCTTCCGTGGCTCCAACTGCTCTTAAACGCTAGTAAAACCAAATGCATGCTTTTCAACCGCTCGCTGCCTGCACCCGCACGCCCGACTAGCATCACCACCCTGGACGGTTCCGACCTAGAATATGTGGACATCTATAAGTCCTAGGTGTCTGGCTAGACTGCAAACTCTCCTTCCAGACTCATATCAAACATCTCCAATCCAAAATCAAAGCAAGAATCGGCTTTCTATTCCGCAACAAAGCCTCCTTCACTCACGCCGCACAAACTTACCCTAGTAAAACTACGATATCCTACCGATCCTCGACTTCGGCGATGTCATCTACAAAATAGCTTCCAATACTCTACTCAGCAAACTGGATGCAGTTTATCACAGTGCCATTCGTTTTTTGTTACTAAAGCACCTTATACGACCACCACTGCGACCTGTATGCCCTAGTCGGTGGCCTCGCTACATGTTCGTCGTCAGACCCACTGGCTCCAGGTCATCTACAAGGCTATGCTAGGTAAAGTGCCGCCTTATCTCAGTTACTGGTCACGATGGCTACACCCACCTGCAACACGCGCTCCAGCAGGTGTATCTCACTGATCATCCCTAAAGCCAAAACCTCATTTGGACGCCTTTCCTTCCAGTTCTCTGCTGCCTGCGACTGGAACGAATTGCAAAAATCTCTGAAGTTGAGAACTTTTTATCTCCCTCAACAACTTTAAAAATCTGCTATCCGAGCAGCTAACCGATCGCTGCAGCTGTACATAGTCCATCTGTAAACTACCACCCAATTTACCTACCTCACCCCCCATACTGCTTTTATTTATTTACTTTTCTGCTCTTTTGCACACCAGTATCTCTTCTTGCACATGATCATCTGATGATTTATCACTCCAGTGTTAATCTGCTAAATTGTAATTATTCGATTTATTGCCTACCTCATGCCTTTTGCACACATTGTATATAGATTCTCTTTTTTTTTTCTACCATGTTATTGACTTGTTTATTGTTTACTCCATGTGTAACTCTGTGTTGTCTGTTCACACTGCTATGCTTTATCTTGGCCAGGTCGCAGTTGCAAATGAGAACTTGTTCTCAACTAGCCTACCTGGTTAAATAAAGGTGAAATAAAAAAATAAAATAAAATTCATGCAGTCTCTTCTGAACAGTTGATGTTGAGATGTGTCTGTTACTTGAAATTTGTTTAGCATTTATTTGGGCTGCAATTTCTGAGGCTGGTAACTCTAATGAACATATCCTCTGCAGCAGAGGTAACTTTGGATCTTCCTTTCCTGTGGCGGTCCTCATGAGAGCCAGTTTAATCATAGCGCTTGATGGTTTTTGCGACTGCACTTGAAGAAACTTTCAAAGTTGTTGAAATTTTCCGGATTGACTGACCTTCATGTCTTAAAGTAATGATGGGCTGTCGTTTATCTTTGATTATTTGAGCTGTTCTTGCCATAATATGGACTTGGTCTTTTACCAAAACAAGGCTATCTTCTGTATACCACCCCTACCTTGTCACAACACAACTGATTGGCTCAAACGCATTAAGGAAAGAAATTCCACCAATTAACTTTTAACAAAGCACACCTGATAATTGAAATGCATTCCAGGTGACAAACCTCATGAAGCTGGTTGAGAGAATGCCAAGAGTCTGCAAAGCTGTCCTCAAGGCAAAGGGTGGCTACTTTGAAGAATCTCAAAAATAAAATGTGTTTAAATGAACACTTTCTTGGTTACTACATGATTCCATATGTGTTATTTCATAGTGTTGATGTCTTCACTATTATTCTACAATGTAGAAAATAATAAAAATGAAGAAAAACCCTGGAATGAGTAGGTGTGTCCAAACCTTTGACTGGTACTGTACGTCAACCCGATGTGTGGGCGGTGGAAGTTATGGAGTGTTGTCCTTGAATTTAAATCATATAGCCGCTAACGTCAGGGTCAGACGGGGGACGGGAGAGAAGAGAGTGTTTGAGAGTTGAGGTGTTAATCAAGGTTCAGAGGTAAATCACAGAAGATAAGATATCGTTAAACGCTGTCACGCGCTGGAACACGCGTGTTCAGATGGATGTCTGTCTCTGATGTAGAGGGAAGGGTCTTCATTAAACTTGTGATCTCCTGACGCTCTGTATGCATCCCAAAAAAGACCCTATTCCCAATATAGTGCACTTCTTTTGGCAAGGGTCGCATAGTGCTCTGCTCAAAAGTAGTGCACTATAAAGGGAATAGAGTACCACTTGGGATGCATCCTTTATGGCAAATCACATTCACTGTCTCCTTGCTTTCTCCCTATCAGTATGTATTCTCCATCCCACACATACTGTGTGGGTGTGTGTGTGTGTGTGTGTGTTTGTATGACATGATGTCCTCCAAGCCCATTACAATGATAACATTGTACACTAATGTACACTATGCATAGGGTTGCAAAACTACAGATAATTTACCAAAGTTACTGTAAATGTCATTTTTGTAATACAAGTATGGCAATCTATGGAAACTTTGGTAATTTATACTTGATTTAAAACATTTATATAAAATAAAATAAAATTCCTCAATCTGTATATCCGTGTCCATATTTACATGACTTTCTAGCTGATAGACCATTAGGTTCAAGAGAAAATAGCCTAATTAATTTTTTAAAGCGTCTAATCAACAATGATATAATTTGCTATTAACTCTGCAACCCTTCCAACTATTGCCTTTAAGAACTGTCACCAGTTTGGCCCCAAAACATTTACAACAAAGACATATTGAGATTAAATAAATCAAAGCGTGTAAAAACATAAGGATATTCCACACCGAAACCCTCAAATTAAAAACACCAGCGGTATTCACTTAATTGATTGGTTATTTTTATTACAGCTTTGTAATAATTTTTTTCATATTAAAACATCTTGTTATTATTTCATATATTTGACATGTTATGAATGTTACCTAAAATCCTTTAAAATTCCCAACAATATGGTAGTTTACTAGTCAATTTTGACATTAACCAGTAACATGCTCTCCCTTTGCAACCCTAACTATGCACATACTTCATAATATAGTAATGGAATATGGTCCATTACATTTTAACTGGGTCAATTCCTGAAATGAATTCATATTCAACTAATTGACTGGGAATTCCCTTCATGAAATGACTGAGCTCACGTGGAATTGACCCTGACCCTGTGTTAGATTCTAGCCTGAAATATATGTATTAATAGTACACCACTAGAACGTATTGATTACTTTACATGTATAAGGAATGATTATGTTGGGGTCAATGAAGGGTGAATAGGAACTTGGTGTATGGAAAGTTACTGAGTGAGACAAGGGGAAGTGCAGAAAGTTCATATTATGTCCCATGTTTCCAAGGAGGGAGGTGAAGGGCAATAGTTAGTGTTATAGAGTGATAAATGATGCTGGCTCATCTAAACAATAGGCGTCGCTATCACTGGTCCTAGGTTGGTAACTGTTCTATGAGCAATAGAGAAAGTTAGTTGGTTATTGATCTCCATCATAGATAGTCGTGTAAATCAGTTCCTAATAAACGACAAGTAAAGATTACATCCTGTGTCCTCCAATTATGTGTTGGTCTATTCAAGATACTGCAGTTAGTCTCCGATAAGGCAGGCCAGCTGCGGAACCAGGGAGGAGCGAGGAATTCGGCTCGAGGTCAAGTCAACAGATGAAGTGAAAAGAAACCCGGGGGAGGGGGGCCAGAGGGGCCCAATGCAACGATCCTCCTACTACAGTTCTATCTCAAAAACATTCACTTCCACACCCACGAAGGTTCTAGCATCAGGCAGGGTCATGACTACACCAGTGAGAGGAACCAATTAAGTTCCTGCCTAGCAACAGAGATGTATTGGCTGACTAGATGTGCAAGGAGTTGACCCCGCCTAGTAGGAGGTTATAAATATATGTGCTTGTGTCAATCATGCTTCGTCTTTGCAGCCATTTGACCCAGTGGGTGACTAAACTTGGTTTGAGCATTTTCTTGTCAACCGTTTGAGTTTTTACTCTGTTCAATATTCCAACCAAGTTCTGAACTATTACTATAGTGAATCGAAAGGAGAGGAAGAGCACAATAAAGTGAAACCATTTTGTGTAACACTTTCTGTGAAGTACATATGTATAACGTCATTTATGAGTTGCATGTACAGCTTCACTTAAAATGCCCGTTGACACTGTCAAATAAAATGTCAAATGTAGCTAACGCTCATGCATTTTTCTTTCTATTGTGGAAAATGATTTGCCTGGCTACCCATCCACATCGTTCCGGCAAACTGACATTCCTTTTCCACGATGAGTCTGGATTTGCCTCCCTCCCCGACGATTTCTAGAACACGAACACATTCTGACCGTTCTGATTGGTCCCAGAAAGAAATAGGTTGGGCCAGGGCCGGCCTACATGATGACGTTATCAACTTTGATTGGTTAGATTTGTTAGAGACTATCCAGTTACTGACGCATTTGTTTTGTATAACACACCTCCTTTTGAAGTCACAAAAATGACTTCTAGGATGGCAGTTTCAGACCCGACTGTACGTAGCAATCGATAGAGCAGAGGAACTCAATTCCGGGTGAGTCATCAGGCAAGAAGATGATCAGGCTTTACTTAAACACAAAGTGCTTTATAAACCTTTGACTTTATGTAATAGTGTATTATAGGGCCTAACGTGTGTACTATTTTGTCGGTTTTCAGACAATAATACATTATGCACTATAGTCTTATATTTACACTTAGTTTCATAACCACTTCTGAGTTATTATGGACGGTTATAGTCAGTGTGATAACGCATTATTAATGGAATTATAAAGCATTATACGTATGTACTTAATTGAAAGTGTTAAAAAATTGTATCTGATACATCTACAAAACAGAGAGACTTCGCTGTATAGCCTACACATTTTACACAAGGGGGAGGAAGAAAAAAATGACTGTCGCCAGAGTATTTCCAGCACCTGCTCTGAGTGATAATTCATTTGACAATGTCGCGACCATTTGAGCATTCTGATTCCCCCTGCACCTGTTTGCTTACACTAAAGGCCCTTGAGATTAAGAGACAGACACAGTGTGTGAGAGAAAACGAAAAGAGACTCCCCTGTGTATGTGATTCCGCATACTACACACACACACACTTTGCTTTTCTAATTAAACAGGGTCAAGGATTCAAACAGCTGTTAATAAGTTGTCGTGCCAAGGTTATCAAAAGCGATGTCACACAAATAGATTTGTTACGTGCCGCGTTATGGCAGGCCAATTATGGGCAATGTCCTAAAGAGCACCCTATTCCCTACATAGTGCACTACTTTTGACCAAAAATGGTGTTTGAACTTGAGGCAAATTTCTCATCATAACAGTGACACAGGGTCTCCAAAGCAAGCTAAGCACTGGGGTAACAATGGACTTGGATGCATGCACTACTACATAATCCTATTTGTGTTATCAAGTTGGTTGTAGTGACAGCTATTTAGTAAATGGCTTGTTATCGCTATGATAAACTGTTAGAGTGCAATGGTTAGGGCTAGATGTGTTAATAGTGGTCTGTCAGCTGATGATGACCATTGTTCATCATGACAGTTTAGGGCTGTAGGCAATTTTTTAAATAATGAGATTTAATTATGATAATGAGATGGTGTCTGCCATTTACGCGTCATAGGCAAGTTTAGATTTTTGAAAGACGGCTGGAAACTAAAAGGAAATCATTTGGATAAGTCAAATGAGATTTGAGGTCACACACTCTTTTGTTCCGTGACGACAAAATTATAACCTACGCTTCCCGAAATGTTTGTTTGGCAGTCGTGTATGCTACTTTGAGGGCATTTCCACTCAGTCTCGGGAAAAGCTACGGGAAAGGATTTACATTTGAAACAAAATGTCTATAAACCAAAGATGTGTTGTCGAAGTAATGTCATTCAAATGTCTTGTCAAATGCATCTTGTAACAGAGGTAAAATACTCACTTTGGGGTCCTCTGGGAAGATGTTATCAACCAGGCGTTTGTACCTGGGCCTCAGGGGTCCACAGCAGCCACACACACCTGGAACACAAAACATACACATTTAAAAAGAACACACAACAGGTGATAGCACAACAATAAAACATAAATTATGATTATCATCCGATCCCAACATTGCGTCAATAAACCATATCACTACACTATAAATTACCACGCATCATTAATATGGGTAACTCAATTTTGCCTTGATTGTTTGTTTGGCAACTGTCCCTACATGCTGGATCTTGACCTAAAAGGTAGAAAGCTACAAAATAGAATGGAATAGGGTAACAAGTTTTAATTAACGCAAATTAGTATTAACATCACTCAGTTGAAATATCAGCATTAACCAATAACTCAGTGACAGGCGACAAAGTGTGTGCGCGCGTGTGCAAGAAAGAAAAAAGAGAATGTTTGAGAGTGAGAAAGAAAAAGAGATTGAATGCGTGTGTGTACATGTATGCTCATGCCCAAGTGTGTGTGTGTGTGTGTGTTCAATTCACATTCATGGCCAGTACGAGGCCATTGTCCATCTTCAGAGAAATGTCAGAGCTAGGGTGTTTTACAGGTCTCATAAGAAAAAAACTACTTATTTGGTTGAAAATGTATCGTCGATATTAGTTAGAAACATTCATTCCAGTGACAAAATTTACAAAAAAGTGTAAGTAGCATTATTTTGGTGATAGTGAGTAGATTCCAAAACTGAGTTTTGTAACTAATGTCGTCACAGTGCCTACAGAAAGTATTCATACCCCTAGACTTATTCCACATTGTTGTGTTACAGCCCGAATTCAAAACGGATTAAATTGGGGGGGCGGGGGGGGGTCCTCACCCATCTAGACACACAAACACACACAATAAACCATAAGTGAAAACATGTTTTTAGAAACTTTAGCAAATTTATTGGAAATGCTATACAGAAATATCTAATTTACATAAGTATTTACACCCCAGAGTGGAAGCACCTTTGGCAGCGATTACAGCTGTGAGTCTAAGAGCTTTCCACACCTGGATTGTGCAACATTTGCCCATTGTACTTTTCAAAATTCTTCAAGCTCTGTCAAATTGGTTGTTGATCATTGCTAGACAACCATTTAAGTCTTGCCATATATTTTCAAGTAGATTTAAGTCAAAAATGCAACTTGGCCATTCAGGAACATTCACTGTCTTCAAGGTAAGCAACTGCAACATAGTTTTGGCCTTGTGTTTAAGGTAATTGTCCTGCTGAAAGGTGAATTCCTCTCTCAGTGTCTGCTAGAATTCAGACAACCACTAGGATTTTGCCTGTGATTAGCTCCATTGTTTCTTTTTATCCCCCACAAAAAAACCTAGTCCTTGCCGATGACAAGCATACCCAAAACATGACGCAGCCACCACTATGCTTGAAAATATGTAGAGTTGTACTCAGTAATGTGTTGCATTTGTCCCAAACATAACACTTTGTATTCAGGACAAAAAGTGAATTGCTTTGCCACATTTTCTGCTGTATTACTTTAGTGCCTTGTTGCAGGATGCATGTTTTGGAATATTTTTATTCTGTACAGGATGTTGGAGTACCTACAGTGTTGTTGATCCATCCTCAGTTCTCTCCTATCACAACCATTAAACTCTAACTGTTTTAATGTCACCATTGGCCTCAGTGAAATCTGAGCAGTTTCCTTCCTTTCCGGCAACTGATTTAGGAAGGACATCTATCTTTGTAGTGACTGGGTGTATTAATACAATCCAAAGTGTAATTAGTAACTTCACCATGCTCAAAGGTATATTCAATGTATTTTTCTAATCTACCAATAGGGGCTCTTTGCGAGGCATTCTAAAACCTCCCTGGTCTCTGTGGGTGAATCTGTGTTTGAAATTCAATGCTCGACTGAGGGACCTTACAGATAATTGTGTGTGTCAGGTACAGAGATGAGGTAGTCATTCAAAAATCATGTTAAAAACTATTATTGCACAAAGAGTAAGTCCATGCAACTTGTGTGACTTGTTTAGCAAATGTCTATTCCTGAACTTATTTAGGTTTGCCATAACAAAAGGGTTGAATACGCATTGATTCAAGACATTTCAGCTTCACATTTTTTATTAATTTGTCAAAATAAAAAATATATTTTGACATTATGGGGTATTGTGTGTAGAGGGACAAAAAAATTCAACAGGTGGGAATACTTTCTGAAGGCACTATACACAATGGTTAAGTTTTGGATTACAATCATGCTGATTTGCCCACTAACACGGGATTGTAATGATGAACTGATTGCACTCTATCCAATCGTGGCAGCAGAATCTCCAGACAGTGGGACAGACCTTCCCATTATGACGTGTTGTCTTGTTTACATAAGACAACACGTCACCATGTCATGTTGAACGAACACTTGACCCCTAAGCCCTTCATGGAGTGACCACTTCCTGATTTGCTTGATTGTGATCACGCAAGTCTGCCAATGTTTGTTTTGGGAAAAAATATAATTGAGACTATGCGCACTTACATCCCAACTGCCAGTTGTCAATACTCAAATTCAAAAACCCATTAGCGAGCATCTTGTGTCCTGCTGCAACCTGTTTTGGAACTTGACTCGCTATGAAACACTGAGACACACCCACACTCAGTGAAAAAGTTGTAAAACAAAACAAATTGTACAGAAGGACACACTCTGCTACTCATCTGTGACTTAGCTAACGTGGCCTGGCTTCTCAATGTGCCCGCTAGCTACTACTAACTACCGTCATTGACAAACAAACACAAAGATGGAACTATCTAGTGATTTTGGGCATAAATAAAGCACAAGCTACACACTGTTTAACAGCTTGCTGAAGATTAAGTTGTAGACATGTTCTAGACAGAAATCCCTCCTGATCACAGTCAGCAGCTGCTAACTCGATACTGTCTGCAGTAACACATCCACATCGTACCACACCCCAAGACTCAATTTTTTTGTGTTTATGAGCAGCAGAAAAACAAATACGGAACTGCCTGAAATGTGAAAATATGGTCCATTACGTAACTAGACCCATAGAGATATCCAACATTAAACTAACTTTACAAGTCAGTGTGTGTTCAGAGAGAGATCATTTCCAAAAACTAAAAGCCACATGTTAATGGACCTTACTAACTCAAAACCCAACCCTCAAATATGCCAAGGAAAGTGAGTTCCCTAAAACAAAACTGATCTATACCCATGCTCTCCTGGCTATAGCCCATGCTTGAAAAATACAGTATAAGCATGCTGTTCCACAAAGACTAGTCCACAACCCATAAATGAACTAATATCAGCGTATTGTATTGGGGTTTAAAAAATGATAGGTGATGACATTTGTTTGCAAGAAAGTAACATCTAAGCAATGAATAAGACAGTAGCCTAGAGAGTAACATGAGAAGAATGCAATTGTTGAATTTACAGTTGAAGTCGGAAGTTTACATACACTTAGGTTGGAGTCATTAAAACTCGTTTTTCAACCACTCCACGAAGTTCTTGTTAAACAAACAACAGTTTTGGCAAGTCGGTTAGGACATCTACAGTGTGCATGACAAAAGTAATTTTCCCAACAATTGTTTACAGACAAATTAATATACCATCACAACTCCAGTGGGTCAGAAGTTTACATACACTAAGTTGACTGTGCCTTTAAACAACTTGGAAAATTCCAGAAAATGTTGGATGTCATGGCTTTAGAAGCTTCCGATAGGCTAATTGACATAATTTCAGTCAATTGGGGGTGTACCTGTGGATGTATTTCAAGGCCTACCTTCAAACTCAGTGCCTCTTTGCTTGACATCATGGGAAAGACCTCAAAAATAATTGTAGACCTCCACAAGTCTGGTTCAACCTTGGGAGCAATTTCCATACACCTGAAGGTACCACGTTAACCTGTACAAACAATACTACGCAAGTAAACACCATGGGACCACGCAGCCATCATATCGCTCAGGAAGGAGACGCCTTCTGTCTCCTAGAGATGAACATACTTTGGTGCGAAAAGTGCAAATCAATCGCAGAACAATAGCAAAGGACCTTGTGACGATGCTGGAGGAAACAGGTACAAAAGTATCTATATCCACAGTAAAATGAGTCCTATATCGACATAACCTGAAAGGCCGCTCAGCAAGGAAGAAGCCACTGCTCCAAAACAGCCATAAAAAAGCCAGACTATGGTTTGCAACTGCACATGGGGACAAAGATTGTAGTTTTTGAAGAAATGTCCTCTGGTCTGATGAAACACAAATAGAACTGTTTGGCCATTATGCCCATTGTTATGTTTGGAGGGGGAAGGCTTGCAAGCCGTAGAACACCATCCCAACCGTGAAGCACGGGGGTGGCAGCATCATGTTGTGGGGGTGCTTTGCTGCAGGAGGGACTGGTGCACTTCAAAATATATGGCATCATGAGAAAGGAAAATTATGTGGATATATTGAAGCAACATCAAGACATCAGTCAGGAAGTTATAGCTTGGTTGCAAATGGGTCTTCCAATTGGACAATAAACCCAAGAAAACTTCCAAAGTTGTGGCAAAATGGCTTAAGGACAACAAAGAAGGTATTGGAGTGGCAATCAAAAAGCCCTGACCTCAATCCTATAGAAAATGTGGGAAGAACTGAAAAAGTGTGTGCGAGCAAGGAGGCCTACAAACCTGTCTCAGTTACACCAGCTATGTCAGGAGGAATGGGCCTAACTTCACCCAACTTATTGTGGGAAGCTTGTGGAAGACTACCCAAAACATTTGACCCAAGTTAAACAATTTAAAAGGCAATGCTACCAAATACTAATATAGTGTATGTAAACTTCTGACCCACTGGGAATGTGATGAAAGAAATAAAAGCTGAAATAAATCATTCTCGCTACTATTATTGATATTTCACATTCTTAAAATAAAGTGGTGATCCTAACTGACCTAAAAAACAGGGAATTTTTACTAGGATTAAATATCAGGAATTGTGAGAAAGTGAGTTTAAATGTATTTGGCTAAGGTGTGTGTAAACTTCCGACTTCAACTGTATGTAGATATCCTAAACTAAATTGTTTTGATAACTTTCAAATGTAGCAACAGATCCATGTAGAATAATCAACCCTATACATAATACCATAGAGGCAGTGTTCTGCTCATATAACAATGTGCGCCTTTCATTGTCATTCCCAGCTGTTACAGATACTGTGCCTATCTGCATTTTGTCTGGTGATAAATGGGGCTACCTTGACAAAAATGGTGGTCATACCTGCATGTGTGGTGTCCCATATACAACAGGAGTTCCCTGATCCTGGTGCAGAATACATATGGTTTCTCCCTCCCCATATTTACTAATACCATTCAATTCAATAATTTAAAAAAAGACAACACAAGTAAAAGTTGTGTCCAGTAAAAGTTTAATGCCGAGTGCCAGGTCTCTCTCCGTTTAGAGACTTCAGTATCATGCCTTTCTCTGTCATTCAGGACTTCATCACATCATCTTGCAAGTCTCCATGTGCTGGCTCTATACATGTTTCCGTGAACAGATACACACAGTCACGTTTCTTTTACCAATGGCAGTTAGGATAGGTCATATCTGACACACAAACAGGTACTGTGTTGAAGTTTGAACAGCTCAGATACAACCTTCCCAATTACGGCAAAAGCATCTCCAGTCCATCTGTAGAAAATATTAGGCAGAGTTTGTCAGTGACACATGGAATGAAAATGGTGTTGCCATTACTGGACATTTGTGCTGTACAGTATTATTAGTAATCACGTCCTTGTGGATGTGTTGAGTGCCATGTCTCGCTGCATCTCATAACACATACACACGATCACGGTTCTATTACCAATGGCAGTTATGGCTTGGTGATATCTGACACAAACATACAGCGCGCCTTCGGAAAGTATTCAGACCCTTTGACTTTTTTTTTCACGTTTTGTTAAGTTCTTATTCTAACACGGATTCAATTGTAGTTTTTTTCTCATCAATCTACACACAATATCCCATAATGACAAAACAAAAAAAGGTTTTTAGAATTGTTTGCTAATTAAGCTTGGCACACCTGTATTTGGGGAGTTTCTCCCATTCTTCCCGGCAAATCCTCTCAAGCTCGGTCAGGTTGGATAGGGAGCGTTGCTGCACAGCTATGTTCAGGTACCTCCAGAGATGTTTGATCGGGTTCAAGTCCGGGCTCTGGCTGGGCAACTCAAGGACATTCAGAGACTTGTCCCAAAGCCGCTCCTGCTTTGTGTTGGCTGTGTGCTTAGTGTCGTTGTCCTGTTGGAACGTGAACCTTTGCCCCAGTCGAAGGTCCTGAGCACCCTGGAGCAGGTTTTAATCAAGGATCTCTCTGTACTTTGCTCCGTTCATTTTTTGCCTCAATCCTGACGAGTCTCCCAGTCTCTGCCGCTGAAAAACATCATCCCACAGCATGATACTGCCACCACCATGCTTCACTGTAGGGATGGTGCCAGGTTTCCTCCAGACGTGACGCTTGGCATTCAGGCCAAATAGTTCAATCTTGGTTTCTGACCAGAGAATCTTGTTTGTCATGGTCTGAGAGTCTTTAGGTGCCTTTTGGCAAACTCCAAGTGGGCTGTCACGTGCCTTTTACTGAGGAGTGGCTTCCGTCTGTCCACTCTACCATAAAGGCCTGATTGTTGGATGGTTGTCCTTCTGGAAGGTTCTCCCATCTCCACAGAGAAACTCTAGAGCTCTGTCAGAGTGACCATCGGGTTCTTGGTCACCACACTGACCAAGGACCTTGTCTCCCGACTGCTCTAGGAATAGTCTTGGTGGTTCCAAACTTCATCATTCTTAAAATGGAAGGAGGCCACTGTATTCTTGGGGACCTTCAATACTGCAGACATTTTTTTGTACCCTTCCCCAGATCTGTGCCTCGACACAATCCCATCTTGGAGCTCTACGGACAATTCCTTCGACCTCATATGGCTTGGTTTTTGGTCAGACATTCTTGCTCAACTGTGGGACCTTATACAGACAGGTGTGTGCCTTTCCAAAGCATGTCCAATCAATTTGAATGTACCACCTGAGCTCAATTTCAAGTCTCATAGCAAAAGGTCTGAATACTTGTGTTATTAATGTTTTTTTTTTTATAAATTTGTATCAACCTGTTTTCATGTTGTCATTATGGGGTATTGTGTTTAGATTGCTGAGGAATTATTTTTATTTAAATCAATTTCAGAATAAGGCTGTAAAGTAGCAAAATGTGGAAAAAGTCAAGTGGTCCGAATACTTTCCGAAGGCACTGTGCTGAAGTTTGAACAGGTCAGACTAAACCTACCTAATTCTGTTCTCCCTATCGACGACCTGGAGGTGAGCAGGCAAGAGGTGAGGCTGGAGGTGAGCAGGCAAGTGGTGAGGCTGGAGGTGAGGCCTTTGCCAGAGGCCGAAATGATGGGCAAAGTTGCGTAGATCAGCTCCTGGCTCCTCAAAGATACAGGTCGGTCAGACACACACCACTGATTACATTATCAATGATGGCTATGATTAGCCTGGTGGAACCAACCTGGTCGCTGCATTCACCTTCCTATTTCACTTCAGATATCATAACATGTGAAGTGAAATAGAATGCAGTGAGGGCATGTTTGGATGATGCTGATGAGGTTCCCCTTTCTGGTCTTCTCTACGGTGCATGTTTTGCTGCAAAAGGGACATCTGCAGCAGGCAATCTTATGAGGTGGTGTTGACTGTGAGGACCTGTGACAGGGTGATATATAGACAGCCAAGTGGTAAATGGCATTTTGTTCTAAAGAAAGGAAAAGCTTTTTTATGATGCGCTTCACAACCAAAATGACTCTACTAGTTGCATCTGCTTTGCTGGGGAATTAGCCTACTATTTTATCCAGCCGGGTATTTTTCACATAACATACACTACCTGTCGTAGTCGAAGCCGTTTGTCATCAGGGCAGTAACTCGGGTCAATATCAAAGGTCTCATGATGGCGTGTCCTTTTCATAAGAGTCGAGGGAGACTCTGGCAACAACCGAGGTGGTGTCACAAGGGTAATTGTGTCGCATGACACTTAGTCGGAGGTCTTGCCTGACAAGCTGTGAAATGGCAAGTGAACAGTGAAATAAATTATTTTTGGAGGTCACTAAACCATTGCAATCACATTGCTGGACATGTTATGATACCCGCCGTCACTCCTTCTGGTAGGTCCCGGTATCCGTTCATGACCAGGGGATCAGTCTGGCACCCAACTATGCACTTTGTCTAACAGAAAAACGGGGTCAACGACTGTCATCAACCCTCAATTATAAACATAGTTTGAGAAATAACGCAACCTTGTTTGGAAGCTAATTCTATGCTTTACAGATGTAGGCTGACTGGCTCCAGATTGGATCCAGATTCAGGCCGGTGACGCCATTATACTATGCAACCAGCTGTGACATGTTTTGCTATGGCCCTGGGATGGCTCGAGTTTGTTGCTGCTAGTTAGTACATTGTTGTAGTCAGACACGAGTTAGCTAGTACCACCATAGCTGCAACCAATATTTATTTTTGCCCTGGATATGGGGGTTGCACCTCAGAGGCTAATGTGACTGTTTCGTATAAATACACTAAATTTAGGGCTGTATTCAATCTGTAAAGATGAAGCATTACATATTTCGCGATAAAAATGTAAAAGGTAATTTCTGATTGAGAAGCGTTTACCGTGAACGCAGCCTCCGCTAAAGCGGAAACGTTGCTTTCTAATTTAAATCACGCTGTAAAGCTGAACTTCCACGATACGGATTGAATAGAGCCCTTAGTGGCATGGAAATAGGATAACATATAATTAATAGGAAACTGCCATATTATGATGTAGTCAAATTCATTTTAGAGATAGCAATGTTGTCATTACTGTTAGAGCAAAGTTCGTAAAAAAATAGCTAGCAATGCTAAAATAGGTCAAATACGGTGATCCCCTCAATCTTAGTTGGCTGGGTAGAGTTATACTGTATCTAAAGTCAATCTGGCGACATCACAATCATGAAAAAAGGTTTTCCAACTAATCATTTTCTTGTTTTGTAATCTTTTTGTGTTTCCAAGCCAAATCTGAGTTGTACTGAGCTAGCTACCTAGCTGGCTAACGTTAGCCTATCTAGATAGTTAGGGTAGCTAGCTAGCTAACGTCACTCGTCAGCTATGAGAGTGACACTGATTATCAAAATATACAGACGCATAACCAGCAATTCATGATCTAGCTACCTGTATACTCACCACCACTGGGGACCAATGAACTCCAACCACCTTCCGCATGATAGGTTCCATCGGCAGGGCATGCACACCAGTTGGCTGTGCATCCTGCTGGAAGCATGCATTGCATGGACAATCCGTACAGGGCTATTCAGTTTTAAAAAATGGCAGCGATCCTTTGAAAATATCGGGGACGATGAAACAACGGAGCCCCACTTAATGAGGGGAACGAGGTGGGCTGAGGGGCAATTTGCATGTGGAGTTTGACAAAAGGGGGCATGATTTGTTAACATTGTAATCCAAACCCAACCTTAAAATGTACTCGTGACACACTAAGGTTCCAAACTCCGTTTTAGACGAGACTGACTTTATGACTCAAATGATCCTATTTACACTTTGTAGTCAATTCTGAAACTAGAATAAATGTTTCCGACTCATATTGATGCTACATAGGCCATTTTCAAAAGGGATTAGTTGATTTTTAGGGGCAGTCGCTCTGTATTGACACATTTTTTAATTATCTGAATACTAAAGTGGGTGCTCCAAAAAGGTGGCGGATGAGGCAGATTACGCACCAGTAAAGTAGAGAGACAGAAGTCGCAGTGGAGAAAAAAAATCCATCATTACTGCGAACAGGTCTTTGACAAAACCACTCTTCAAAGCTCATAAACAAACTTCTGCAAAAGCATTTCCCAGCTGCCCCTTCCCTGACACTTCTAGCCCAGAGGCGCTTTCTGGTATACAATACATTCTCATCATACAGGTAAAGCGAGGTCACTTTAACACCTAAGCAAAGTTATTTTCCTGGCACAAGGGAGCTTGACGGCTCCCCGGGGCTCAAGAGTCGTAAACTTCATTAATGCAGTGTATCAAAAGCCAGTCAGCAGGCAACCTTTCCAGGCCCGGCCTGTAAGACGGTCCTTATGGAGCTGGCAATTACCTGCCACATTAAAGCACAGAGGAAAGCGGGGAGCCTGTGAATGTCTGTTAGTTAGTTAGCTTAATGGACGACGACTCGGCCCATAGTACGTCCCAAATGGCACCCTAATCCCTATGTAGTGCACTACTTTTGACCAGGGACCTAGGGGGAATACGGTGCCAGCTTTGAGTGAAACTGCAAAAGACTGGGGAGAGATTTGTGGGGGATTAAAATAACCTTTGTTTATCCAGAAGGCATTCCAAGAAGCAATTGTCTTTCTTCATAATGGATCTTTCGATAACAACCAGGTCAGGGAACATTTGGTAGGAACATAAGGTAACCCTCCTTCGCAAGACGTTCATGGCAACATTATAATAGTGATTTGACAGATGTTATGAATAGTAAAAGACAAGAGATGTTACGACTGATACATACAGTATACAACATGTCAATGACTGCTATAACATGCTCATGAGAAGTCTTACAATGTATTATAACGTACTTCATCATAATGCATTATACCTGCAGGCTTTAAGTAAAGTTTTTTTTTTAAATCATGCTGTGGATGATTTGTTTGTTAATGATAATTGAGTGTTATTGTGTTGGTTTGGTTAAGGGGCTTGTGTTTTTCATATACAATACTAGTCAAAAGTTTGAACACCTACTCATTCCAGAGTTTCTTTATTTTTACTGTTTTCTACATTGTAGAATAATAGTGAAGACATCAACACCATGAAATAACACATATGTAATCATGTAGCAAACAAAAATATATATATATTTTATATTTGAGATTCTTCAAAGTAGCCACCCTTTGCCTTGATGACAGCTTTGYACACTCTTGGCATTCTCTCAACCAGCTTCACGAGGTAGTCACCTGGAATGGATTTCAATTAAGAGGTGTGCAAAGCTAAAAGTTAATTTGGGGGAATTTCTTTCCTTCTTAATGCGTTTGAGCCAATCAGTTGTGTTGTGACAAGGTAGGGTGGTATACAGAAGATAGGCCTATTTTGGTAAAAGTCCATATCATTTTTTTTTTTTTAATTTAACCTTAATTTAACTAGGCAAGTCAGTTAAGAACAAATTCTTATTTACAATGACGGCCTACCGGGGAACAGTGGGTTAACTGCCTTGTTCAGGGGCAGAACAACAGATTTCTTCCTTGCCAGCTCGGGGATTCGATCCAGCAACCTTTTGGTTACTGCTCTAACCACTAGAATACCTGCCGCGCTTATGGCAAGAACAGCTCAAATAAGCAGAGAGGAACATCAGTCCTTCATTACATGAAGGTCAGTCAATCAGGAAAACTTCAAGAACTTTGAAAGTTTCTTTAAGTGCAGTCGCAAAAACCATCAAGAGCTATGATGAAACTGGCTCTCATGGGGACTGCCACAGGAAAGGAAGACCCAGAGTTACCTCTGCTGCAGAGGATTAATTCATTAGAAAGTTAACTACATCTCAGATTGCAGCCCAAATAAATGCTTCAGAGTTCAAGTAAGAGACACATTGAGGAGTGTGTGTGTGTGTGTGTGTGAGAGAGAGAATCAGGCCTTCATGGTCAAATTGCTGCAAAGAAACCTCTACTAACGGACACCATTAAGAAGAAGAGACTAGCTTGGGCCAAGAAACACGAGCATTGGACATTAGACCGGTGGAAATCTGTCCTTTGGCCCGATGAGTCCAAATGTGCGATTTATGGTTCCAACCGCCTGGTCTTTGTGAAACGCAGAGTAGGTGAACGGATGATCTCCGCATGTGTGGTTCCCATCGTGAAGCATGGAGGTGGTGGTGTGATGGTGCTGTCTGGTGACACTGTCTGTGATTTATTTAGAATTCAAGGCACACTTAACCAGCATGGCTACCACAGCATTCTGCAACGATACGCCATCCCATCTGGTTTGCAGTTAGTGGGACTATCATTTGTTTTTCAACAGGACAATGACCCAACACACCTCCAGGTTGTGTAACGGCTATTTGACTAAGAAGGAGAGCGATGGCGTGCTTGCATCAGATGACCTGGCCTCCACAATCACCCAACCTCAACCCAATTGGGTGGTTTTGGATGAGTTGGACCGCAGAGTGAAGGAAAAGCAGCTAACAAGTGCTCAGCATATATGTGTGAACTCCTTCAAGACTGTTGGAAAAACATTCCAGGTGACTACCTCATGAAGCTGGTTGTGTGGATGTACTTTCCATTTTTGAAGGATCCTGCTGTGAAGCTTTCAAAGATAGCTTGGGATTCCTTATAAGGGTTGCTATTTGCCTTGATATCAATTTGTGCACTGTGAATCTGAAGAGGCTTGAGCGCAATCATTAAGGGTTGTTTCACTTCGCTCTCCATTCAGTCATTTATTAATCCACTTCAAGATCATTACCATTTTGCTCTCAAGGCAATATTTACAAGTTAACTAAGAATAAATGCCACCACGTTTTCCCTCCTTATCTACCAAAAGGCTCCGGATCATATTTCAAAGCATCAGCCTGCTCCCCGTTAAACGGTTAATTATAAAAAATGATGAGTATTTCTCAGATCTTAAAATCTCCCCTTCATCAAAGGGCCCTCATAAGAAATATACATAAAATACAAACTTCCACTTGCATAATGAATATGTATACCCAGTGAGTCATGGCACTAGGGTTGTGGGCACTGAAACACCAGTGCTCACAAAACACCAGTGCCGAGCATGTCAAATTTGTAGTCCTTTGGTGTCAAGTTAGAAAAAAAAAATAGAAAAAAAAAAGGGGAAAAAAAGACATGAATCCCTACAATAACAGCCAAGAAAATGACACATACCATCAGTGGTGTGACATTTGACTGCTGATGATATGCGACACATTGCTGAGCATTGTATTTTGGCGTCAAGATTGAAACAAGCATGAGAGAACTCCCAACGCTTCAAGACTTTCCAAGGTGGTCACACATTCCTATCCAAAACATCACATCCATGTTGTAACGTCTGACTACTGATTAGATGGCGTACACGCTCTGACCATGTGCGGAAAGTCCAAAACGAAAAGCATGGGAGGGGGGGGATTTTGCCAGCAATTGCCAGGCTCGGGTGAAATCATTAGATGGGGGTCCACGCATGTTAAGATTACACACACACGCAACACTCCGGGCCCGGGGCTGCTGGGGCACTGGCGCGATCTGGCGACAGAAGAAACATTCGGTCCTGTCAAAACAGTGTGTGTGTGTAAATTAAAATGGATTACAGGGGGCTCTGATCTGCAAAACTAATTTCCGTGCTATTCCCCAAACGATCCTGTCCCGTGGGATTAGCGGGAAACAGTTTAATATATCCCAAGGCGCACTGGAACTACATCAGCGATAAAGCTCAGAAAAATAGGGAAACTTCTGGAATACTTCATAGTGAACAGAAATGACATTAAAGGGCCAATCTGGGATTCAAACCACAACAAAGCATTTACCTCTGCGAGTTATTTGGTCAACAGCTATTACAATGCTTTAGGGTTTCTTTTCAATTACATAGTTCACTAACAAGCTTATGTTTTGATTTCTGATGGGGTAATAAGTCAGGTGAACAAAACTGATGACGCATTCTTAAGATATATTCTCCAACTGCTCTTAAATGCAAGTAAAACTAAATGCATGCTCTTCAACCGATCGCTGCCCGCACCCGCCCGCCCGTCCAGCATCACTACTCTGGACGGTTCGGACTTCGAATATGTGGACAACTACAAATACCTAGGTGTCTGGTTAGACTGTAAAATCTCATTAAGACTCTTCAATCCAAAATGAAATCTAGAAATCGGCTTCCTATTTCACAACAAAGCCTCATTCGCTCATGCTGCCAAACATACCCTCGTAAAACTGACTATCCTGCCGATCCTGGACTTCGGCAATGTCATTTACAAAATAGCCTCCAACACTCTACTCAGCAAATTGGATACAGTCTATCACAGTGCCATCCGTTTTATCACCAAAGCCCCATTTACTACCCACCACTGCGACCTGTATGCTCTCGTTGGGTGGCCATCGCTTCATATTCGTCGCCAAACCCACTGGTTCCAGGTCATCTATAAGTCTTTGCTAGGTAAAGCCACGCCTTATCTCAGCTCACTGGTCACCATAGCAGCACCCACCCGTAGCACACGCTCCAGCAGGTATATTTCACTGGTCACCCCCAAAGCCAAATCCTCGTTTGGCCGCCTTTCCTTCCAGTTCTCTCCTGCCAATGACTGGAACGAATTGCAAAAATCACTGAAGCTGGAGACTCATATCTCCCTCACTAGCTTTAAGCACCAGCTGTCAAAGCAGCTCACAGATCACTGCACCTGTACATAGCCCATCTGTAAATAGCCCATCCAACTACCTCATCACATACTGTTATTTTTATTTCTTTGCACCTCAGTATCTCTACTTGCACATTCTTCTTCTGCACATCTATCACTCCAGTGTTTAAATTGCTAAATTGTAATTATTTCACCACTATGTCCTATTTATTGCCTTACCTCATTTGCACACACTGTACAGGCTTTTTTTCTATTGTGTTATTGACTATGTTTGTTTACTCCATGTGTAACTCCGTTGTTGTTTGTGTCGCACTGCTTTGCTTTATCTTGGCCAGGTCGCAGTTGTAAACGAGAACGTGTTATCAATTAGCTTACCTGGTTAAATTAAAAAAATGTAAAAATGGCTACACATAATCAAGTTAAAAGTAAAAAAATAAATAAATGGATGTACCAATCTCAGATTGCCTCCTTTAATTGAAGGCACAGGCATTGTTTGTGGACTTCAGCCCATGCAGCTTTTCGCCGAATGTCTCTCTCCAATCTGTGTGTGCTTATTGTTATTGAGCGGTAATGTCCAAACCAACAAGCAATTTACCATACTACTCTGAACACTAACTCCACCCAATAGGGTGGGGTTATTTTTTTCAACAATAGATTATTCAAAATCATGGAGGACTTTTGAAAGAGCCTCATCTAATCTTGGAGGACTTTTGTTTCGGACAACCCGAAACTTCTGACATTCAATTCAATAGAACTTGAAGAGACAGAGAAATATGCAGATGAGCGCTCATTGACATTTCAGCTGGCCAAATGGAAAGTCGTGGGGAGGGAGAGGGCAAACACAGTGAAGGACAAGGCTGGGAACAGGTCAGCATAATTAACTAGGTCAGCATAGTTCATGAGCTGATAGCCCAAACACAGGAAATGACTGAAATATGAGCGGTGAAAATGCAACTCTACCCATCCATTCCACACCATGGTGTAACTTTACACAAAACACGGCAGCGAACGGCACACACACACAGATAAATGTGTGGACATCCATTGAGAAAATGTTTCTCCCGACCAGTTATCAGCTGATGAAGCCTTACAGTAACTGACATCTGACCTACAACAAACAGTCGACCATAGTTTTTTTTTCTCTCAGTATTATACTCAATTTAACACAGAAGTATTTTTTTCACCTTGCCAAGTTCATAGCCCTAAAATCTCTCTCCTCAGATCAGTAAAACACAGCAAACACAGAGGACGAAGAGGTGCCATGCTACATCATCAGATACATACATCCCATTCAGGTGTAGGGTTACCTCTAGACGTTGATCTTGGGTCAGTTTCACTTTTCCCCTAATGGTTAAGAATAGGATCGGGGGAGTGGAAGCTGATCCTAGATCTGCACCTAGAAGAAACTTCACCCCTGGAGCTCCCATTCACCACATTGCAAAATGGCAAAATCCTGTCACATAACTCAGAACTTAACAGCCAGGCCTTTCATTCTATAAGTACCCGCTAGAGATTGTTGCTGGGTGTCCCCTTATGCGTCAGATGCATATCAACCCGCAAGGAGCAGCAAACATAGGCACCAACGCTTGATAAATAGTGCAGAAACAATTGGAAAGCATGAATTGAATTTAGAAATATATCCATGTAAAAGTATAACAGTAGTTATTTGTTTAGATAGAATCAAGAATATGTTTTGTATAATTCTACAAAGTCCTAGTAAAAAACATAGGCCTAAAGCCAATTTTCGACACTTCCAACCTATGACCCATCAATATTCTAACAGTCGAATAAATACATTTCATATACTGTACCCTCACAGTGGGCCACCAACAAAAATGTAAATAATGAACAAAATGGCATCACGTGATATTTTGGCAAAGGCACAGTGATGCTACATCGCTCTCCAACCAAGGTGCATGAACTAAAGCGCAAACTGAAGTCAAGATTAAATTCAGCAACTCCTGAGGGGCATCCTACGAATAAAGTTTGAGGAGTTAGTGACTTTGGTCAACTCTTGAGTTCAACTTGGGCTAACCAGTCATACGAATGTGGCTCACCTTTTAGTCAGGTTAAACAAATCCTTCAGAATGAACCTGCTCCTGGGCAGGCTAACTCAGGGCTAACTTCATTTATACTGAATAAAGTGTCTGAGCCACAAGTTGAGGACCAATGAAATCAGATCCCCCTCCCTCTCGCAAAGATTGAGTCATCATCCCCTTCATTTGAGGAAGACTGAAAATATTTTATTCAATCAAATGTTTTTGTGTTACTTTTATGCAAGATAACTTTTCTTTCATGTTGATTTCGGCACAAATGAAAATGTGGTACTGAAACGCCAATGGATTGATGTTTCACTATTGTCTCAATGAACAGTTCAGTGTCCGACTAGCCACGTGTGACATGCACGCATACCTGCAAGCCTGCTAGAGTTAGCGGCAGTATCCACCGCCGTAGTACGGATGAAGCCTAGGCTGGAATGTGAAATTGAAGCTGGCTAGCGTTAGAAAACCCTGAGTAGATCTAGCTTGCTTCATAGGATACCCGTCTGGACAGTGGAGGTTGACAGAAATGCTTCTAAATACCTCGGTTGGTCGGAGCAATGAGGAAGCATTTATTGTGGAAGCAACTTCCACTGTCCTCAAAGACTGCATCATTTTTGCATGCCATTTTCACATGCAAACGATTCATTAGCGATATCGGTAGTTCTCAAGGAGAAACTTTCCAGAAGAACTGACATTGTACATTCGAGGCCTTTGCGGACGCAGTACACTGTGGGCGTGTTACAGATTGTCTCTTCAACAATAAAGACGGTGTGCTGCATCCGCAAAGGCCTTGACTGTGGCTTTAACTCGACATTTGAAATGACAAGAAATAGGTTTCCTTTTCATTCGACTGACTTAATGACAAAGGAAAGATAAACACGCACACTCAATGAGAGGGGCCAAAGTATAAAAGTTCCCTTCCATATGTCACGACTTGCTTAGATTTCACAATAACACCACACAACACTCTTACACGAAAGTCTCATTGATTGAAATTGTACGTGTACAGTGCACAACACGCTATGAATGTCTATGATGGCCCATTATGAAAAGCTGTGGTGTTGAGTCAATCAATGTAATCCAAGAGGTCATGACTTAATACTATCTCATTCATTACGTATTTGCCACAGACAAACAAGGAATCTAATAAGGTTACATAATTCGGGTTTCATTCATTTGACAATGCAAGACAGAGAACATGCTTCATTAAAGGCCCAATGCAGCCATTTTTATATCAATATCAAATCATTTCTGGTTAACAATTAAGTACCTAAGACTATAAGATAGATTTCCCCCCCAAAAATGGGACAAAATAGCTTTTTAGCAACAACAACAAAAATTCTCAAGCAAGAATTTTGATTAGGACTGTCTGGGAGTGGTCTGAGTGGGGAGGGGAAAACTGAAAACTAGCAGATATTGGCAGAGATGTTTGGAACTATTTTTGTTATTGGTCCATGTCACCATTGAAAGCCACCCATGCAAATCTGCTGATTATAAGGTCCTGTGTAGATTGTATTGTCAACCAGAGACTATCAGGATATAACACTTATATATATATATTTTTTTTTTTAATCACACATTTACTGTGTTAGTTTCAGCTGTTGTACAATATGATACAAAACACAAAAAAAATGAATTTTGACTGCATAGGGACTTTAAAAATCACAATATTTCTTTAGTTTCAGAATGTGGTTTCATTTTGAGAACGTGGTTTCATAAGAGAGAGAAAATGTTTAACAAACAATTCATGGCCTACGGGGTAGTTTATATCGTATACACACTCAGTATATAGACCAGTAGAGGCTGCTGAGGGGAGGACTGCTCACAATGTCCGTAATGGAGCAAATGTCCGTAATGGAGCTCCCCTACCAGCCTGTCCTCCCAAGTTAAGGTGCCACCAACCTCCTGTGATATTACCTTTATTTAACTATTTAACTAGTTAAGAACAAATTCGTATTTTCAATGACGGCCTAGGATCAGTAGGTTAACTGCCTTGTTCAGGGGCAGAACGACAGATTTTTACCTTGCCAGCTCGGGGATTCGATCTTGCAACCTTTCGGTTACTAGTCCAACGCTCTAACCACTAGGCTACCTGCCGCCCTATATGGACAGAATACTATGTAGATTCCCATCATTCATAACCCATAACCCAGAGACCGTGGCCTGAAGCACAGAATACAAACCAACCAAAACAAAACCTACCAAAACTCGGGAGGGATCTTCCGTTCCAAGTTCTGCTGTAGTTGAAAGCTCCATTGGCTTCGGTATGTGGTACCTGCATGTATCTCCTGATTCTCCTCATGGTCACCCCAAAAGGATCCACAGGGGCCACTGGTCCTCACAAGCCACTGGTCCACTCAGATAATCCAAGAAGTTAATTCAGATGATCCAAGAACTGAACAAGGTATAGCTTGCTCTACCTTACTGGACTGCAATGGAGCCCAACATGACTGGGCTATTGGAGGTTGGATTCCATTGATCCGATCATAGTAGAAACTTCCGTGTCCACAGAACTTTATGATGTAACCGTTCCACCTCAGCAGAGCTACACAACTCAGAACAGTAGTCCAAGCAAGACGTCTAGATTTGGATCACTAGATTCAACAAATTGCTTTCCCACTTGTCTAAAAACCTATGCTAAATTAACGTGCTACTTTTCACCACAGACTTCAACAAGCCACTCTCAACCTACTCTTCTGTCAGTCAACACCTGCAGTTATCGGCCAGTCTGGCGGAGAAAAGGAGAGAGGCCATTGGGCTGTTATCTGTGTCTGTCTGCCCCGGGTCAGGTTACTTTTCCTCATTGGACGGTAATGGAGAGGATAAGGTCATTACAACCCAGAAGAAGAGAAAGACCTAGAATGTAAAGTGAAGGTATGTAAAGTGTGCAGAGTGTGTATGTAAAACACACTTTAAATAAATTTGACCTGACCAGGATGAGGAATTGCAAGGATGACAGCGTGAGACTCATGATCCAGCATTAAATCCTTTATGTACAATTAATTCCCACTGAGCAACTATAGAGTGTTTAAGGCTAGACCTAGTATATTTGTACAATTTGGCCAGCATCAGATATTTATAGTAATAAACCTAATAATAAAATGTCTCTACTCACACTTTCAACTCAACAAATGTGTTTGGTTGGAATTTTACAGACATGTTTAAAAAATAAATTGTGAAATCCAATACCTTTTCTTTTGAAGAAAATCCATAACATCAATAAAACATCCTTTGGGGTAAATTTTCTTCTGAGAAAAGAAAATGGATAGTTTCCAGCATCCTCCAAGGCTTTGAAAATTAAATGGAGGCTTTCTTAAACGTGAGAGATGGTTTGTGTGATACAAAGCAATCCAACTGAGTTGTAGTCTGTACTCAAAGCTGTACTACATTTGAGTTATTTAGCAGATGGGAGCAATTAGGATTAAGTACTTTTGCTCAAGGGTACAGACAGATTTTTCACCTAGTAAACTCAGGAATTTGAACTAGCGACCTTCCCGTTACTGGCCCAATGCTTTTAACCACCAGGCTACCTGCCGCCCACCAGGCTACCTGCCGCCCACCAGGCTACCAATACATGTGACTTGTTTCAGGAAATTAGGCGTAAGTCGCGTCACTACTTTGCAGGAGAGCCATTTGAATGGAAACTTTTATTTTTTTTTACAAACTTTTATGCCATCTGTAAATATGAATACAATTGTTAAATTACGAGCCTAGTTGGTTTAGCAATGAAAATACAGGAACCTTCACACTAGCCAAGATTGGCTGAGCTAATGGATGGGCTGGACATGCCGAGAGAGGAGTACGGATTGGTCTGCCATGTAGCATGGTACTGTCTATAACATGAGCTGCTCAGTATGTGTAGGTAATCCATTCTAACATTATTTTGATAGATATCACCAAAAACTGGATATCAGAGTGGCGGTAACTCACCAGCATTACAACTTTCCTGATTTGGATCCTTTGTTCGTACCCCTCAGGCCAATTGAATTTATCCCAGAGGCTGCTCCAAGATGCCGCCAGCGGAGAAGAGGTATTCGGAGTGGACTTCTAGTCCGACTCAGGAGTGCACACCATCCACCGCGTCAGAGGATATTACTTGCTAATGTTCAGTCCCTGGACAATAAAGTAGAGACTTTAGGGACAGTACCCTACTCGGAATCATGGCTCTCTCCGGATATACTGTCCAGATCCATACAGCCACCTGGGTTCTCAGTACACGGCACAGACAGGAATAAAGAACTCTCCGGGAAGAAAAAAGGCGGTGGTGTTTGTTTCATTATTAACTACTCATGGTGTGATTGTGAAAACGTACAGGAACTCAAGTTTGTTCACCCAACCTAGAATACCTCAAAATCAAATGCCGACCGTATTACCTCCCCAAGAGACTCTCTTCGGTTATAGTCAGAGCCGTGTACATTCTCCCTGAAGCCGATACCGCGGCGGACCTCAAGGAACTACACTGGACTTTGTGCAAACTGGAAACATATCTTGAGGCTGCATTTATTGTAGCATTTATTGTAGGATTTAAAAAGCAAATTTGAGGAAAATGTTACTGAAGTTCTATCAACACATTGCTTGTAATAATTGCGCATCAAAAACTCTCGGTCCATTGTTCCTCCCCCTTCCAGGATGGCTACAAGGCCCTCCTTCGGCAAATCAGATCACGACGGGATTCTCCCGTCCTATAGGCAGAAACTCAAACAGGAAGTACCCGTGCTAAGATCTATTCAAAGCTGGTCTGACCAATCAGAATCCATGCTTCAAGCTCGTTTGATCAATCGGACTGGGATATGTTCCAGGTTGCCTCGGAGAATAACATTGATGTATACACAGACACAGTGACTGAGTTCATCAGGAAGTGTATAGGGGATGTTGTTCCCACTGACAATTAAAACCTACCCAAACCAAAAACCGTGAATAGATGGCAACATCCGCGCAAAACAAAATGCGAAGCACCTCATTTAACCACGGCAAAGTGACTGGGAATATGGTTGAATACAAACAGTGTAGTTCTTCCCTCCATAAGGCAATCAAACAGGTAAAATGTCAGTACAGAGTCAAAGTGGAGACACAATTCAACTGCAGACATGAGATATATGTGGCAGGGTCTACAGACAATCACGGAATACAAAGGGAAAACCAGCCACGTCACGGACACCGACTGATGTCTCGCTCCCGAACAAGCTAAACACCTTCTTCGCTGCTTTGAGGATAACAGTGCCATCGACGCGACCCGCTCCCAAGAACTGTGGGCTCTCATTCTCCGTGGATGACGTGAGTAAGACATTTAAGCATGTTACCCCTCACAAGGCTGCCGGCTCAGACGGCATCCCTAGCCACATCCTCTGAGCATGCGCAGAACAGCTGGCTGGAGTGTTTACGGACATATTCAATCTCTCCCTATCCTAGTCTGCTGTCCCCACTTGCTTCAAGATGTCCACCATTGCTTACTTGGGTACAGGAACAAAGGAAACGGAACTAAATGGGTATCGTCCCATAGCACTCACCTCTGTCATCATGAAGTGCTTTGAGAGGCTAGTTAAGGATCATATCACCTCCACCTTACCTGACACAGTAGACCCACTTCGGTTTGCATACCGCCCCAATAGATCCACAGACGATGCAAATCGCCATCACACTGCACAATCCCATCTGGACAAGAGGAATACATATTTAAGAATGCTGTTCACTGACTATAGCTCAGCCTTCAACACCATAGTACCCTCCAAGCTCATCATTAAGCTTGAGGCCCTGGGTCTCAATCCTGCCCTGCGCAATTAGGTCCTGGACTTCCTGACGGGCCGCCCTCCAGGTGGTGAGGGTAGGAAACACCTCCAGTACGCTGATCCTCAACACATGGCCCCACAAGGGTGCGTGCTCAGCCCCATGCTGTACTCCTTGTTCACCCACGACTGCTTGGCCATGCACGCCTCCAACTCAATCATAGAGTTTGCAGATGACAACAGTAGTAGGCCTGATTACCAACAATGACGAAACAGCCTACAGGGAGGTGGTGAGGGCCCTGGGAGAGTGGTGTCAGGAAAATAACCTCTCCCTCAACAAAATGAAGGAGCTGATCGACAGTAGAGGGAGCACTCACCTATCCACATTGATGGGACCACAATGGAGAAGGTGAAATGTTTCAAGTTCCTCTGAGTACACATCACTGAAAATCTGAAATGGTCCACCTACACAGACACAGGTGAAGGTGCAACAGCGCCTATTCAACCTCAGGAGGCTGAAGAAATTCGGTTTGGCACCTAAGACCCTCACAAACTTTTACAGATGCACAATTGAAAGCATCCTGTCGGGCTGTATAACCACCTGGTACGGCAACAGTATCACCCGCAGGGCTCTGCAGAGGGTGGTGCGGTCTGCCCAACGCAGGTACACTGCCTGCCCTCCAGGACACCAACAGCCCCGATGTCACAGGAAGGCAAAAAAGATCATCAAGGACAACAACCACCCGAGCCACTGCCTGTTCACCCCACCATCATCCAGAAGGCGAGGTCAGTACAGGTGCATCAAAGCTGGGACCAAAAGACTGAAAAACAGCTTAATCTCAAGGCCATCGGACTGTTAAATAGCCATCACTAGCCGGCTTCCACCCAGTTACTCAACCCTGCACCTTAGAAGCTGCTGCCCTATGTACACATCACAGACATGGAATCACTGGTCACTTTAAAATTGTTTACATACTGCTTTACTCATGTCATATGTATACACACTGTATTTTAGTCAATGCCATTCCGACATTGCTCATCCTAATATTGATATTTCATTATTTTACTTTGACGTGTGTATTGTTGTGAATTGTTAGACACTACTGCACTGTTGGAGCTAGGAACACAAGCATTTCACTACACCCGCAATAACATATGCTAAATATGTGTATGTGACCAATAAAATGTAATCGTAACATTCTGCGTTTGGATTATAGTTCGTTGTTGTTTAGCTAGCCATCTAGCTGTATGTCTAAACAAAAGACTCCACTATGCAAGTAACCATTTCACTGTACCGGTTACACCTTCAGTATCCTGTGCACGTGACAAATCAACTTTGATTTGATTTGATATAGTATGTGTTTCCCAAAGACGGTAATGTGAAGTACAACATGACCTGCACCAAAGTCAAATTAGGATACAACGTTAGACCAACAAGACAGTGTCCAAGTTCTAAAATTATCCAGTAGAATGCCCTGCTTTACTTCGTCACACTCACTATCGTAAGCTATGTTCTGTAAGTAGCTCGCCATTCATTTGTAAATAATGATCTTGTTGTGAGTATACTTTCCTGTAATAATGAAGACAAATTTTCTCAAGTTAAGACGTTGTCAGCTATATGATATGGTCATATTTGAACTGGCTTGCCAGCTAACTTAACGGTAGCTAGCTAGCTAACAAGCTAGACACTAACCAACACATTGTTTGGAAAGTTGCTAGATTGACAGATACTAAATTCATTTTAAAACGGATGGGTTTATTGATGTTAATATACACCAGCTATGCTATTTTGGAACGACCAGGCTGCTTATGCCATGCAGTCTATTTTGTGTTCATACTTTTTCATAACAACAATGACAAGTTTGATGTCGGATGACAATAGAATGTTCATGTCACTGAGACAACTGTCTACTGGCGTAGTATAAACCAGCCTTTACTTTTGGAATCTTTGGTTGTTTAGTACACTACCATACTCACTCTGTACAGCCTCACATGTGAATCCTTAAAAAGACGGGTGGGGCTAAGGCTTAAGAAGGTGTGAACGATTCTGAATGGGTGTAGACAAAGAGCTCTCCAGTAGGTTTACCAAACATTCAAGGGCCATTTTCTCAAAAGTGAGGATACAAATGTATCAACTTTCAAAGCAGAATTTATTTCCCATAGTTCCTCAAATGTAGTGTATGATATACCATTTTCTATCGCCGAGTCTCTACTTTTATCCAATGTAAATAAACACAATTAAAAATGTTGCTAGGTCAGTCACATATACAGTACACTATATATACAAAAGTATGTGGACACCCTTTCAAATTTTGAGAGTCCGCGATTTCAGCCACCCCCGTTGCTGACAGGTGTATAAAGATATATATATATATATATATTTTTTTTAAATCGAGCACACAGCCATGCAATCTCCTTAGACAAACATTGGCAGTAGAATGGCCTTACAGAAAAGCTCCGTGACCTTCAACATGGCACCGTCATTGGATGCCACCTTTCCAACAAGTCAGTTCATCAAATGTCTGCCCTGCTATAGCTGCCCTGGTCAACTGTAAGTGCTGTTATTGTGAAGGTGCAACGTCTAGGAGCAACAACGACTCAGCCGAGAAGTGGCAGGCCAAACAAGCTCACAGAACGGGACCGCCGAATGCTGAAGTGCGTAGAATGTAAAAAGCATCGGTCCTCGGTTGCAACACTCACTACTGAGTTCCAAACTGCCTCTGGAAGCAATGCAAGCACAATAACTGGTCATCAGGAGCTTCATAAAATGGTTTTCCATGGCCGAGCAGCCGCACACAAGCCTAAGATCACCATGCGCAATGCCAAGCGTCAGCTGGAGTGGTCTAAAGTTCGCCGCCATTGGACTCCGGAGCAGTGGAAATTCATTCTCTGGAGTGATGAATCACACTTCACCATCTGGCAGTCCGACGGACTAATCTGTGTTTGGCGGATGCCAGGAGAACTCTGACCCAATGCATAGTGCCAACTGTAAAGGGAAAAAGGGATCATCTCTGTAGCACCAAAGACAAAGAGTTCTTCTGAAATCTATTTATAAAATCAGTTCATAGGCCTGTTCCATTGGCCATCATCTACTGTGAAGTGACAAATGAGGTTGTTTGTTTCCCAGACGTACAGTGCCTTGCAAAAGTATTGGCATTTTCCTATTTTGTTTCATTATAACCTGTAATTTAAATTGATTTTTATTTGGATTTCATGTAATGAACATACACAAAATTGTCCAAATTGCTGAAGTTAAATGGAAAAAAATTACTAGTTTCAAAAAATAAATACAAATTTTAAACGGAAAAGTGGTGTGCATATGTATTCACCCCCTTTGCTATGAAGCCCCTAAATAAGATCTGGTGCAACCAATTACCTTCAGAAGTCACATAATTAGTTAAATAAAATCCACCTGTGTGCATTCTAAGTGTCACATGATCCGTCACATGATCTCAGTATATATACACACACACACACACCTATTCTGAAAGGCCCCAGAGTCTGCAACACCACTAAGCAAGCGGCACTATGAAGACCAAGGAGCTCTCCAAACAGGTCAGGGACAAAGTTGTGGAGAAGTACAGATCAGGGTTGGGTTCTAAAAAAAATATCAGAAACTTTGAACATCCCACAGAGTACCATTAAATCCATTATTAAAAATGGAAAGAATATGGCACCATAAACCTGCCAAGAGAGGGCCGCCCACCAAAACTCACAGACCAGGCAAGGAGGACATTAAATCAGAGAGACTAAAGAAAACCCTGAAGGAGCTGCAAAACTCCACAGCGGAGATTGGAATATCTATCCATAGGACCACATTAAGCCGTACACTCCACAAAGCTGGGCTTTACGGAAGAGTGGCAAGAAAAAAGTAAGCAAACATGTTTGGTGTTCGCCAAAAGGCAAGTGGGAGACTCCCCAAACATATGGAAGAAGGTACTCTGGTGGGGATGTTTTTCAAACTGGTCAGAATTTAAGGAATGATGGATGGCGCTAAAATAAAGGGAAATTCGTGAGGGAAACCTGTTTCAGTCTTCCAGAGATTTGAGACTGGGACGGAGGTTTACCTTCCAGCAGGACAATGACCCTAAGCATACTGCTTAAGCAACACTCGAGTGGTTTAATGGGAAACATTTAAATGTCTTGGAATGGCCTCGTCAAAGCCCAGACCTCAATCCAATTGAGAATCGGTGGTATGACTTAAAATTGCTGTACACCAGTGGGACCCATCCAACTTGAAGAAGCTGGAGCAGTTTTGCCTTGAAAAATTGCAAAAATCCCAGTGGCTAGATGTGTCAAGCTTATCGAGACATACCCCAAGAGACTTGTGGCTCTACAAAGTATTGACTTTGAGGGGGTGAATAGTTATGCACACTCAAGTTCCGTTTTTTTGTCTTATTTCTTGTTTGTTTCACAATAAAAAATATGTTGCATCTTCAAAGTGGTAGGCATGTTGTGTAAATCAAATGATACAAACCCCCCCAAAAATCTATTTTAATTCCAGGGTGTAAGGCAACAAATAGGAAAAATGCCAAGGGGGTGAATACTTTCACAAGCCTCTGTACAAGCTAATGCAGGCCACCAGGGCAAAACTCCAACAGGTGTATCATTGGGGCGAGCCGGGACAGTCCGATTGCATAAAACATTACAATATCTATTTCCGAGATGACCGCTTTACAGCCTGCCCCATTTGTGAACCTTGAAGGCCACACACAAAAATAGACAATGACCCAAGATGTATCCCAAATGGCCCCTTATTCCCCATGTAGTGCACTATTTTTGACCAGGGCCATTAGACCTCTGGTCAAAAGTAGTGCACTATATAGGGAACAGGGTGCAATTTGGGGCACCAGCCAATACATTTTTTTATCTATCACAATCCTAGCCAGACATCTACATTTCAGAGATGGCCCATACTGGGTCCCAAACTTTCACCCTATTCAAAAGTAGTACACTATATAGGGAACAGAGTACAATTTGGGGGGCCACACCATGAATGTTTAATCCGGCACAATCCTAGCCAAATTCAGTTCTTGGCCGGAGGGTTAATCTCCAAAAATAATTATTGGAAAAGAGAAACCTCAGTGCCGCTTGAATATGGATCCGCAATCTTTTTGAAAAGTCCCCTTCTATCAGATAGTCTAATCCTGGTCTTACAGCCTAGGCCCAATGCCTGTCCCCTCTTGATTGGTTCACTGTGTGTGTGTGGTGGACTTGGGGGGGCATATGACCAATCTTTATTAACTCAGCACATTCGCCACTCAATCCACTAGCCAGTGATATAATATAAATCTACAGACCTACGGTATAGTACTAACGTTTCTCTTTGGTACGAGATGATACATACCCATGAAAAAATGGACTCATTATCGCAGAATATCATTGATGAGAATTCTTGTGACCTAATAATTACTTTTCAAGCACATTCATATCCTCTGGGTATTATTTTATAATAAAATTTAAAAAATGCATTCAGGTGAGAAGTTGTGGGTGGGGGGAATTGCTTATAAATATACATTGTGGGGGTGGGTAAACGTAGTTGTACGTGATCCGAACACTTTCTCACTAAAACATACATAATGTCACACTCATACTAAAATGATGAGCGTCACCAGCTACTTCGGCTCTGGACAGTTAGCTCACAGCGGTAAGGTGTGGAGTTCCTGACATCTATTGCCACTTACGGTGGAAATCTTTATCCCCCATGGGGTGTTAAATCTTTGAAACGTGGACTCGCATTTTGCTGTGGTATTGTGTCGGGAAGAAAAAAGTGCAATCATAACCTTGAAAATAAAGATGAGCGGCTCAATTCAATCCAACCTGCATTGCAGTGTTTACGCAGTAGCTCTTTTTCCAATGGTCAAATGAACTCTGATTGGTTTTGGGTACCGTTTAAAAACCTACAACTACTACCAGGAATGGTTTCACTTTTTAGAATTAGATGAATATTGTAAATAAATGATTCAAAAAAATAAAAGATGTGCCCAATGTGGGATTACAACTCACAACCACTGAACTAATAGCCAACTGCCTTAGTGCACCAATCTGTCATAGCAGCTGGGGGGGAAAAATACGACTAATTAACATGCCAACCATTGTCATCTATTTCTTATTAAGATGCATGGAACTACGAATATAGACATATAATCCTTGTAGCCGACATGTTAAAAGCACATAGATGTGTATGAAACGTAAAGCAAACGAAAACAGGTTTCGAAATTTTTGCAAATAAAACACTGAAATACTTTATTTACATAATTATTTAGACCCTTTCCTATGAGCCTCAAATGAGCTCAGGTGCATCCTGTTTCCATTGATCATCCTTGAAATGTTTCTACAACTTGATTGGAGTCCACCTGTGGTAAATTCAATTGATTGGACATGATTTGGAAACGCACACACCTGTCTATTTAAGGTCCCACAGTTGACAGTGCATGTCAGAGCAAAAACCAAGCCATGAGATCGAAGGAATTGTCCGCAGAGCTCCGAGACAGGATCTGGGGAAGGGTACCAAAATAATGTCTGCAGCATTGAAGCTACTCAAGAACACAGTGGCCTCCATTATTCTTAAATGGAAGAAGTTTGGAACAACCAAGACTCTTCCTAGAGCTGGCCACAAGGCAAAACTGAGCAACCGGGAGAGAAAGGCCTTGGTCAGGATGGTGACCAAGAACCCAATGGTCACTCCGCAGAGGAACTCTGGAGCTCTGTCAGAGATGGTTGTCATTCTGGAAGGTTATCCTATCTCTGCAGCACTCCACCAATCAGGCCTTTTAGGTAGAGTGGCCAGACAGAAGCCACTCCTCAGTAAAAGACACATGACATCCCGCATGGAGTTTGCCAAAAGGCACCTAAAGACTCTCAGATCATGAGAAACAAGATTCACTGGTCTGATGAAACAAAGATTGAACTCTTTGGCCTGAATACCAAGAGTCACATCTGGAGGAAACCTGGCACCATCCCTACGGTGAAGCATGGTGGTGGCAGCATCATTCTGTGGGGATGTTTTTCAGTGGCAGGGGCTGGGAGACTACGTTCATCTTTGCCTCAATCCTGACTAAAGAATAGCGAGGTCCTTGATGAAAACCTGCTCCAGAGCGCTCAGGACCTCAGACTGGGGTGAAGGTTCACCTTCCAACAGGACAATGACCCTAAAAAGTCACCCTAATGTCACCCCAAAGTCACCCTAATGCAGGAGTGACTTTGGGACAAGTTTCAATGTCCTTGAGTGGCCCAACCTGAGCCCAGACTTGAATCTGATCGAACATCTCTAGAGAGACCTGAAAATAGCTGTGCAGCAATGCTCCCCATCCAACCAGACAGAGCTTGAGGTTGTCTCTTGATCTTTTGATATCAGATTCAGAATTAATAATACGATTTGTAGTAATTTGATATGGGGCTAAGCAATGTGACCTAAAACTCCACTTGTTTTTTTCCAAAGTTATGGGCGATTCACAACATAATAAAAGGTAAAATACACTGCATTTCAAACAGTCAGCAATAATCAAATGAATTCAGGGCTTGTGGTTATACCTAGGCTAAATATAAGCCTTCCACAACCATAAGACCTGCTTTTTTTGTTGTTGCAATAAATCACTGATCTGGCTATGAAAATGCTAGTTTTGTTACAAATTTAACTAGAACCATGCATAATGCACATTCACTAATAAGGACTAACTTCTTGTAGCAGGCATTAGGCTACAGAAAATGAACAGGGCTCAATCTCTCAAGCCCACGTGCTAGTTATTAGCCAGCTAATCTTTAGCCAACCTGGATTATTTGCTAGCTAACAAGATTGAACAGTTGAATTGTTATGAACACACCCTTCTGTTTGAAAAGGATGTTAGCCTGTCCAATTTGTTAAGATGTTAAAATAAAAGTGGCCTGTTATTTCTCAGACTGAGAACGAGTTGTCAATTCCTCATATAATTGTGTTTTATGCTTTTTGCACATTTATAAAACACAGCTAGCATAATAGTTTTAGGCTAAAATTCTGCTAGCGGGTACCCCAATGCCACGCGTGACAAACTGAGCATTCATTATCCAAAATCAATAGTCTCGTTTTAGTAGTGTCTGCTTTGCGCTCAATTTCAGGAGTTGAGACATGAAAAGGGTATCGTTAAAAAAGTTAACTTCTGTATTATAATAAAATAAATGTCTCAATGTGTTTTGGTGTCCATATGACCGATTCTGCTGAACCAAACCTCAGATAAGACATCTCAACTTTGTTGGCGTGAGAGGCAGGGGCTGTGTGTGTGTGTGTGTGTGTGTGTAAACCATTAGAGGAAGAGGCGAAGCAAGAGGTTTCACTCTTGCTAAAAATCTGTCCAAAATAAACCCAATACATTTATATAGGCTTATTTTGGACCGAAGTCTGTTGCCTGCCTTCCCGACTTTGGGATAACGACTCCCATTGTTAGGGGAGGACGTGTATCTCATTATATACACATCTCTGGTGTAAATGGGAAGGTGCACACAGCACAGAGGAGCGAAGGAGACCAAAAATACAATATGAGAACAAGCGGACATAAATGCATAAAAATGAAAAATAACAAAAACGTTGATTCTTGCGATACAGGCATTCGGAATATCTTGCAAAAATATGCATACATTAAAAGGAATCAAAGGAATTTGATATATCGCTTAGCCCTAGTTTGAGCCACCAGGACTGTTTCCAAATTCACATGATCCGACAGCAAAACCTCCAGCCCTATAGTCATCACACAGATTAAAAGGGAATAATTTTACCTGACTAGGTAATGAGATCAGTAAAAACTCCAGGTCCCAGAAAAGACACGTACACATTTTGCCACCACTTCTGAACCCGTGGTGCCACCTCTGGAATTGCGTAGCTGTTTATCAAATATCAAGTTACGAGATAATACGAAAGCAAACAAAATCTCAGCTAAATGTCTGTTTTGCTAATTAAAAACAACAAATTGTAGTTGTCGGGGAATAAACCTGTGTAGAACTACGATATTTTTGGTAACACTTGATGGTCCACCTGTTTACAATGCATTAGGAATGCACTTATAGTGACTGAAATAATTGCATAGCGCACCAGACTTGCTATAAGCATTCATAACAGCTCACTGTTCATTTTGATAGGACACAGGTGGTCATATGCATTTAACATGCTGTATAAGCATTCATAATGGCTCATTTATACAGAGACTATTTAAATACAGAAATACCTATAGTGAATTGAAAGGCAGGTGGCTTGCAACCAAAAACAACAGTATATTGAAAATGTGTTCAGTGAACTACAAAACAAACAAAATGACCTAAACGTATTCCTCAACACTTCAAGAATTCAGACGCATTAAGAGAAGCAGCCCAGACCTTTTCATATCACTTTGAGTACAGAGGGGTAGAAAAGCCATGCGCTAAACAAAATGACAAAGGTGGAAAACAACAAGGCCAGGATCCATCAAGGCGCTGGGAGAGATTGCGGTCCTGTCCCATCCATCTCGGGCAGAATTACAGGCACTGCAAGGGAGAGATCAACGCCAGTGAGTGGAGGGAAGAAAAGAACGAG